>NC_136373.1:15787500-16387500 GCF_037039965.1 Doryrhamphus excisus
TATAGGCACTGTCCAAGAAAAAGCGTGTTTCTCCAAATTTTGTGAGTTTTTTTTTTATGTTCAAAAAAATTTTTCCCCTCATAATTTGTATTAAAAAAACCCATATAACAATATTTGGAAACATGCTATTTTGGGGGCATGGAAACATTTAATAATTCAATTATATGTAATAAGTTAGGTAATTTGCTAATCCTATAGGCATTGTCCAAGAAAAAGTGTGTTTCTCCAAATCTTGTGAGGTTTTTTTTTTTATGTTAAAAAAAAAATTCCCTCATAATTTGTATTTTTAAAAAAAACTCATAACAATATTTGGAAACATGCTATTTTGGGGGCATGGAAACATCATTTAATAATTCAGTTATAGGTAATAAGTTAGGTAATTTGCTAATGCTATCGGCACTGTCCAAGAAAAAGCGTGTTTCTCCAAATTTTGTGAGGTTTTTTTTATGTTAAAAAATTTTTTTCCCTCATAATTTGTATTAAAAAAATCCACATAATATTTGGAAACATGCTATTTTGGGGGGAATTGAAACATCATTTAATAATTCAATTATATGTAATAAGTTAGGTAATTTGCTAATGCTATAGGCACTGTCCAAGAAAAAGTGTGTTTCTCCAAATCTTGCGAGTTTTTTTTAATGTTAAAAAAATAATAATTTCCCCTCATAATTTGTATTAAAAAACCTACTTAAAAACCTATGTTGCTAGGTTTTTTTTTAAGAGGGCCTCATAATCAAAATGGGTGTCCCAATGACGTGCATTGTTAGCTAGCTCATATTAACTTTTCTATATTAACAGCCACAACAAAAATTCTGCTAAATGTATAGCTGCTAAAATGTATGAAATAAAATAAAATTTAAAAATAAATTCCCTTGCAATCCACCAATTTCTTCATTACTGATGTCCTGTTTTTTTAATTGTAATTTTTATTTTTGGGGGGTATTAGTACAAAGAATAACAATTATTTTAAATAGATGTCATTTGAGTACAGTTCTATTTCATGATTGGTTAAATTAATTTGTGTCTTAAACTTGACCCAAATCTTTCCTTTCGACAGTGGCCCCAGAGTGAAACACTGCAGCGTTTGCAATAAGTGTGTGGCTGATTTTGATCACCATTGTAAATGGCTGAATAACTGTGTGGGTGGCAGAAACTACAGGTAAGACATCATTTTGTGAGGCACTATGAATAAAACGACAAGTTGACCTGTATTGTCATCAGGTGCTTCTTCATAGCGGTGTCCTCCGCAACGGTCGGCGTGGCGTTGCTCTTCGCTGTCGTCTTGTTCATATTCATCCAACACTACCTAGATCCGAGCATCCTACGGACAGCACCACAATTCCACGGTGAGTCATCTTAATAGTGGACAGAGGGCACACAAACGGCTCAGATTCTTTGTTGTGATAATTTCATCATTCACATGCACGTGTGTGTTTGTGTGCCTTCCTGCAGGTGTGCTGGGAAATGAGACCTGGCTGGTGTTTTTACCATCAGCCTCCATAAAGACCAGTTCGGCCGGTCTCCTCATAGTGGCCTTCGCGACGGTCATGCTAAGCCTCACGTGCCTTCTACTACTGTGTCATCTTCTCTGTTTTCATTTCTACCTCTGTGAGTCGTTCAAATCAGGAGAGGGCCAGCATACTGAGAGTTATTTTGTATCAAATACACTAATGCAAATCTGCTATTTATTTCTATAAGCCGTTATTAGTGAAGTGAATGTGATGTGTTTTTAATATTATTGTGTTTTACAGCTTACTTGTGGATTTACAGAAACCTAACATGAGCCGCTAAAGACTTTTAATAATAATAATAATGCATTTTATTTGTATGCCGTTTTTCAAAATACTCAAAGACTCTTTACAGAAAAAAATGGAGTTGAATAAGTAATAAGTAGGTAAGTAAACAGAGTGTAAGATACATTAATTTGTTTATACACAGCTAAAACATGGGTAAAAGCGGGGCACGGTATAAAAAGTTAGACATTAAAAACAGATTTTAGTGGAATTATACAGTATACACATAGCACAAAACATTCAACCAGGATTTGCTAACTTCCTTAGCATTAGCTTGGAAAGAATATATTAAGGCAAGCTGCTAATGATTTCTGTAAAAGGGAAATTAACATGTCGCTTTTTCCAGCATATTACAATATTGCTGTGTTAAAACTTACCTACGGAATTAGAGAAGTAGAATACCAACAGCTAATTGTGTTTTTTGAAGCTAGTATGCCATCTTCTCCAAGTAAAAAGCATCCAACAAGGTAATTATTGTGAATAAGCTAACTTCCTTAGCATTAGCTTGGAAAGATAGCATGATTGCTAAGCTGCCAATGCTTTCATAAAAACTGACATTTATGACACAGGGTGGAACAAATGTTATATATTGTTATATTTTAATACTTAGAATAATACTAGCTGGTAATACACATACATAACACGCTAGCTTGTTCAGTTATAAAGGATTCAACAAGCTAGCTAGCTAGCATGTTTGTCACACTCCAAATCAGTAGGGGGCAGCATATTTAAAGTTATATTACCGTAAATAAGCTAACTTCCTTAGCATTAGCTTGGAACGATAGTATGATCGCTAAACTGCCAATGCTTTCATAAAAACGGATATTTATGACACAGGGTGGAATAAATGTTATATATTGTTAGATTTTAATACTCAGAATAATACTAGCTGGTAATACACATACATAACACGCTAGCTTGTTCAGTTATAAATGATTCAACAAGCTAGCTAGAGCTAGCTTGGATTACCTTCTCTGGTAGAGATGAATGCTAAGATTCCAATTATTTCTGTGTGATTATATTTATGACAGCATGGAATTATTGTTTTTTTCAACACATTTCAATATTTGTTAATACTAGTGGAATTATACAATTATATCGAACAGCTAATGGGCTTTTGGTAAAATGACTGCCTTTTGAGAAACACTTGTGGTATTACAACATAATAAATAGCGTTGTGGCTTGTTAAGGTGAAAAATAATGGTTAATAATAATTTATTTTTATTACAGGTTGTAAAGGCTTAAGCACGTTTGATTACATAAAGCTGCAGCGCCAAAAAGAAGCCAGAAGCCGTGAGATCGAAGTGGAAAATCCGCATGGCGTACAAATAAACAACAATAGCCCACATGTGAGAACGACGTCATTTATTCCGTGTTATCTTTTTATTTTATTTTTTTTAATTGTGTTTTCTATGTTAAAGAATCCAAGTAGCTCTACTGACTGTGAGCCAGGTTTAACTCATGGTTCAAGGTAAGTCCTGTATTTATGCTAATATAAAGTACTAGGGTATACATGGTGGCAAGTATTACTATGAATGAATGGTGCACGTGTGTTTCATTAGTACCTGCAGGTCTGATGACGATAAAGGACCACTTAGCAGCCGACTATCGGAGCCCATCTGCACGGAGGTAAGAACATGACTTTCAGTACAGGAATTAATCTCACCAATCTGTGATTAATTTTATTTTGATCTAGGTGGATAACTTCAGGAAAACACCAAAAAAGGGAACCGGTTTCCATCACGAAACACGGAATCCTGCAGAGAAATCAAGTGAGTACAAGTATTGCTGATACATTTTTTTATACTTTGCACACATTTTGACTTGAATACGCACTTTGTTGCATTTCACCGGTTTCAGTTCAGTTTCTGAAACCTGTGCAAATTGCTAACTCGCAAACTAGAGAGCTAGCGACCTAAACGGTAGCCTTCAAGTTATTTCCTTTAAACTTAAATAGCCAAAAACTTACCACTTCCACACGGATAGGGAGGATAACAGTTATTTAACCTTTAACATGAACATGAATCAAACGTAATAATTTTTTTCTGGGTACATGATACCATACAGCATCCATATATCAAACTTGTGCGGGCCGCACTAACATTAAACTTTCATATCAAGGCGGGGGCCTCAAACTAGTGTCCTGCGGGCCACATTTGGCCCGCGGGCCGTATGTTTGAGACCCCTGTTTAAAACTCTTCTTACGTTTTTTTATCTTTTTAGTCCTATTTCATGCTTTTAGTCTTTAGCTTTAATCACTTTGTGTTGCATGTCCTTACAGGAAAAGTTCTCTACAAATAAAGTTGATTTGATTTCTTTAACAATGTATTTTTTTTATATACTATGTGTGGCTGTGATTGACAGGCCGCAACCTAAAGTGCCAATATTCTATCCATTTTATTTTATTCTATACCATTGCCAATATAATTATGACTAATTTTGTCTTCTATTGTTTTAAAAAAAGGAGAAAGAGAGCTGACTACTATCAGAAGCTGGAAGCCTGACGGCGGAGAAGACATTCAAAGTGACAGCGTGAAGTCGGTGGACAGCATACCGGAGGTGCAGGACCCTCTCGGAAGTTCAGTGATGACTCGGGATGCTACGTAGCAGTCGGCGCTAGGATGCACCAGGATAGGTTCATGTTCTCAGGGGACTATCGTGAGTCACCGTGGAGCCTTTGGTGATAATCATCACCGGTTTGATACCAGCTATGAAGCCATTTTTCATATTTATCTTGTATTGTGTGACTTCAAAGTCAAAGCTTCTGTTCCACTAACATTAGCCAAGTTTTTTTTTGGCATCTGGAGATCTTTTATTTATTTTTCAAAGAAAAATCCATGTACGGGGGTGGTGAGACGTAAATCATTTGATCTGCTAGCCGAGGCAACAACCTTGTATGGTAAAACATCCATCCTCTTCAGAAGATACTCTGATGTGAGAACATCACTTACTTATTTGTATGACTGTCCTATCATTTCAGTGTAAAGATTAATACCGTATTGGATGTCTCTTCATTATTTTCAGCTGCTTGAACCTATGGGACTGACTCCTAACTTTAAAAGGGCATTCAATTGAATGTATATTTAGGGAACCAAACACCCCCTCACCCCAAGACTACGATGAAAGTTGAAAAAACGCAAAAAGTTATCCATAAAATATTACTATTACTACTACTTCTCATTGATCTGTAACAGTGCACAGAATCCATGACCCACCTCTTGCATTCAAAGACCTTCAAAGATCCTTAATGGTGGTTGGTGCCTGATCTTTTGTTCACTTTCACTCCCATGATGATGACTTTCCTTTTCTTTGGCGCACTGACACAATGACTAATAATTTGGCTAATAAAGTTAGCTAATAAAACCTACACATCATTCCAAACGTCAGTAGCGAACCAACACATCTGTTATTTCAGTCTCAAGGCACCCATACAGCATATGCTTTGAACCGAGCAAGGAATTAGCACCATCTGGTGGCCAAAAATGAAACATACGCTAGAAACTGATACTGAAATCTTAACGTAGAGGACTGTATTCATTCATTCATTTTCTACCGCTTATCCTCTTAACATAGAGGATTGTATTCATTCATTCATTTTCTACCGCTTATCCTCACTAGAGTCGCGGAGGGTGCTGGAGCCTATCCCAGCTGTCTTAGTGGCAAGAGGCGGGGTACACCCTGGACTGGTGGCCAGCCAATCACAGGGCACATATAGACAAACAACCATTCACACTCACATTCATACCTATGGACAATTTGGAGTCGCTAATTAACCTAGCATGTTTTTGGAATGTGGGAGGAAACCGGAATACCCGGAGAAAACCGACGCATGCACGGGGAGAACATGCAAACTCCACACAGAGATGGCCGAGTGTGGTGGGATTGAACCCTGGTCTCCTAGCTGTGAGGTCTGCGCGCTAACCACTTGACCGCCGTGCAACTTGGACTGTATTCATGTATGTCAAAAAATGTGTTTTCAAAGGAGGTTTTTTTTTTTTGTCACATGAAACAAATGTGACAGCTAGGAGACCCAGGTTCAATTCCAGGTTAATTGGTTAATTGGCGACTCCAAATTGTCCATAGGTATGAATGTGAGTGTGAATGGTTGTTTGTCTATATGTGCCCTGTGATTGGCTGGCTGGCCACCAGTCCAGGGTAGAAGACAGCTGGGATAGGCTCCAGCACCCCCGCGACCCTTGTGAGGATAAGCGGTAGAAAATGAATGAATGATTGTAAATTGTTGATCACATGGTTAAGTTATAGTAAACCTCACTCAACGCTGGAGCCTATCCCAGCTGTCTTCGGGCGAGAGGCGGGGTACACCCTGGACTGGTCGCCAGGGCAATTTTTTTGACATTTTTCCACATTTATCGTTTTCCTCATATAAGGGATCGCCATTATGTTATGATGGTGCCTCTGCAAGGGGCTGAAGGTTACATAATGTCCATCCATCCATGCCCAGCCATTAGGCTCACATTGGTTGTGTAACACCCTTAAAGAGAATAAAGTTCAAAGGTCATTCAGTGTGCCACATTCATCACTTATTAAGTGGTGACAATCAATACAATAACATATTGATCCTGAGTGACTAACAACCATGAGAACCCCCAAAAGCAAATCAGCAGAAAGATGCTCTGGTGTGCTTGTTTTGTTCCAACATCTCCACCAAGCGGGAGGAAAGCAGCTCCTTGGCGGGGAGAGGGCAGCCAATCAGCGGGCTGCTCTCTCTCCAGCATCCCGGGGGGGGAGAACCGAGCCATCATCGCTAGGTTGGAACGCAGGCAGCGGAGAGGAGTGACGCACCGAGGCGCTTCTCAACTATGATTTTAAACTAACAACAAAGGTGGGGGATATTACGTCACCAGGTGATTCATTTATTAATTTCATTTTTAAACGTGGCCGTGCGTGTTGTTGTTGTTATGATGTTAAAAAGCAGAAGCGGTTTGCTGGTGGCTTCCTTCTGCAAGATACCTCATTCGGGAAGGTGCGCTTATTTGTACGTGAATGCTTATGCTTCCTATCTCCTTCAACGTTTCTTCTATTTAAAATTATACAATAATTTTCACGTTTTACGGTTTTATTAATCCCGTATTCATGTAATATGGCATTTATATCTTTATGTAACGACACTTGTCTCCAGCTGCAGCAGCCATGTCCGTGTAACATCAACAACACGAGTGTCTTCTGTTTATCTTCCAAAAGCACAACCCCCCTTACGAGCGCTGATTGGCCACATAAAGTGATTGACACCTCGATTAGCCTATGGGTGCGGTCTCTGTGCCAAGCTGTTGCGTTGTATGTAAGCAGTTACATAATTATTGCACAGAAGACAGGATGTATGTCCTCGATAAACAGCCTTTTTGAGGAAACATATTAAATATGGTATTTTATATTTATATATATAGCTGTAACAGATATGAGTGTGCTAAAAAAAGAGATGTTGACGTGTCCCCCCCATAGGTTGAATTAGACATGCATGGGAGGAAGACAGTCATTGGCCCAGATTTCATTAAGCTATTCTTAGCGCCTTTGGCTAATGTCACAAACACTTTAACTCACACTGTAAATCCAAATATTATACATTAACATGGGGATGAAAATAAGGTCATGGATGAAGAAAATGGGTATTGTTGTTCACCGAGGTTTCACAAACGGGTTATAAGAGCACAGGATATAATATCATGGTAATATAATTAATCCATGGTTAGCATGGACGTTAGCATGGAACTGCTAATGGTTAGCATGGAACTGTTGTAATGTTTGAACATTCATTCATTCATTTTCTACCGCTTTTTCCTCACGAGGAACAAAGTTAGCATGTTAGCAAGTTAGCATGGAACTGCTAACGGTTAGCATGGAACTGTTGTAATGTTTGAACATTAATTCATTCATTTTCTACCGCTTTTTCCTCACGAGAAAAAAAGTTAGCAAGTTGCAAGTTAGCATGGAACTGCTAACAGTTCGCAAGGAACTGTTGTAATGTTTGAACATTCATTCATTCATTTTCTACCGCTTTTTCCTCACAAGGAAAAAAGTTAGCAAGTTGCAAGTTAGCAAGTTAGCATGGTACTGCTAACAGTTAGCATGGAACATTCATTCATTCATTTTCTATCGCTTTTTCCTCATGAGGAAAAAAGTTAGCATGTTAGCAAGTTGCAAGTTAGCATGGAACTGTTGTAATGTTTGAACATTCATTCATTCATTTCTACCGCTTTTTCCTCGCGAGGGTCGCGGGGGGTGCTGGAGCCTATCCCAGCTGTCTTCAGGCAAGAGGCGGGGTCGCCAGCCAATCACAGGGCACATATAGACAAACAACCATTCACACTCACATTCATACCTATGGACAATTTGGAGTCGCTAATTAACCTAGCATGTTTTTGGAATGTGGGAGGAAACCGGAGTAACCGGAGAAAACCCACGCATGCACGGGGAGAACGTGCAAACTCCACACAAAGATGGCAGAGGGTGGAATTGAACCCTCCTCGCTGTGAGGTCTGTGCGCTAACCACTCGACTGCCGTGCCGCCTGTTTAAACATTGTTAACTAAATTGTAGAAATTCTACATTTGATCAAAGTTACTTCATATTTGTTAGCTCAAAACACCTACAATTGGCTAGCGACCAGTACAGGTGTCTACCCCGCCTCTCGCCCAGTCAGCTGGGATAGGCTCCAGCATACTCTTGCGGCCCTAATGAGGATAAACTGCATAAAAATGGATGTATGGATACTTCAAAACCTAGATGTCAAAGTCGTCTGCACCCTGAATTACAGAGTTGTTCTATTTACGCTCGTTACATTTGGCTGAGCTAGCGTTACATATGTAATTTTTGGGGACTTTACACTTTTTTGGGGGGGTCTCATTCAGGGTTATTTAACTTTTCAGGTTCCACTGTAATGTAAAAAAAAAACAATATTATTGAGAATTGCCGCATGCGAACCGTGGCGGCGTCATGCTTTCTTAGCATCGTCTTCTCCTTCCTCAATTTGGATCACTGCTACTGCCAACAATAACCGCCACGGCTCGCAGGAAGCATCTTGTTACTCTGCTGCTCAGTGCACGCCAACGTGTGATTCACAGAGCAGACTGACTGATGGGAGAGTGAACGGTGTTGCGGTGACCTGAGACGTGCTACGGTACACTTGGAACGCTCAATGCCGGTGCTTGAGTGCGTTCAATGATAAACAGCAGCACCAGAACCAATGTTGTACCAGCAGCATAGAGCAAACTGCTCAATTATGTTTAATTCATTCATTTTCTACCGCTTTTCCTCACCAGGGTCGCGGGGGGTGCTGTTCCAATGCTAACAGTTAGCATGGAACTGTTGTAATGTTTGACCATTCATTCATTCATTTTCTACCGCTTTTTTTCTCCCGAGGAAAAAAGTTAGCATGTTAGCAAGTTGCAAGTTAGCAAGTGAGCATGGAACTGCTAACGGTTAGCATGGGACTGTTGTAATGTTTGAACATTCATTCTTTCATTTTCTACCGCTTTTTCCTCACGAGGAAAAAAGTTAGCATGTTAGCAAGTTAGCATGGAACTGCTAACGGTTAGCATGGAACTGTTGTAATGTTTGACCATTCATTCATTCATTTTCTACCGCTTTTTTTCTCCCGAGGAAAAAAGTTAGCATGTTAGCAAGTTGCAAGTTAGCAAGTGAGCATGGAACTGCTAACGGTTAGCATGGAACTGTTGTAATATTTGAACATTCATTCATTTTCTACCGCTTTTTCCTCAAGAGGAAAAAAGTTAGCATGTTAGCAAGTTAGCATGGAACTGCTAACGGTTAGCATGGAACTGTTGTAATGTTTGAACATCCATTCATTAATTTTTTTACCGCTTTTTCCTCACGAGGAAAAAAGTTAGCATGTTAGCAAGTTAGCATGAAACTGCTAACGGTTAGCATGGAACTGTTGTAATGTTTGACCATTCATTCATTCATTCACTACCGCATTTTTTCTCACAAGGAAAAAAGTTAGCATGTTAGCAAGTTGCAAGTGAGCATGGAACTGCTAACGGCTAGCATGGAACTGTTGTAATATTTGAACATTCATTCATTCATTCATTCATTTTCTACCGCTTTTTCCTCAAGAGGAAAAAAGTTAGCATGTTAGCAAGTTAGCATGGAACTGTTGTAATGTTTGAACATTCATTCATTCATTTTCTACTGCTTTTTCCTCATGAGGGCCGCGGAGGGGTGCTGGAGCCTATCCCAGCTTATAGGTCAGCAAAGTAGTATATTAACTCAGTATAGAAGTCGGCAAATATTATGTACTGTAACCTTTATCTAGTTTTGCGCCAAAACAGACAATAACAAACAAACAAAATCATACCCACTTATCCACTTCGGTGAATATTTTTCTTTGTTTACTTTAAACCGTGAGAAGTACGGAACAGGAAGGAATGATTTACCCACAGAGGAGTGTATGGGGACGGGGGGCAGGGTCTAACTGTAACAGTAACGGTCACAATTTATGATTGACTGGTTCCAGTCTAGAACCGCTTCCCAGCAGATATATAGGTCTAGATAGAACCCAGATGGGCTTCACCGTGATGCTATGACAGTCACGCAGCCTCAACACTTTCCTCCTCTCTCCCCGTCAACGATGTCATCATTATGTGTCGCGCCATCTGCCAAACATTTCCTTGGGCCGATCGTAGCTCGCACACGTCGTCTACTGGCTGATCTTCTCTCTCCTGAGCAATGAATAGAATGTTTTCCAGCCGTGACGCCGTATTGTCTCTCTGAATAGCTGCACCTCAAAATTGGGTCAACTTATGGTTGGAGCATTCATGTGTGCAAGCGTGCGTGTTGCCAGAAGGCGAGTGGATGTAAGCGTGTTGTCATCATCTACTCACAGATTTTTTTCTTCTGTAGAGCCGCCCTTAACCAAAGGCAGCAGAAGAAATAAATCGGACCCAAAATGAATCTTGTACTCGCATTAAAACTGTATTAACTAATATTTGACCGTTCTGTACTAACGGAGTCTTCTGGACATTAGCAGTGTGTCGGTCATGAACGAACGGGTCAAAAGAACTAGTTCTTTTTTGTGAACGGAATGAACACCGCCCCTAAAATACCAATTCAGTCCGTTCGGTTGCAAATCCGTTTTTTTTGATTGGTTAGAGAGTCAGTTCAGTCTTCTCCTATCGTCGCGCCTCGCTCTGTGGGTGGGTGGGGCTAGCTGACTGAAGGACCGAGACCGAAAGACTGACCGACACTGTCGGTGACCTTGTTCATTCCGTTCACAAAAATAACTAGTTCTTTTGACCCGTTTGTTCATGACTGACACACTACTAGTCATCACGTGTTGTTGCGCAGTTGAGTCGGAACGAACGTGAACATGATTGAACGGACTGACTCGACATGGCTGACCGGGTCTATGCACAAGGGGACATCACAGGATAACGACCAATTGACCGAAATCAACAAAATGAATGAAATGAACGGATCTTTTTACTGAAATGAACGGTTTTGCTCACCACGACTTGGGTCACTTCTAGGGTTTCTAATAGGGATGATGGCTAAGGATTTGGGTTCAAGTCGAGGTAAGGTAAACCCCTAACGGTTAGGGGTTGGCAACCTAACCTAAGCGAACCTAACCATTGTTAGGTACTTCAGATAGACCTCGTTCTTTCCAGTCAGAAAGACCGAGACAGAGAGATTGACTCGGTCCGAGGGGCCGATACGCTCGGATCCGGAGGGCTGTCATAATACTTCAGATTTCAAGGTACGTCATCGCGTGTTTTTGCGCTGTTGAGTCGGAACGAGCGTGAACATGAGTGAACGGACTCGACTCGACACGGCTGACCGGGGGAGATCACAGGATAACAACCAATTGATCGAAATGAACGGATCTTTTCACTGAATGAACCGGTTCACTGAAATGAACGGTTTTGCCCACCATTACTTGGGTCACTTTTGGGGTTTCTATTACGGATGATGGTTAAGGATTTGGGTTCGAGTCGAGGTAGGGGTAACAGTTAGGGGTTGGCAACCTAACCGGTCCGAGGGGCCGATACGCTCAGATCCGGAGGGCTGTCATAATACTTCAGATTTCAAGGTACGTCATTATGACTGATTCCATCATTTTTGGCGATGGTGGTATTTGAATTACTGAATTATTGTTTGTCTACATACTCATAATTGTCAAATGATACAGATTTTAGGTGTGAAGTATGCTAGAGCTTGGAACAGATTGTGGAGTTTGAGCGTGCCCTAAGTGCCATATTTATTTAATGGGAGAGCACTTTAGAAAGCATACAGGAAACGCAATTAAACTATTTTTGTATTTGTTTGTTTATGAAGGTCTGAATTGTTTATGCATTCTTTGGAAATTGTGAAATTTCTGGTGCCTTGGGAACTCTTGGCCCGAGTCCTGGATGACAAAAGTGTCTGCAGTCAGTAGTGATAGTCAACGATGTCGCCATGTCTGAATAAACGTGCACGGGTCGCAGAGAGAGGGGCCACTCCAATTAAGACAATGGCCTCCCAGTGTTTGCGTCTCTGAAAGCCCCATCATTCAGACATTTAGAATATCTTCTTCTATGCTGTGTCACTCTTGGCTTTTGTACGCGTTAAGTAAGCAAGGTCGCATTCTTAGTGTTGGCACTAAGACTGGGATTTACAAGGTATCTATATAAGGTCGGGAGGGGGGGGGGTTACTGAATGGTGTCATGGACCACGTGGACATAAGAGATTCACACGGTTGGAGCTGGCGTGTAACTTTGTTGGCTTTTTATCTGTCATGGCAACACATGCTGTGTAAGGATGCTGCGTTAATGATGGGAACAGCTGAAAGGTGAGCATCGGATTCGGGTTCGAGGTACTTGGTAGTATCATTTTATGCTTACTACTGCATGGATTATTAAAGCAAAGTTGAGGTGCTGCTAATCAGTGCATAGGGATGCAAATAGGAGGGCAATATTGTAAATTACCGTATTTCCCGGACTATAAGTCGCACTTTTTATTCATAGGTTGGCTGTTCCTGCGACTTATACTCCAGAGCGACTTATAAATGAAAAAAGTGTTTATGTTACATAAACACTGGACACCTTTTCTGTTCATGTTTATTTTTTGTGTAGCTAATAACTATTGTGTTAGCATATCTTACACCTATTCAGCCTGTTCTCTATTCTTTTATGTTCTCTATTCTTTTATTATTATTAGAACTTGCCTTCCAAGATGATGTAATGTCTGTTTTGGTCAAGTAGTTTGGAAAATAAATTATCCGCAAAAAATGCGACTTATACACCGGAGTGACTTATGTATGTTTTTTTTCTACCTAATTATGCATTTTTGACCTTGTGCGACTTATACTCTGGAGCGACTTATGTATGTTTTTTTCTACCTAATTATGCATTTTTGGCCTTATGCGACTTATACTCCAGTGCGACTTATGTATGTTTTTTTCTACCTAATTGTGCATTTTTGTCCTTGTGCGACTTATACTCCGGAGCGACTTATGTATGTTTTTTTCTACCTAATTGTGCATTTTTGGCCTTGTGCGACTTATACTCCAGTGCGACTTATACTCCGGAGCGACTTATGTATGTTTTTTTCTACCTAATTGTGCATTTTTGGCCTTGTGCGACTTATACTCCAGTGCGACTTATGTATGTTTTTTTCTACTTAATTATGCATTTTTGGCCTTGTGCGACTTATACTCCAGTGCGACTTATGTATGTTTTTTTCTACTTAATTATGTATTTTTGGCCTTGTGCGACTTATACTCCGGAGCGACTTATGTATGTTTTTTTTCTACCTAATTATGCATTTTTGGTCTTGTGCGACTTATACTCCAGTGCGACTTATGTATGTTTTTTTCTACCCAATTATGCATTTTTGGCCTTGTGCGACTTATACTCCGGAGAGACTTATGTATGTTTTTCTTAGAATTAGGAAAATTGCATTTTTCTGACATTCACTTTGTTGCATCATTTCCAACTAAATGTTCATTCACCCCCCCCCCCAAAAAAGGCTCCTATGTAACGGCACATCATCTCACAGTATCCACCTCCACCTTCTCATCTTTTCCACAGCACAAAGAGACAGAAACACAAGTCAGCAAATCCAAGCACTGCACAGAAGGAGCCTAATTCCCGCACAAGCATGGCAGACCAGAAGTAAGTTTTGAGGAGTGTCGCCACACAATCCCCGCTTGTTGAAAAACACACAATTCCTCCACCCCCATTCGGTTCTCATGGTTTGTTTTCAACAGCACACAAACACGACTAGGAAATAGTAACAGGCACTGTCGCTCACAAAAGTGACTACACCCCTCACTGGCGCTAGTTATGTTGAATGAACCGCAGCTCACCGATGCCGGCAGCACTCGGGTCAGCTGTAGTCCATGATGCCACCACTATCATGCGTGACTGTAGGCAAGTGTTTCGTGGTTCAATACGTCCTATTGCATATTTAAGCACATTTTGCCTAAATTGAGGATTTCCAAGCATAAAAATGGCTGAATTAATTAAAATACGGGTTGCACAGCGGATGAGTGGTTAGCGCGCAGGCCTCAACCGAGTTCGATTCCACCCTTGACCATCTCTGTGTGGAGTTTGTGGAGTTCTCCCCGTGCATAGGTGGGTTTTCTCGGGGTACTCCGGTTTCCTCCCACATTCCAAAAACATTCATTCATTTATTTTCTACCGCTTATCTTCCCGAGGGTTGCAGGGGGTGCTGGAGCTTATCCCTATTTTTGGAATGTGGGAGGAAACCGGAGTACCCGGAGAAAACCCACGCATGCACGGGGAGAACATGCAAACTCCACACAGAGATGGCCGAGAGTGGGATTGAGGTCTGCGCGCTAACCACTCGACCTCCGTGCAGCCTTATTGTGTTCACTTTGTACTTGAACACAACACCGACAACAGCCAGAAAGGCTCCAAAACAGATTACGTTAGTGTTACTAGTCTTTTTTTGGGTCTGTATACGAAAGATAAGTTCCAGTCATGGCATTCAAGATGTTCTTGTCTTCCCTTCATGTCGCACTGAAGCTCAGATGATACTTTCTTCTCAGAGACAGACTAGATGACTTTAAAGTCCAGACAGCCAAGCATCCCAACATCGGCACGGCCCAACTGCGGCCCCATAATGAACACTCTAAAGACAGAGCGTCCAAAAGGCTCTCCTCCGACTCTAACGGGACCAGCGAAGGAGGAATGGGCTCGTCCACGCCGGTGGAGGTGACCGCTTTAGAGGAGTCGTTTCGACGTTTCGCCATCCACGGTGACACACGCGCCACCGGCAAGGACATGCACGGCAAGAACTGGTCCAAGCTCTGCAAGGACTGCGGCGTGATCGACGGCAAGAACGTCACCCTCACCGACGTGGATATCGTCTTCTCCAAAGTCAAGTAAGAATAGCTTCTTCTGTTGTAAACATAAAAGGAGATTCCGAGTGACATCAGAGCAGAACCGGTCGATCCAGGCCAGATTGTGACGCTGATATACTTAGATAAACGGGGGTTCGTCCCAGGACAGAACTGTATTCATAACACTACATGACGAGGGCAGCAACAGCGATGACTTAAGACTTAGTCACTCAGCTCTCATGCATCCCCCAAAGACCACAAACATTGCTTGGGTTGGAACTGCGGCAACATAAACGTGCAGAGAAGCTGTTTTTGTAGCAGTAAAGGCTGGCCCACGGTTGGATTTCCATCTACGGACAGGTTCACATTCATGCTGCTCTGAGTTGAAAGCAAAAACCAGGACAAAGGATCTGGATGTATGATGGCGCCCTCCTGTATTTCCTCAGGCCACAACGGTTCATCCTTTGCTGCTTGACTTAAGTGCACTAGGCTCTAATAATAACCCCCGACCACAATTTTGCCTTATAAACATACATTGTTGTCAAATAACTGATACTTATGCAACATGTAACATTCCTACATTGCAAAAACCTCTTACTATGCAAAATGTAACATTCCTACATAGCAAAAACCTCTAACAATACAACATGTAACATTCCTACATACCAACAACCACTAACTATGCAACATGTAACATTCCTACATAGCAAAAACCACTAACTATGCAACATGTAACATTCCTACATAGCAAAAACCACTAACTAGTCAACATGTAAAATTCCGACATACCAAAACCCACTAACTATTCAACATGTAACATTCCGACATACCAAAAACCACTAACTATGCTACATGTAACATTCCGACATACCAAAAACCACTAACTGTGCAACATGTAACATTCCCACATACCAAAAACCACTAACTATGCAACATGTGACATTCCCACATACCAACAACCACTAACTGTGCAATATGTAACATTCCTACATACCAACAACCACTAACTATGCAACATGTAACATTCCCACATACCAACAACCACTAACTGTGCAACATGTAACATTCCTACATACCAAAACCGACTAGCTATGCAACCTGTAACATTTCTACATAGCAAAAACCACTAACTGTGCAACATGTTACATTGCTACATACCAAAAATCACTAACTGTGCAACATGTAACATTCCTACACCTGGCTTTCCTTGCTAAATGCGTAAACGGACAAGACTATATAAACAATATACAACTATACAAGACTTAAACGTATATTTCACATTTATTGGATAAATTGTCTGTGAGTAGTTTGCATTTTATGGAGAGGCTCGAGCATGTAGTCCAAATGCCTCCCGGACTCCTCTGTGCTGAGGTGTTCAGGGCATGCCTGGGCAGGAAGGTCCTGGGGCAGACCTAGGACACGCTGGAGGGGTCACCTATGTACCAAACCATGATTACAGCTGGTGTCAGCCTTTTCCAATTGAACTGAACTGCCCATTTCCCCATAACAACACTGATGCTTAACGCCGTAGTAGCAAAAAGCCACGTGTCCACGCCAGCCTTGAGGTTAGTACAGTAGCATCTGGGTCAAACGGAGGTGGGAGGATCCAGACTGGGGGAAGGGGCTGGCTCGTATTTATGTACCGTGACTGTCTCCGGGCATGACGACCATTGCATTTCAAAAAACTTAATGAGCCCTGGCTAATCACAGTGTGGCTGAGTGATTCCTGAGGTTAGCTAGCTGTGCCACATTCAGTGTCTGCTTGGAGCCTCATTATCAACTACCGAGGCCTAAGAAAGACTAATTAATCACTGGCACGGCTTTTCTTTTTTCCATGCTGTGGCCATCAGTGATCATGGATTAAACACATTCTTCCATCTGTGTCCTATTCTTATGGATCGTGGTCCCGCGGATGCTTCAAGCGTGTAAAGTAAACAAACAGCAGCGATTTTTCCGATGTGAAATAATGTTCCACTCCCTGTTCAACCTTTGTCCTTCTTCACGGCCATCTCTTTCGATGTTGATATGCTGAATATTTACAGCTTAGCGATCCAATAGGAGCCTGATGAGGTTATATTTATGGTTCACTGACAGAAAAGGCAACTGGAAATCCAATTTCCCATCTGACATTAGACAGCAGTGGAATGATTCCGAGCAATGGAGCGCCCAAATATTCAACGCTGACGGATGGCTTAAACAAAACAGGTCACTGGAGGAGAAAAGTGAATGATAAATCCTACCATCCGTGTTTACTGTGGCGTGTTGCCCGGGGCGACTGCGGTGCTTTATAGGCTGTTGTTTTGGTGATCTATTGCCACAGCGATGAATGTTTGTGTTTGGGTTACTATGCGCTTGTCAGGTGGAAGTGAAATGGGCAAAAAGCCAACGAGACGCCCTCAGATTCGGGAGCATGGGTTCCGGAAGATCTGACTTACTGCCAAGTGTTACATTTGACCACGGAAATGCCGATGGTTGGTTTGGGAAAAACGCCCTTCCTGCTCCTTGATGATCCCATCAACAGACTTTTCAGGGCTCCTCTAATGAGGGCTTCTTCCTCTTTCAGAAAGCTATGCAACATGTAACATTCCTACATACCAAAAATCAGTAACTGTGCAACATGTAACATTCCTACATACCAAAAATCACTAACTGTGCAACATGTAACATTCCGGCATACCAAAAATCACTAACTGTGCAACATGTAACATTCCTACATAACCAAAAATCACTAACTGTGCAACATGTAACATTCCGACATACCAAAAATCACTAACTGTACAACATGTAACATTCCGACATACCAAAAATCACTAACTGCAACATGTAACATTACGACATACCAAAAATCAACAACTGTGCAACATGTAACATTCCTACATACCAAAAATCACCAACTGTGCAACATGTAACATTCCGACATACCAAAAATCACTAACTGTGCAACATGTAACATTCCGACATACCCAAAATCACTAACTGTGCAACATGTAACATTCCGACATAACCAAAAATCACTAACTGTACAACATGTAACATTCCGACATAACAAAAATCACCAACTGTGCAACATGTAACATTCCGACATACCAAAAATCACTAACTGTGCAACATGTAACATTCCGACATACCAAAAACCACTATAGGTTTCATTATGGACTGAGATATGGACTGAGCAGCCAGAACAGAGACATTCATACCGCTTTCCTACATCATGGTTATCATGGGTTACTTCCTCTTTCAGGAAGAAGTCCTGCCGCACCATCACGTTTGACGAGTTCAAGGTCGCGCTGGCAGAGCTGGCCAGGAAGAAGTACAAAGAAAAACCCGGCGAGGACGCCGAGGCTGAGGTCTTCAAGCTGATTGAGGGGAAGGCGCCCGTGATCGCCGGGGTCACGGTGAGTCCTTAAATTAAATCCTCGGCTGACATTTATGGGAGCTGAAACGTCCCGCTAACTCCGTCCGCAGAGAGCCGTGGCGTCGCCGACGGTAAGCCGACTGACGGACACCACAAAGTTCACGGGGTCGCACAAGGAGCGTTTTGACGACACGGGTCGCGGGAAGGGTAAGGCGGGACGAGTGGACGTAGTCGACACTTCGGGATACGTCTCAGGATACAAGCATCAAGGGTCCTACGAAAAGAAGGTCACTAAACCCCCAAATGCCAACAAACCAATGTAATGGAGGAGGGGTGGGGGGATAAACATTAGCTCGACAGCTAGCTAGGATCATTTTCTATTAAAAAAGGGTACGTGAAAAATAAAAACAAACTAGGTCATCTATTCCCCCTCGCCCGATTATGTTGTGTGTGCAAGATGTTTTTTTTTTTTTAAGTTCCTCTCTTTGTGAAGTGTGAGAACTGGAAAACTGTTTACATCTATTTTTTACTAAGTCTTCACCAGCTGGTACATTCCTCTTTGATAGCCAGTTACTGCCAAAAGCTGCGGAGAACACCAATGATGATGATGATGATGAAGCCCTGTTGTTTTGATCGGACCTTAGAATATTTACCAAGCACAATGAACACTGAAAGCCAAGAAAAACAACAAAAATGGGACTTTTTGCACTTTTCCCCGACATTGCCCATATTAAGAAGAAATGCATTTTTAATGAGCCTTCCAGACATTTTGGATAATGTATATTTAATATCTTCTCCTGTGTCTGCTTTTTTCCTGCCACTTGTCAACTGTGTACAAACTCTGCTGTTCGCTCTTCATTTTTTTTTCAATAATACAAAGACTACACCTCTTATCATTTCAGCAACAATACTATAGAAATATAATTTGGATAGTACTAGTCAGTGTACAGTTGGTAAAGCAGTATAGATTTAAAATACATTGTTTATATTCTCGGCTGCACGGTGGTGGAGTGGTTAGCTAGGAGACCCGAGTTCAATTCCGCCCTCGGCCATCTCTGTGTGGAGTTAGCATGTTCTCTCCGGGTACTCCGGTTTCCTCCCACATTCCAAAAACATGCTAGGTTAATTAGCGACTCCAAATTGTCCATAGGTATGAATGTGAGTGTGAATGGTTGTTTGTCTATATGTGCCCTGTGATTGGCTGGCAACCAGTCCAGGGTGTACCCCGCCTCTCGCCTCGAAGACAGCTGGGATAGGCTCCAGCACCCATTGCGACCCTCGTGACGATAAGCAGTAGAGAATGAATGAAGGAATATTTACTATATTGGGTAATATAAGTGTAAAGGTGACTATAGGGGTGCTATTTCATGTCTAGAGGGCTCTAATAATGTTACAAAACAGGACCAGCTAGCTGTGATGAACTGTACATGTTTTCTTTTCTATGCCACTTAACCTCACTAGGGTCAAGGGTAGGCTGGAGCCTATCCCAGCTGTCTTTGGGCGATTATTACCTAAAATTACAGAATTTTAGGTAACTTTAAGGCTGCACGGTGTACGAGTGGTGGAGACCCGGGTTCGAAACCCCAAAGAGAGCTGGGATAGGCTCCAGCACCCATTGCGACCCTCGTGACGATAAGCAGTAGAGAATGAATGAAGGAATATTTACTATATTGGGTAATATAAGTGTAAAGGTGACTATAGGGGTGCTATTTCATGTCTAGAGGGCTCTAATAATGTTACAAAACAGGACCAGCTAGCTGTGATGAACTGTACATGTTTTCTTTTCTATGCCACTTAACCTCACTAGGGTCAAGGGTAGGCTGGAGCCTATCCCAGCTGTCTTTGGGCGATTATTACCTAAAATTCCAGAATTTTAGGTAACTTTAAGGCTGCACGGTGTACGAGTGGTGGAGACCCGGGTTCGAAACCCCAAAGAGAGCTGGGATAGGCTCCAGCAACCCCCGAAGACAGCTGGGATAGGCCCAGCCGCGACCCTCATGAGGAAAAAGTGGTAGAAAATGAATGAATGAATGAACCACAGCTCCCCAGTGGCGGCAGCACTCATGCAGCCAGACTGCTACACAAGTACTGTTACTTGAATTAATATATTGTAATACTAATGTTGCTGAAATGCAAGGGTTGTAGTCACTTTTCGCAGTTTATTTTTGTCATAATCGGCACAGTTGACACAATTTCAACATCACAACGCAACAGCGGGAGAAAGTCCAGTTGTGCAAGATTGTATTTTTTTTTTTTTACACATTTGACTTATTATTTTCCCCTGTCAAATTGACAAACAGTAATGCTAATAATATATATGTGGATAGATTGTGTATAATCTAAAAAACTGTAGCCTGCTTGGTTTGAACTTTGACACTGGCTTCCTGTTCCTTTCCCGTATTGCTGTACCTTGTTGTGCATGTTACGTGTATTAATTAGGTTTGGTTGAGAAGCACAGAACTGGTAGTACAGAGCGTCGAGGAAAGACTACTGGACAGATGTTTTCTTGCTTAGAAATGGAATTATGGATGACATAATGTTATTGCTTTGTATTGTATAGAATATATACAAGGTCGGCTGTTATAGTTGTTATTTCCAGAGAAGTATGGTTCCGTCAGGCGTAGATTTAACCCAAGAAAAGCAGGGAATGCCATTTTTTTTGTTATTATTATTATTATTATTATTAAATACTGTGTGATATGTAAAAGGGAAAAATCCAAGCAGCATACTTTTGTAAACTATTTTTTGCAGTGCATCAAGAGCAAAACTAGCAGCTATCAGTGTCATTATTTTATCTGCAGCTCCCCTGTGCTTAATGCCAAATACTGTGCACCTTTAAATGTGGAGGAACGATATGTATGCAGTTTTTTTTATATTCATAACTTTTTTAATGTGCTATTATCGTGTCCCCAATGCATGCAGTGGATTATTTTTTATTTTTTTTTGTACTTCTTAATTGTGTGTTCATGATTTGTAGTGCATTATTGAAAATAAAAGAAAAATACAAACAACAAAAATGGTGGCTTGTTGAGGCTGCTAAACCGAATCAAGTGTGTGTGTGTGTGTGTGTACATACTTGATGCCTGAAGTCAAAAAGTCACAATGCAGCTGTAATCTTGACGCATTGCATTGATGGTTGAGTCTCCCATCTGCGCTGATCTACAAAAGCAAAAAAAAAAATTTTTAGTTAATTAAGAAGCGACAGCATCTATCAATCCCATTTATTTACCCCACCCCACCCCCCCCAAAAAATAAAATTATGACTAAAATAACAGCACTATCACACACTTATACACACACCTTCTTTAATAAACGACCCACCCGGGTTCTTGTCAACATGGAGTAAACGCTGCCTTCTACATTGTTTTCAAATAATAACCACCTCACCGATTCAAGAAGCTCAGTGCAAAAAAAAGGTAAAAAATAACAACAACATTGAACGCAACGTGCAGTGTTAAAAGTGATGCTTTATCCCGGCGGGAATCGTCTCAATCCCTCTCCTTTCCAGTCAGACCTGCAGCGATAAACACAGAAATCAACAAAAAGAATTCATATTAAATATGGGATTATTTGGGTACCTGAAGAGTTGACTTTTTTCCTCAGCTCTTTGACCTCCTCCTTCAGGTCCTCCAGATCTCTCTCAGAGTCTTTGACGACAAAAGTATGACAGTTTTGGGTGAAGAGGAACTCACAACACGCATCCCGGCGGCGGTGACGCTTACCTGTCATGTGGAAAACGGGCGGGTGCTCGGTCAGATACTGGAGATATTCGTGTTCTACCTTCACCAGTTCTTTTTGGAGGGCGGCGTTGTCGTCCATGACGAACCACAACTGTTTGTTGAGCTCGCCCTGTGTCGGTTTGGGGCAAACGCTGGGTTGGTCACGTTGCGCTTCATTTGGAATATGATTATTTGTGGATGAAATAAAAGTGCAGTCAAGAACAGGAAGTTGTTTGGCGTCATTTTAGGTTTTGCTGGAAGGAATGAAACCTTAGTACAGGGGTTCCAAAACTTTAACAACTCAGGACCCTTTGTCCATTAAACAGTACAGAGACGAAATGCTGCGTTAACTTATTATTATATATTATTAGTAAAACATTATTAATATTATTTATTATTATTACTAATGCTAATACAATATTATTATATAATATCAATTATTAGTAAAAAAATATGAATGATTATTATAATTAATAATACTAATATAATTATAATATATTATATAGTAATAATTTATTTAATAATATGTATTATATATAATAAATGGACATTTTATTATATAGTATTTTTATTATTCATTATATAATAATAATTAATAAAAATATTATTATTAATAATAATATAATATGTATTATATAATAATAATTTTTGTATTTTTGTTTTATTTTATTATTATTATATTGTTACAATTATATATTATTAATACTACTACTACTACTACTACTAATAATAATAATAATAATTATTATTATTATTATTATTATCCATCCATTATTTAATTATTATTATTATTAGATATAAGATTTGGGATTGAAATGAAAGCAGAGAGATAAAGGAAGCCCAAATCTAATTTTCATATTTTCCATAACTGCATTCAAGACTGGCATGATAACCAAAGAGCTATGTTCCAATCATAAACTGTATAAGGTTCCTAAAATATTGTTAACAGGTCAATAACACTCAATATGTTATTAATTAGGCTTATAAATATTTTTTTAATCATGCAATAAATATTTTACAACAAAAATAATTTAAAAATATAATATTTTCAAAAATGTATCATATTTTGAATGACCTCTCAAGGCCCACACTTTGGGAATCACTGCCTTAGCATATTACTCACAGTGAGTTCCATTTATGCTTCTATGGTTATAATCACACTTTTTATTCACAAGACAAAAAAACGTTGGAACTCACTCAAATCCTCCTTTTGTAAAGATTTTTTTTACCTGTCCTAAAGTCAAAGTCAATGAACCCTGGATCTTAATGACTGATTTGTTGTACCGCTTGAACTTAGAAAGGAACGTACCAGCTGGGAGGTCAACCTGGACACTTCGGATTTGTGTTCTCTCTCCTGAGCTGCGGCACAAAAACACAGCGCGTCAACTTCGATTCTTAAGGCCTTGACCTCGGCGTCCCGTTTGCTGATATGGTTTTCCATCATTGAGAAGATCTGGACAATCTGAACTGTATCCATAAAGAAAACGAGGATGACGAGACATTGAATTTTTTTCTGAAGCCCCCCCCCCCCAAAAAAAAAACTCACTCAGGAAGTTGCTGTCAATTTGCAGAGATTTCTCTCCCACCCAGTGCTTGTCCATGAAGTCCAGCAGGTTGTCCAAGGGCTCCCTGTAACCACCCTGGAAGGAGAATTAGGATTAGCTGATAGCGCTTGAATGCGACACACAGGAAGTATACAGGAAGTAGAAATCCTTCACATAATCTGCCTTGTTGAAGCAGGAGGTGGTCAGTCTTGGAGGATGTAAGATGGGGTTGGAGCGATCAAACTGCTCCAGTTGATGATGGACGGGTGCTTGGCTGTCAATCAACAAACTCTGAGGGTGTTCACCTTGAATGATTTAAAGAAGGAGAAAAAAATGGTACATTGTCGACACCTAGCGGTGAGATCACATAACAACGGATATTTAATAGAAGCACAACTCAGCACAATTCATTAATTTTCTACCGCAAATATTACTTAAAATTACAGAATTTTAGGTAACTTTAAGGCTGCACTGTGTCTAGTGGTGGAGACCCGGGTTCGATTCCATGCTTGGGCATCTCTGTGTGGAGTTTGGTTGCTTTGGTTTTCTACGGGTACTCCGGTTTCCTCCCACACTCCAAAAAAAACATGCAAGGTTAATTGTCCATAGGTATGAATGTGAGTGTGAATGGTTGTTTGACTATATGTGCCCTGTGATTGGCTGGCGACCAGTCCATGCAATCGAAGGGCAACCCTCACATTCATACCTATGGACAATTTGGGGTCCCCAGAGAAAACCCACCCATGCACAGGGAGAACATGCAAACTCCACACAGAGATGGCCGACGGTGGGATTGAACCCAGGTCTCCTAGCTGTGAGGTCTGTGCGCTAACCACTCGACCGCCGTGCAGCCCTTCTTCTTCTTTTCATAAAAAAATGGATAAGTCCTACCTGACTGCGAGGCAGGTGACACAATGTCGTCTTCTTCAGTCAGGGCGGAGAGCCTCCGGCTGAGGCGCTCCACAAAGGCCAGTGCCCTGTCACAACTACATTTGGGAAAATCAAGGCCAAGACACGAGTAGTTAACACCAGCATATTGAGTTCCGGACTCCTATGCAGCAGCTACACACGATAAGCCGCACAGAAAGCTTTCTAGATCTTCCAGACTCTGCTCAATCACAGGGCACATATAGACAAACAACCATTCACACTCACATTCATACCTATGGACAATTTGGAGTCGCTAATTAACCTAGCATGTTTTTGGAATGTGGGAGGAAACCGGAGTACCCGGAGAAAACCCACGTATGCACAGGGAGAACATGCAAACTCCACACAGAGATGAACGAGGGTGGAATTGAACTCGGGTCTCCTAGCTGTGAGGCATGCACGCTAACCACTCGATCGCCGTGCAGCCCCTCATTTCGGTTCATTCAGTAAAAAGATCCGTTCGGTTAGCCTGTGATCTCCCCCTGTCCGTTCACTCTTGTTCACGTTTGTTCCGACTCAACGGCACAACAACGTGTGATGACGAGTGGTGTGTCGTTCATGAACGAACGGGTCAAAAGAACTTGTTAATTTTTGTGAACGGAATGAACGAGGTCACCGATAGTGTCGGTCAGTCTCTCGGTCTCGGTCTGTCAGTCAGCTAACCCCACCCACCCAAGTGACTCCTCAGCCAATCAAAAAAAGGATTTGCAACAGAACGTACTGAACGGGTATTTTAGAGGCGATGACCTCGTTCATTCCGTTCACAAAAAAGAACTAGTTCTTTTGACCCGTTCGTTCATGACCGACACACCACTAAATCCGACTGGTGAGAGACCTCAGGGAAGCGTTGGAGAGACAGCTTGGGAATGCCTCGGGATTCGCAGGAAAGGATGAAACGAATCAGCTTGGCCTGGTGCCCCCCGCGACCCAACCTCGGATCGTCAGAAGAAGATGGACGGATGCATGGACACTGAAATCTCCATATAGGTGTTTTGGAATTGAGTACATTGTTCTACCTTTTCTTCTTGATAGAAGCCCTCTTTCTCCGAGGCTGTGGATCATGAGACAGTTGCATCTTGGCCGCCCTCCGCTCGGTGTGGGTGACGACACAAGCGTCTAAAAACAAATTAATTACACCAAAATATTAAAAAGCGATTGACCCGGTGGAGTCGACGCTGCTGTTTCCTACCCAACATACGTAGGCTGCCGATGGCTTGCACCATGATTGGACGATACTGTGGCTCATTGGCCACGGGATTGAGCCTTAAATCAAGTTCTCTTAAAAGCGGCAACTCAAAGAGAACTTTGACTTCCTCCAAGGAAGGAATGCAGTTATAGTACAGATTTAGGCTCTGCAAACGTTTCAGGTGCTTCAGACCCTAATGGGGTGGTTAAAAAACGGTAAAAACACACAAAATCATGTAATTATTTCCGCTAAAAACCAAAGTGAACCTACTTCAATGGAGCATAGTGAATTATGTGACAGGTCCAGGGATTTCAGGCGCTCAAAGTTATTCAGTGCTTTCCCCAAATATCTGATTTTCTGTTTGTATGACCCAGGCAGACGCAGTGTGCGGACATCTCCTGTTGGAAAAAAATACTTTTAGTTTCAGTTTGTTAGCTTTTCCACAGCTTATCATGGTGGCTGTGATCAACAGCAAACCTTGACCTTGTTAGCATACATTGCTATTGACACATTTTTTTCTCAAAGACTGACTTTTAAATGTACTTTTAAACGGTACAAAGAGAAACATTTGTATGGCAGTATTAAATGTAAAAGAATTTTACCGAGGCGTGGGTGATTTAAACCCAATTTTTTCCGAATCCAGTCCTCTGTTAGCGTCATCGAAGTCATACTTTAATAGTAGAAAACGCGCTTATTTCAAATGAATGGGAAATTACAAATTCAATACAAATACAATTTCTATTTTTCTGCTGAAAGTCTCAGCGTCTGTGTCTGGTGTTTACAAATGATGTATATCAAAGACAATGAGCTGTAAATGGCGTTTAAATGTTCAAACATTAAAAAAAAAAAGAAACATTGAGACTCGTCACTGATGGTCCGCTTCGAAGTGCGGGTGAGTGTGAATGGCTGTCTGTCTCTATATGTGATTGTGATTGACTGGCGACTTGTCGAGGAGGGTGTAGTCCGCCTTTCGCCCGCAGTCCACAAGGGGAGGATCATAGGTTAATTAGCATCCAGCATAAACAATAAAAAATGAATGGAAATTGTGAATTTTACTAATTGTAGTGAACGCATCTCTTGTACGCATGCGTATTGTCGATGTCTGGCTGGTGGCGGCCATGTCACGTGTCCAAACAAACGCGGTAGTGTTGAGTAAAGTTGGACCAAAAGATTATATTGAATATTGTCTCGTTTTGCTGGTATGTAATTATTATAGCTATATGTAGACATAACCGTATTGTTAAGGTCACTTATTCAACGTCGTTTTAGGGATTAATGGCGTCCTATGTGTGGCTATCATTATTATCCAACTTGACGTTGTGTGTGTCAGCTCTTTTCTCTTCGTATAAACTCTTTAAGGTAGGTGTCTTCAGCTAACAGTAATGTAATGTATATGACGCTTCATTTTTAGTGCAGATAATAATAATTATTCAGATGTATTCTGTATTGTTTTGGCAGGACCACAGAGCTCCCTCAGTTGGACTCTTGCTAGTTGGGCTAGCTGCAGGACTTTGTGTATTACCTTCCTCAAGCACACTCCTCACCTCCATACAGAAAGATGCAGTCTGGGCCGGAGACCTTCTTGCTCCATCGCTACTCGCCTTCCACTTCCTGTGGTTGAGTGAGGATCACAGCACAGCAGGCATTCTCTTGGTTGGCTCCTGCCTGCTGCTGGGCCTGTGTGACAGTCTCTCAGCAGATACACTGGTGGTCCTGAGTCGCTGCCTGGGCCTGGCGTCCTTGTCCTGCTGCCTCATGGTGTGTCTGTTTGCTGGAAACATGACAGGCGCCTTAACTAGCGTGGCTCTCAGCTTGCCCGTGCTTTTGGCTCCCACTTTTGGGAGAGACACTTTTGCATCTCTCACCTCACCTGCCGCCAATGAGGGAATGATGAGATTGTTTTTGAAAGGGTTCATGTCCGTAGGATGTTGGGCCTCCACTCGTTCACTTCACAAGTTTCTGTTGGATGTGACTGACCGATATAATTTACACATATAGAACTACTAATACTGTCTCCATCTTCAGGAATTTAATTAAGAGACTAATAAAAGGCTCAGGAAGTTTTGGTAGTTTATTTTCAAAGTAGCAGTTTGTAATATTTCTAATGTGTGGTTATAAAATTAAAATATAATTCCTATAAATTAATAAAAAATATGAAGAAATGAAATACATTCTTGAATTATTTCACTGTATGGAGAGTTCACTGAAACTTTACTAAAATAAACCAAATTGTCACCTGCATATTCAATAATTCTCACACATAGTTTAATGTTTGTTGGGGAATAAGTGGTGTATTTATGTGTCACAAGGGAATTACGGTGAAAGTTCAAATGCATTCTATACTGGGATGCAGGTCAATCTTATATTGTTGTTTTTTGTCATAAGAAACTGTCACCACAAAAACTTTATTTAATGTAAAGGTAATGTTTGAAGTCACATTTTAGCATAATTAACAAGTGTAAAATAAGCGAAGCGTTGCCATGGAGAGATATGTTCCGGAGTTGGGGAAGGAAAGGGGTGGACAGGAAGTGACGGAGGAACCCGCCTGTTGGAGTCACAGAACTACATTACATAGAAAACTAATGAGGCGTTCGTTTTTGTCGCTGCGAGTCCGCCATCTTGTGTAGCACAGCCTTGTTCGTTTGCGACTTTCGACGTTTTTACTGATGGTTTCTGAAATTCCGGACGCGATAAAGTATCAAAATGCCCTACGGTAAGGCTGTAAACTATCTATTTATGCCTATACAGTGCTGCCAGGTTATGCTACACAAGATGGCGGCGTGTGCGCTGAAGCACTGCGCGGCGGCGACACCGCGCTGTGTGTTGTGTCAGTTGGCTCACATTCTTAATAGCCTTTGATGAGGCGGTCAGTGTTTTTGAAATATCGGTACACTGACGTCTTAAACTATAACCTTTAGTTTGACTTGATAGGCTTTTTTATTTGACATTTTGAATTCTTCATTGTACAACATCAGGGGCATAAATGTGTCAATTGTATTTGTATTCGGTTGCTAAACTGTAATTTGACATGATATTATCCATCTGACTTTTTCATGTCATCCCATATTGTATTTTATAACAGTTATAATTAAGTGTCAGTGGTCCTTCGTAGTGTATTGGGTTTAAAAGTGTAAGTTGGTTAACAAAACTGCGCTTTTAAGATGTGTAGTGAAGCCTTCCCTCCGCCCCTTTTCTTTTAACAAGTGAGCAAACTGTTTGTTGCTCATAAACAGAGTCTAGGGACACATATTACTGTTAGAACATCATTTTAAAAGTCTATTTAGCATATTAGAAAATCTCTGGTTCATAACATTATTATTTAGTTATTTGCTAATATTGTGTTGACATGTTTACAAATACTAAATCAGAAGTTCACCTGTCACTGGCGCACCAATCCGTTCTCTCACGACTTAGTCCTCCACTGCAGCTGATGCAGGTTCTGCACTGAGCATGCTCGCTGCAGATGCCGCCTGTAAATGGGCCAAGAGTGCTGAGGAGGAGGAGAAAGGGGAGGGGAGAGCGTTTGGTGGGATGCTGTTGCAGCTCTTGAGAAAAGGAGCTGCATGCATAGGGAAGACGTGTCATTGAGAACATGGATGGGGCCTGAAATGGGAATACAAATGCCTGGGACCGTGGATTATAATATATGCTAAGGTAAGCACAGTGCATGATGGAATGTGGTCATGGGGCATTCGGTCATGTTGTCCTCTCCCTGCGTGTTTGATGTGGTTTTAATTTACAGGAACTGTTGCACAGCGTGGACATGTACGCCTTCTACTCCCTTTTAGTCTATATCTTCTACACTGTCTTCAAGAAGGAGGAAGAAGAGGAGGAGGAGGACGCCTTGGCGGCATCATGTGGAGCCTCTACAGACGTATGCCTCGCCACATCATATCCACCGTGTCGAAAAATAGCATTTTTTTCACGGGGAATCCATCCATCCATGCATGCATGCATGCATCATAGCAGAATTCCCGACAGTTTCAACGGGGTCTCCGATTGGATGTGCCATTGCACTCGCAGATCTTTGTGGGTAAATATTGTGAAAACACCACATGACCCTCATTTATGTCGCTGTACTCAGGAGCCAAGACCTGTTTCCATGGAAACAGGGAGCAGAAAGAAAGATGGCCACACCTCCACAATGAGAAAGAAAGCCAATGCTCGGCTAAGTGACTCTAGTAAGTGTGCATGTACTGTACATAATGAAAGATACATTTTACCCTCAGGTAATGTCCTTTGGTATCCGGTGTAGGCAGTAGCAGTGACAGTGATGAGTTGTCCCCAAGCGATGAAGACGAGGATGCCACGGATATCCCAGCATGCACTCCTCTGGCCGCGTTTCTGTCCTTCAAGCAGGAGTCTGACAAGAGGAGAGCCTCACAGAGCCAGCTGGAGTCAACAGGAAAGGTAACACCTTGACAAAAAAAAAAAAGAGCAACCTCTACGTGAGTTTAAAAAGTAAACTTGGCATCAGTTAGGAGAGTCCCCCTTGATGGCCGTCATGTCCCACTTGCTGAGCTTCCTGGAGCAGTACTCGCACTTCCAGCAGCTGCAGCAGCAAGCCGAGCAGTACCGTGTCCAGCTCAAGAGGCACCGCGTGCAGCACAGACGCCAGATGAAGGCGCTCCGGGCCTCCTACCGCCAGCGCCTCAAAGACAAGAAAAGCATCATTTGTAACCTGGAGGAAGCCGTCGGCCAGCAGCTGAGCCCACATGATGACGGTGAGGGAACAGTGGGTATGGTACCTGTGGTGCGTTGGTTCTCCAAGTGTGCTACAAGTACCACTGCTGGTACACGTGTGCCACAAGACAGTTGAAGTCAACCTGATGGAAAGCAGAGGTAGCAAAAATAGTGTACCAATTGACTATATTATTACAGGGGGTGCTGGAGCCTATCCCAGCTGTCTTCGCGCAAGAGGCGGGGTACACCCTGGACTGGTGGCCAGGGCACATATAGACAAACAACCATTCACACTCACATTCATACCTATGGACAATTTGGAGTCGCCAATTAACCTAGCATGTTTTTGGAATGTCTGAGAAAACCCACGCATGCAGGGGAGAACATACAAACTCCACACAGAGATGTCCGAAGGTGGGATTGAACTCGGGTCTCCTAGCTGTGAGGTCTGCACGCTAACCACCCGTCCGCCGTGCAGCCCCGTTGCCAACTTTTCACAAATGGAGAGTTTTCTGCTATTTGGGGCCTTAAAAGTGAAAGCACCTAATGTTTTGCCGTTTGTGTTGTCACTGAGCAGCAGCGGGGGCTCCTGAGAGGTCTGCCCCGCCCCCAAAGCAGTGGTGTGCGCAACACCTGGATAAAAATAAGGAAAAAACATCTTTGTCAAAACTTAAAAGCTAATTTCAATTTTGTCATAGGCAAAATTAATTGTTTTTTAGTTCCTACAGTGATAAACTTCAGAAAATTAGCATTCGGGGCCATGGTGAGGCCCTAAACTTATTATAGTGAATGAAGGCAGCAATGAAAAAAAGCTCTATATAAAATCAAATCTGTTATTATTATTATTATTATGTGTTGTTGTATTGTTATCATCATCAGTACGGACAGATACATAACTACGATGTAGTTACACAGCATGGACATGGACACAGTGACTTCCTGTTCAGTGTTCATTGAGTGTTGTTCATGTGAGTGCAGCTGCTTTGAACCCCGAGCGCCATCTTGACATGTGCATGACTCTGGAAAGGATGCCGCCTCACAGACGACAAGGTGTGATGTCCAGCTGATGAATATTCACGCTCGTTAGTCTCCGGCCGCAAATAGGGCAAATAGGGTATTGCTTGTTGCTGGAGATTCTTTGGTTGGCCGACTAGCAGCTTTGTTCCGTTTATAAATAATATGTGAGAGTTTCATTCCCTGCAAATGCACTTACAAGTCTGGCACATGCAAGGTGGCACGTGTACTCATGTTGGACTAAAAATAGCAGCTGATGATGTCGTGTCCTTGTGTTGGAAAATCGGTTTGCGTTGTTTGCTTAGAATGCAACACGCAGGTGGAAGCAATTATGTTTGTGTCTTATGATAGATGATGCATTCAATGCTAATACTTGCAGCGAGGCTGCACCGTATGCTGACACGGCAACACAATAACAGCTCAATAACATTATCATGCCCTGTGTTGAACATCAGAGGTGACAGCGGCTGCCTGGTCAATTTTTAAAGATGCTTTATTAAGATGCTGCAGGGCACGCTGTGATGCTGTTAGGTGGAGGCGGTTTTGCACCTTTGAGCAAGGAGGTTACACGTGAGGAGCTTAATGCGGCATTAATGACGTACTGAACAAGCTTGAAGTGCACATTTAGCGGGCTGCACGGTGGACAAGTGGTTAGCACGCGGACCTCACAGCTAGGAGACACGAGTTAAATCCCACCCGCGGCCATCTCTGTGTGGAATTTGCATGTCGTGCATGTTAGGTTAATTGGCGACTCCAAATTGCCCATAGGTATGAATGTGAGTGTGAATGGTTGTTTGTCTATATGTGCCCTGTGATTGGCTGCATTGGCCACCAGTCCAGGGTGTACCCCGCCTCTCGCCTGAAGACAGCTGGGATAGGCTCCAGCACCCCCGCAACCCTCGTGAGGATAAGCGGTAGAAAATCAATGAATGAATGCGTATTTAGCGTTCATTAATGTTACATCTAGGAACCATATACTTACACATATAGTGTTTTTTATTTATATGTATCTGGCCCTAAGGGTTAACAAAAATAATAAAAGTCAGTCTATAAATTATAATAATAAGAGCCCATGACTGAAGAGTGTTGTGTACTTACCTCACCAGGCGAGTGTGTCAACGTTGAGGGGGCTCAGGCAAGGGTTCACTGCCTGGTGGAGTCCCTGTACGGCCTGCAGGGTGAACGCAGCAAGCTGAGAGGAGAGCTGCATCTCCTGCGCTCCCAGCTGGAGCAGAAGGACAAAGATCGACATTCGCGTGTCCTGGCCTTTCAGCAGCAGGTAGCTACACAAACGCATGAGAAAGATAGTAGTTTTGTGTCGAAATGTGAATTTGGATTTCCTGCACAGATCGATGAGCTGAAGAGTGGCATAGAAGAACGCGAGGAGGAGCTGTCGAGACTCCGAACAGCCACTGTAAGTTCTCCTATGAAATATTCATAAGTGAATTTCTGCAGAGTAAGATTTCATAATAATAAATTGAATATGTTTTCAGGTTAAACCTGTTTATACAATCGATACATTCTCAGTACGATTTCCACCATCATTAGAGCTCTTCAGACATGAAATAACACCCCTACAGTCACCGATTACACCCGATTATTCTTTGTTTACACCACGTTGCGCAAGGTGCAAGATCAGTGCAGGGACATAAGAGACGGCCACTGCTAGCATACCAATCTACCGCTAGTTACCCTGCTGTGCTAGTTTAGCCTGCCTGCTAAACTAGTTAGCCTCTCCAATTTACTTATTCTTAACTTGAGAAGCCAAAAATTTACCACTTCCACACAAAATGAGAACTTTTTTTCCACATTGTCATGTCAGACATTGCATGGCTGACTTCATGCAGTGTGATGGTCAGCTCATGTAATCATGTCTCATCAGTGTAACATTACTGACATCTAGTGGCTTAGCATATATTGACCTACATTGGATTGCTTTTTACATATTGATAATACTCGCTGTCAGATGCTATTCCTTACTTCCTTAGGGGGCCACAGACTCAGAAAAACGTGTGCTGTGTCTTTCGGCGGAGAACGAGAGTCTCAAGCAGAGCCTGTCTGTCACTCAAGGCCTCCTGCAGCAGCTGACCACCGTCCCCTCACAGTCCAGCACCATGCTCATCAAGGTGGGATGATGCACTGTGCTTACTCAGAGCCCCCAAATACTCGCTGGAATTTTTTACCGTCCAATCAGGAAAACGAGAATCTGAGAAGCAGGGTGCAGCAGCTGGAGGCCTCCCTACAGCAACGCGCCGAGCGGCTGTCGCAGCTGGAGCAGCAGAGTGAGCGCAGCGAGTGGAGGAGGGGGGAGGAGCTGAGGAGACGAGAGGATCGAGTGAGGGAGCTTCAGCTGGAGTTGGACAGAGAGCGAGGAAAGGAGCCAGTGGTGAAGGTAGCTACGTAACTGCGATCAGACAAGCGACCATTTACAATCACCACATTCTGCTAAGTGTTAATTCAACTTACACAACTAACACAATCCATTGTGTTAAAGTGAGGGAAAAAAATAAAGTAAAAAAAATATATATTTTGTATATGGAATATATCTTTTTCTTTATTTTTGTTTATTTTTTTGCCTCTGTTTGTTTGTCCTAAAATATTACAAAAATAAAAGGGAAAAAAACATATCTAAATGTTGAATGCTCAAAACAGACACTCTCTGATTGGCTCTTTTGGTATAAGTTACTAAACGCATAAGAAACAATGGAACTTCTGACCTTTAACCTTCACCTACAGCAATATTGATACATTGAAAGTATTCAGACATTTAATGCACCTGTGACCCTCTGTGTAGTTTTTTTAATTGAAAAAATATTATTTTTGCATGTCCTAAAATATTACAAAAATAACCTTAAATAAAATAAAATCATGGCGTATTTAATTTTTTAAATGAATTTATTATTATATAATTATCATAATTGTTATATTATTACACATTTTTATTAATTTTTTCATATTAATTGTATTATTTAGCTTTATACAGTACTGTACAGGAGTTAATTGGTCCACAGACATCCACGAGAGAGTGCTTGTTTTGCTCACCTTCACATCTTAAAAGCTGCAACAGCCCTTAATAACAGTTCTTTCTTCCAGTACGTCACCCAGACTGTCGAGGTGGAATCGCCCGCCGCTGTCAAGCAGCTGACCAAAGCCAGACAGAGGAACGAGCTGCTGTCCGAGAAGCTGACCAATCAGAACGAGCGGTGCAAACAGTTGGAGGAGCAAATCAGGAAATCAGATGAATACAGCTGCAATCTGCAACACAAGGTACAACAAATCTACCCAATAGCATAAAAAAAGCGGGATTTTTCCCCGATATTGTGTATACAACACATACGTATGTATTCATATGTCATGTGACATGTATCGGTGTCGCCATATTGTTTTTGTCAAAATAGCCAATATCGGACATCCCTAATGATAGTTACAACCATTATTTGATTGCAGATTGCAGCTTACGAGCGAGAGATCGGCCAGCTGAGAGAGGAGTTGCTGAAGGAGATCGGCCACTTGGAGGAAAGGAAGGAGGAGGCGGTGAAGGCGGCCGCAAACTGCTCGGCAGAACACTTTCAGGACCTGCAGCACCAATTCTTTAGTCAGTCCTGTCAACTCAAACAGCTTCCGCACCCACGAGAACCGAGTTTAATACCGAGTCTATTCTTCTTCGGCAGCTTTACAGAAGCGCCTGACTGCCCTCCCGCCGACTCTACGCTGCATGAAAACAGACTACGCCAGTCTGAGGAGCCAAGTTAGGAACTTCTCTGAGTTTTACGGAGCGGCGATAAAGGAGGCCAAGAAGCAGGTAATCACATTACTTTGTGCTGGGGTGACAAACCTGCTAGTTCAAGACCGAGATGTGTACTTAAATATTGAATCCGTCACAAGTGGGACGTGAAACACCTGCAATGGATTCAGTGTCCCGTGAAGTCACTGACCAGGATGAATGGCAATATTCGCCGCCATCTTCTTTGGCAGGTTTCAGCAGCAATCTCCGAGATGTCTGAGGCCAACAAAGACCTTCTGGAGAAGTACAGGAAGGAGGTCGCACTGCGCAGGAAGTTGCATGAGCAGCTAGTGGAGCTAAAAGGTAAGCAGAGAAGAGGAAGCGATGCCACATTGGGTCATGTGACCGAGGCTGTGTGTGTTTGTGTGTGTCTCCAAGGCAACATTCGTGTGCTGTGCCGCGTGAAGCCCGTGCTGAAGGAGGACCAACACGAGGAAGGCCAATCTGTGGTGGTGACCACAGACCCAAATAACGAGTCCTCTCTGAACGTGCTGAGCAAAGGGAAAGGTCGCGCCTTTGAGCTGGACAAGGTCTTCCACCCCCAGGCTACACAGGAAGAGGTACAGTCCATCGCTGACCTAAACAACACATCCAAGGAAGAAGAAGAAAAACTGTAATGTCACATTTTGTAATGTCTTCAGGTCTTCCAGGAAATTGAGCCTCTTGTGACGTCCTGCATTGATGGCTACCATGTTTGCATATTTGCTTATGGACAGACTGGCTCTGGGAAAACATACACCATGGAGGTAATGGTGTTACAGTATGTATTGTATACTACAGATGACTGTATGGTCATTGGAAACTACAAGGCTACACTCAATGAACCACAGCTCCACCAGTGGTGGCAGCACTCATGCCGCCCCAGACCGTGAGGCTACTGTTACCTCCATAAAATAGACTTAGGGAAATACAGTTATAATTTTACTGCTCACTGCCAAATGTTCTCGACCTGAAACACATGAAAGAGCGGGAACAGTTGGTCGTCTATCCAACACAGCAGTTTTATTTATTTCTTCTTCTACGCAACTACAACCATCGAGCCATTCAAGCATGCTCTGATACTTGACAAGAAATATCCATATCAAGATAACATATATATATATATATATGTATGTATAAGAAAAATATACAGCCATTTTGTTCCTTCACCCATTCTTTTGTCTAATTCACTTGCACCTAAAATGGGTGCTATAGCACGGCCAGGCTTCGGTTCTCACCGCTAGGCCTGTTAGCATTAGCGAATATACACATGTATATACACAGACTTTCTTTTCTCACATAACTAATATACATTACAAATGTCACACTACTGTACTACATATCGTGGTGTACTTAAAAACACTTCTTTTTCACCAACCTGAAACATATGAATGGGCGGGAACAGTAGGGCTTCTCTCCAACACAGCAGTTCATTTAGTTCTTCTTCTACGCAACTACAACCATCGAACTATTCAAGCAGGCTTTGCTACTTGACAGGAAATAACCATATCAAGACAATATGTATATAAGAAAAATATACATTGAAATATACATCTATTTTAGTGGATCCATCCAATCCACTTGCACCTAAAATGGGTGCTAAAGGCTAGCACGGCCAGGCTTCGGTTCTCACCGCTAGGCCTGTTAGCATTAGCGATATATACACATGTATATACAGACTTTCTATTCTTACATAACTAATATACATTACAGATGCATCAAAAATCACTCTACTATACTACATATCGTGGTGTACTTAAAAACACTTTTCACCAACCTGAAACACATGAATTGGCGGGAACAGTAGGTCGTCTCTCTGACACAGCAGTTTATTTATTTCTTCTTCACCGCTTGTGTGTAGCCTTCCCCAACAACCAAGCCGCAACGCCCCCTGTGGCGCTACTGTGCAACAGCACCTTTCAACCAACAATTATAGGAAGATTAAATGAAAACCCCTTCGTTTTTTATGTTTTTTTTTACACCTTTACACTACCATAACTGGGGGCAAGACACAATTATCTAGACCAGGAGTCCGCAACCTGTGCCATCAAATCAGCCATTTTATCCACAGCCGCATTGGTACCATTGGACCAAACTAGCCAGGCTGAGAAGGCGGCCATGTTGAATACCATTGTCACTAAAGGACAGAAATGACTAAACTCAAACTCAATTTGATATGTTTGTATTGATTTTTTAGGGTAGTGTTGAGAACCCCGGCATCAACCAGAGGGCCCTCAAACATCTCTTCAGTGAGATGGAGGAGAGGAAGGACATGTGGTCGTACACGGTCACCGTCAGCTCTGTGGAGATCTACAACGAGGTGCTAAGGTACAGGCATATTCTTAGCAAAACCCGACGAGGATTACGAAAACGACACGTTCGATATCGTCTTTTTCTCAGGGATCTTCTGAGTAAGGACGGAGAGAAACTGGACATCAAAATCAACCCCGACGGAACAGGACAGCTGCACGTGCCAGGCCTCAGGGTCACGGAGGTCAAGAGCTTCCAACATATCAAGAAGGTCCTAGATGTTCTACTTCTCACTGTGTACTATAATGTGTACAGTCTTACTAAATACTGACTTTATGCAGACCTCACAGCTAGGAAACAAGGGTTCAATTCCACCCTGGTCGCATTTAATGGTGTGTCGGTCATGAACGAACGGGTTAAAAGAACTAGTTCTTTTTTGTGAACAGAATGAACAGGGTCACCGCCCCTAAAATACCCGTTCAGTATGTTCTGTTGCAAATCCTTTTTTTGATTGGCTGGAGAGTCACTTCACTATCATCGAGCCTCGCTCTGTGGGTGGGTGGGGTTAGCTGACTGAAAGACCGAGACCGAGAGATTGACTGACACTATGGGTGACCTCGTTCATTCCGTTCACAAAAATGAACCAGTTCTTTTGACCTGTTCGTTCATGACTGACACACCACTAGTCATCACTAGTCATGTTGTTGCGCAGTTGAGTCGGAACAAACGTGAACATGAGTAAAAATGAACGGATCTTTTTACTGAATGAACCGGAATGAGGGGCTGCACGGGGGTCGAATGGTTAGCGCACCGACCTCACAGCTAGGAGACCAGGGTTCAATTCCACCCTCGGCCATGTCTGTGTGGAGTTTGCATGTTCTCCCCGTGCATGCGTGGGTTTTCTCCGGGTACTCCGGTTTCCTCCCACATTCCAAAAACATGCTAGGTTAATTGCCGAAAAATTGTCCATAGCTATGAATGTGAGTGTGAATGGTTGTTCTATAATATAATGGTTGTCTATATGTGCCTTGTGATTGGCTGCATGGCCACCAGTCCAGGGTGTACCCCGCCTCTCGCCTGAGGACAGCTGGGATAGGCTCCAGCATCCCCGCCCCCCCCCCCCCCCCCCCCCCCCGCGTGAGCATAAACCGTAGAAAATGAATGAATGAATGAATGGTATGTTTTCTTGTGTCCAGATATTAGCCACAGCCCGCAGGAACAGGATAACATTTGGCACTCAGATGAACCAGCACAGCTCTCGCTCTCATGCTCTGCTCTGCATCACCGTTCAGGGCACGGACCTCGCCACCGGCTCCAAAACCACCGGTCAGTTCCACAGACAATTATTCCCAATTTTCTTCCCAGTTATTTTAGTCTACAACCCACAGGGGGCGCTACGAATGCCATGAGAAATATGATCAGTAGCAGTTATTTATTGTACTAATGACATTTGGATGGTTATTTCTTCCATCGCTGACAGGCAAGTTGAACCTCGTTGACCTGGCGGGATCGGAGAGGGTATGGAAATCTGGTGCGGAGGGTGAAAGGCTGAAGGAGGCCCAAAATATCAACCGTTCCCTGTTGGCGCTTGGGGATGTCATTCAAGGACTGAGAGCCCGACAGACTCACATCCCGTTCAGGAACTCTCGCCTTACATACTTGTTGCAGGACTCGCTGGGTAAAGGCAGCAAGACCGCCATGGTGGTGCAGGTAAGATCTTGCATGTCCAATGGGATACGTTATGGTCGTCTTTTAACTTTTACATTATTTTTACACTTGCTTTTCCTTTCTGAAGGTGTCTTCTCTGGAGAGTAACGTAGGGGAGACGTTGTGCTCGCTGAAGTTTGCCCAAAGGGTGTGCAAGGTGGAACTCGGCCCTGCAGCCAGGAAGATAGAATCCGGCGGCGGGCAGTGCGACTAAACCAACGACTTCACATCCATCGTAACTTTACAGCTATCCTGCTCAAGGGCTAAAACTGTCTGGTGGGGGGGGGGGGGTCAACGTTAATACTGTAATACATAAGACAGTTGAGCACCTTTTGCCATGTTTGAAGGCATGCGGGAATATTTCTACCTTCGCTGCGAGCGCCAAAGCAACGATTCTATGTTTCCACGAGTCGTGTTTCCTTTCCGACAATTCGCCCCGACGTTTGTTTTTATTCCATATTCCTTGTAATGTATGTTTCTAAAAAGGTACTGTAGTTCCTGTGTAGCTTTTAATGACACGCAGTTAACACGCATTGATGTAGTTCATCTGAAGATGTTTTGCTTTCGAGCCTTATTACCGTATTTTCTGGACTATAAGTCGCACAAGGTCAATAATGCATACTTAGGTAGAAAAACACATACATAAGTTGCAACAACTTGACCAAAATAGACATTACATCATCTTGTAAGGCAAGTTTTAACATTAATAAAAGAATAGAGAACAGGCTGAATAATAATATGCTAACACAATGGTTATTCAGCTACACAAAAAGGTGTCCAGTTTTTTCATTTATAAGTCGCAGGAAAAAAAAGTGCGACTTATAATCCGGTAAATACGGTATTTGCCTTTTTAAGAAGGCCAATGGCAGTCACGTGAGTAGGTGGCCTTGTGTAGTAGTTAGGAATAGTGCAATATGCTCCTGATGGAGCAGGTTCACGGGCCTATGTGGACACAAGATGCACTTTATAGTCAAATAAATAGGATGCATTTATGTCAGCATAAAGCATTGAGTTGCTTGAAATAGATATCACTAGTGAACGTCATACCAAAAAAAAAAATGTCTGTCACCATTTGAATCGAAAGTACTTTTGATTCACTAAGTAGCAAGGCATCAACGTAACCATCCACTTTTCTCAGTAGTTATGATGGATTTAAAGTGTGGAAATTACAAATTTATTTTAGTTGAAAACATGTAAACAGATTGTATGCTTGGATTTTTATGATACAAAAATAAAAAGACAACAAAATGTTCCGCTTTTCTTCTGTTCAATCAAGTCAGTCCGAGTCCCTCTGGTCTTCTTGAACGGCTCCCACGACTCTAGCCAGCTCCTCTTCGCTGCCTCGCAGACGATCACCTGAACACGAATAAATTATTTATTTGTGTCATATTTAACAGGATATGGCCAAAAATCCTGGTCAAATACTTACGGATGAGTTCGGCGATGGCCCTTTGTGTTCTCCTTGATAGCTTCTCCAGTTTCTTTGCCACGTCCCGCTTCAGATCCCTGGATCCATAACCGAAATGTCAGGGGTCGACTTGACTGATGTGAGATGCAAGAGACAAGAGTACGAAGCAGAATTGTCTTACCAGTCTGGTTTCCTTGGCGCCAGATTAGCCAAATCCTGAGGACAGAAAATAGACGATATAAAGCGTTTATGTGTTTACGTCCACATAAGGGGAGACGAAAATGAGTACACACCACTTCTTCAATGATGGGTTCGGGATTGGCTGCCTCTAACTGGTCTTTGACTTTATCCTCCACTGCACACAAAAGAATAACAAATAACAATAACAAATATTGTACAGACAGAAGTAACGAGACAAGACAATATTAACTAATCAATCAATCATTGGACTGGATCAGTTGTTCCCTTTGGATCACTTTTTACAGTGTATCCCTTCAATTGACCTGGAGCCATGTACACTGATATGTGCTCTGCTCCTTTCTCTTTGCAGTGTGAGGCGTTCAGGTGCATTCGTATTTTTGAGTGTTAAGCACCAAGTTTTTTTTTTTATACCCCGCTTTGGCGATTTTATTTAGTGAGAAAAAAAGGTTGGTAGGGCTGCACGGTGGGTGTGTGGTTAGCACGTGGACCTCACAGCTAGGAGACCCAGGTTCAATTCCACCTTCGGCCATCTCTGTGTGACGTTTCCGGGTACTCCGGACTCCGCCGACTCCAAATTGTCCATAGGTATGAATGTGAGTGTGAATGGTTGTTTGTCTATATGTGCCCTGTGATTGGCTGGCCAATTGGCTGGCCTCTTGGCCGAAGACAGCTGGGATAGGCTCTAGCAAACCCCAAAAGACAGCTGGGATAGGCTCCGGCAACCCCCAGAAGACAGCTGGGATAGGCTCCGGCAACCCCCAGAAGACAGCTGGGATAGGCTCCGGCAAACCCCAGAAGACAGCTGGGATAGGCTCCGGCAACCCCCAGAAGACAGCTGGGATAGGCTCCGGCAACCCCCAGAAGACAGCTGGGATAGGCTCCGGCAACCCCCAGAAGACAGCTGGGATAGGCTCCGGCAACCCCCAGAAGACAGCTGGGATAGGCTCCGGCAACCCCCAGAAGACAGCTGGGATAGGCTACGGCAACCCCAGAAGACAGCTGGGATAGGCTCCGGCAACCCCAGAAGACAACTGGGATAGGCTCCGCCAACCCCAGAAGACAGCTGGGATAGGCTCCGCCAACCCCAGAAGACAGCTGGGATAGGCTCCGCCAACCCCAGAAGACAGCTGGGATAGGCGCCGGCAACCCCCAGAAGACAGCTGGGATAGGCTCCGGCAACCCCCGAAGACAGCTAGGATAGGCTCCAGCACCCCTCATGAGAATAAGCAGTAGAAAATAAATGAATGAAAAAGATTGGTCTGTTTTCCATAGCAAAGTATGGACCATACAGGCATTGGATGCATTTAGTTGGACAAAGCATTCTAGATTTCCAGTACTATTTCTGGTACCAATAACGTTGTCCACACATTCCACACAAACCTGACGCAGGTTTGGCTTTGGGGACCTGCCTCTCCTTCAGCTCTTCATCCTCTGGAATGTAGTTCCTCAGCTTCAGCTCCCTGCGCAAAGACACAAATGAGTGAGACGGCGTCTTCCAGCGGGAGGCGCTGCAGGCCATAGACTGAAGCGACTTTCAGAAACATCCCGTTCGTTGACTGGTTGGAGGCTTGTGGGGGGGGGGGGTGGTGAACATAGTCGCCCTTTTTTCTTCCCTGTAAAGCAGTCTAGTTAACATGTCCCACCTGCTCCTGGGCACAGACGACAAACGGCCCAGGAATGCTGCCCTTGACGGGCTAATGACTTTCATCATCTCTGCTCATTGAGGAATTCTTGGCAGGCTCGGCTCAGTGACCACACAGGGTCCACACTAGCGTCTGAGCCGTGCGATGAAGCTACTGGGGGGCACGTAGCTGACTCATTCATCACACCCCCCCCCCGCCCTGTTGCAGCCAAAAGACAGACGCATGCCTTGTATGGCTAACGGCAGGGATGCTGCTCATGTTCGTCACTATTAGCTCTCTGCTAAAGAGGCAGTGTGGGGGAAAAGATGGCTACAAATCTCTCTCTCTCTACTGTTAGCATAATCTAGACTCAATTTATTGCACAACGCAGCAACAACAAAACCAATGTTGGAATAGCGGAAACAGCTTGACGAGTTCAATGTACGCAAACAACACTAACAGAGCCTGCTCGCGAGTTTAATCAAGCTGTTGGGTGCAAACCAGTCATGATACTTCCAATACAGCTACTGCACTTTTGCATTTAGGTCGGCTATACGAGTCGGACTGCTGTAGATTCAATGCAATGTGATCCCTCATCAATTTTTCAACACTGTGTCACATGACACATTCTCAAATATGTGTCTTAGTTTGCAAGTAAACAAGATTATTTCATGCAGTACTTATGATCAAATATCACTATTTGGCCATTCCGCTCTCGTTTATTCTCCCGAGAGTGCTCTATTGTGTTGTTGGACTGGAGGAAATACGGAGGCACTCCCTTTCGGTGTCGTCACCTCGCAGTCATTAAATATAAACAATGGAAAAAGGTCCTGTAGGACAGGAAAGATGGCTGCTGCTACTGTTGCTGCTGCTTCTTCATACCGTCTGCAGGATATTTGAGCAGCGGATAAGCAACAATGTCGCAAGAGTAGCCGTCGTAAACAGCATGCTAACAAAAGGTGCAATGTGTCGGCGGTAATTAGTGTTGAAATGAAATGCAAATAAAGGTTTTACTATCGTGCACAAAACCAAACCTAAAAAGACTATTTTATGTAATAAACTCACTTGTGTCTCTCCTCCGTCCTTTCCCTCTCCTCCTCCTCCTCCAGTGCAGCTTTTTTATGCTCTGGCTCTCCATCTTCTTGCTGTCTTCCCTGTTGGAATAAAACAACACATCAATACTGTACGTTATAATACAGGACCCCTGCTTTACTCTTGTAGTACGCTCTGTGTGTTATTATGTCTGACTACCACTTACAAGGCTGTCAAACCACATCTGTGGAATATTTTTGACCTGAATTTTGAAGTCAAGCACAAATACGCTGCAATACGCTGTATTACTTGTGTCCTATTTAGCGTTGGTAAGAACATTCAATTGGAAAAATCAGACAATGGAGACAAAACAAAGCTAATAAACTGTATCAGGGAGGCAGTGAGTTACAGTGCGAATAAAGTAAACAAAAAAAAAAGTCCAAGCTGTAACAAAGGACATTAAATCCCACCCTTGTGTCATTTTCCTGAAGAGGCTTCCTGTCCACTTGCTACAACAATTCATAGCTCCGGCTCATTCTTCAAGTAGAGTACAAAAGGAAAGCAAGGAATGTCAACAATCTGTCAAAACTTGGCTTGGCAAGTCACTTTCTTTCCATACTGCAACGCCTCAGTGTCATCCACAGTAATGTACACAACGGGCGGATTTTAACAGCCACCGGAGGACATTCTTCTTGTAAGGACTTGCATGTTAAAATGCATTATGGGTGTTCAAATAATCATCACAACATGTACTGGGATGTAGGGATCGGACTGGTTGAAATCAGCCTCCGCCACGAGATCAGGCCGATCCGGTTGCCGTATCACGTTCCTAACTCTGGGGCACAACTCCAGATGCGCCTCAAAGCTGGTTGCTACTTGACTCCTGCTACCCTCAAGAAGAAGACAACACAACACCACCACGCAGGGATGCGACGTTAGTTTTACGTTGGCTAGTCGGCTCTGTAGCTACAGTGGTTGTTACCTCTCACTGTGCGCGGACCGCTGTGTCATGATGCGGGGAGAGTTTGTTAAAAAACGTCATATATTCTAACGCACACCACAATTTTATCTATAAAAATGTCACATGATTAGTCCTGCCCTAACAGGATTTTGCAGGCCCATTTTTTTCCAATTGTATCTGTATTGGTTGGACTTTAATATTGTTGGTTACGCTGCATAATTTAAAAAAATATATATTCAGCAATATTCATTCCATAGGTATGAATGGTTGGGGGTTTGCGTGCAGGCCACACAGCTAGTAGACCCAAGTTCGATTCCAGAACCATACTAGGTTATTTGGCGACTCCAAATTGTCCATAGGTATGAATGTGAGTGTGAATGGTTGTTTGTCTATATGTGCCCTGTGATTGGTTGTATCCCACCTCTTGCCTGAAGAGAGCTGGAATAGGCTCCAGCATCCCCACAACCCTCATGAGGATAAGCGGTAGAAAATAAATGAATGAATGGTTGTTTGTCTATATGTGCCCTGCGATTAGCTGGCTAGCTCAAAGACAGCTGGGATAGGCTCCAGCATACCCCCTGCAACCCTAGTGAGGATAAGTGACATAAAAAATGGATGAATGGACTACATAATGACAGGAAGTCAAGGGTCTCCTCACTACATTTAAATAGTACTTGCTCAAACAGTATTGTCATTGTCTTTATGCTATTTTGTGGTAAGTATATCCATAACGTATGAATTTAACAATGAAGCAATGCCACTCAAAATCACGTGGGGAGCTACCTGCACGAGACTACCGCTATAGCTTAGTGATACAATGTTGTAGACATCAACTAGCACAATAGCATCAATGCTAAGTCAGTCAGCGACTGAATAGAAAAGACATAGAATAGAAAAGTACAGCGACTTTCGTGAAATGACTCTAAAACTGTCTTACTTTGTATGTATGTCAGTCACTGCAACGAGAAAATACTATTATTATAGGTTAGCAATAACATCTACCGGCTAGCTAGCTAGCTAGCTAGCGGCTAACATCGGTACATAGAGTATAGCTTGTATGACTCAAAAACAAATCAACAACGTTTTCTCAGCCCAAACTTTTCCTCTCTTACTTTGCTGCCTACTTACGTGAAGTTGTTTTTCTCTTAGTGCTTTTAACCTTTCTTTTCTCTTCAGGGCTTGATCCCGTAGCGAGCCAATGTTTTTCTCCATGTTTAGCTCCTCCGCTACACGCCGCTCAGTCGTCTCTGCGCTCCATTACAGAACCTAGGCCAGGTTGTGTAGTCGACCGACGAGTAATCGATCGCACTTTGGTTTTTGACTACGTTTCTTAATTTGTGCATTGATGTGGTTTTATATACTTTTGTTTAAGTATATTATATTTCAATTTTGCGCGTATTAATGACACAATTCCATGTCTATACGTTAGTCCCGTTGACCAATGGTGTAAAGCTTGAATTGATTGACGTCTCTGCATACCATAATGTAAACAAGGGTCACATATAATACAGAGAGGCACTGTCCCTCTTCCAGCCTTGATGGAGGAATGTAGGCCATTACCATGGGAATACAGCTACTCCGGTCTTCACCATCCATCTTATCATCATCATTAGTGTGTAATCACAATAATAATAACAGATGGGCTATCATCTTTAATATACACACACAAACAAAAAAACAAAATGGATGAGAATGAATGGGTCAAATTTGAAATATACACTTAAATGACTTTTTTACTTTTAGACTTAATTAAGACTGGATCGATTATAGTTTATTTTGCTCACCCCGAGGAGTAGACTGCTATGAGTAGGGTAGTCTCTGTGGACTGTGGTGTTTTTAGTTGTGCTTCTGTGGGAACTCTCTCTCTCTCCAATAGGAAACAACCACTGTGTGTGTATGTGTATGTGTGTGTGTGTGTGTGTGTGTGTGTGCAAGGCGCTCTCTCTAAACGCGGACATGGGTGTTTCTCTCCTCACACATTTCCACGCATTTCCCCCCCTCTTCCTGCGTGTCCTAGTTCGACATTAATGTCACCTCTCTGACTTAGCATCACGCCGCCTTCCACCCCCCCCACTCGCCACAAGTTGGGAAGCCGACCAGCCTTCACTTTCATGCGGATTATTACCGAAGGCAGGAATGGTTGACGGCAGGAGCGCACCGCGTCCTTCTTCTTCTCCTGCTTCTTTTTCCCCTTCAGTCTGTTGGATAGAAGTTCACACAGCTCCGGGCGTGTTGTTGACCATGCTGGCTGCTCTTTGGAAGTTTTAATTCAACAAAAAAAGGGAGTTAATGAGCAACCAGGAGGTGGACGCGACCATGGCATCGAAGGAGAGGCTGTACGAGCTATGGATGTTATATTACACCAAGGTGAGTAACACCTGTTGTTTTTTTATTTTAGTTTAAACGTTTATTTAAAAAAACACTTTTAATTCTGTTCCCCGGTGCGAAGTGATCACCTAGGTGATCCCGTTTGACTTCACAGTCGGTTGTAAAGCGGAAGTAGCCCCCACACACGGCAACTTCCTCATTTTATACACATGTAAACATTTCACATCGTTTGGCTGCTTTGGTGGTACCTTTACCTGGTTATAAACCAGCAACAGAGACGCATACTGGGAGCAGGTTCACCCAGTATGTTTAATTGTGTACCTGTAAGGCAGGTGGAACTTCACTACAGCTACTTCCTGGTTCTCGTAGCTCCGCCCCCTATTGTCAGGTGACTTGAGAGGTATTCAAATACAAGTCACGCTCTAGTTATTAGGAAAACGTGCCCATATTTAGGCTTAACGGGCATAATGAGGCTCAGATAAACAAACAGGTGCATATCAATAAAGTACAATATCTTTGAAAAGTGCATTTATTTCAGTTGTTCACTTTTAAAAGTGAAACTACTCAATTTGGTGTCACCAAACAGGGTTCAATAAAGTTTTGCTTAGTATTTTTTATGATTGCATGCTAACACAAAAAATATTCATTCATTCAGTTATTTTCTCACGAGGGTCACAGAGTTGCTGGAGCCTATCCCAGCCAATCACAGGGCACATTCCTGTTTTGTAACATTATTACAGCCCTCTAGACATGAAATAGCACCCCTAAAGTCACCTTTACACTTATATTACCCAATACAGTAGGGGGGGTGCTGGAGCCTATCCCAGCTGAGGCGGGGTACACCCTGGACTGGTGGCCAGCCAATCACAGTGCACATATAGACAAACAACCATTCACACTCACATTCATACCTATGGACAATTTGGAGTCGCTAATTAACCTAGCATGTTTTTGGAATGTGGGAGGAAACCAGAGTACCCGGAGAAACATGCAAACTCCACACAGAGATGGCCGAGGGTGGAATCGAACTCGGGTTTCCTAGCTGTGTGGCCTGCACGCTAACCAGCCCCAAAAATATTATTTTTCATGTCAATATTGCAAAATTTTGCTGTGTAATGAGCAAATTAACTGTTAAAACTTTTCCGAATTCGACCGCTTATCTTCACGGGTGGGGGGGTGCTGGAGCCTATCCCAGCTGTCTTCAGGCAAGAGGCGAGGTACACACTGGACTGGTGGCCAGCCAATCACAGGGCACATATAGACAAACAACCATTCACACTCACATTAATACCTATGGATAATAATTTAAATAAAGTTTTAAATAAAGTTAAATAAAGTTTTTAATTAATTAAATAATTTTAAATAAAATTTTGCTGTGTAATCGGCAAATGAACTGCTAAAACTTCCTGAATTTGACTACTGAAATCAATATTGTAATTTATTGAGATGCACCTCTATAAAGCCCCACATAACAAACACACCCGCGTCTTAGTTATGTAGTTACTAATGATAGCGCTAGTCATTGAACAATATCATTGACTGTATAGCCTATATACAGTACGTATGTACATACAGTACACACTGACTGTAAATAGTGGGTCGCTTCTCTGAGACAGCTTCTGTGTATGTGTACGCGTTACGGGCATGTATACAAAGAACACATGAACGAGACGACTCTGAGTGAAAGCCATGAACGCCACTCTTCCCAATTCGGCCCGCCGGACAATTTTCCTAGAGTTTAACTGGAAAATGTGATAAATGTAAAAAATGGTATTATACTTTTGCTTGGAAGAGGGTCATGCTAGGGGTGCTGGAGCCTATCCCAGCTGTCTTCAGACGAGAGGCGGGGTACACCCTGGACTGGTCGCCAGCCAATCACAGGGCACATTCCTGTTTTGTAAGATTATTAGAGCCCTCTAGACATGAAATAGCACCCCTATAGTCACCTTTACACTTATATTACCCAATACAGTAGATATTCATTCATTCATTCTCTACTGCTTATCCTCACGAGGGTCGCGGGGGTGCTGGAGCCTATCCCAGCTGTCTTCAGGCGAGAGGCGGGGTACACCCTGGACTGGTCGCCAGCCAATCACAGGGCACATTCCTGTTTCGTAACATTATTAGAGCCCTGTAGACATGAAATAGCATCCCTATAGTCACCTTTCGACTTATATTACCCAATACAGTAGATATTCATTCATTCATTGTCTACCTGGAGCCTATCCCAGCTGAGGCGGGGTACACCCTGGACTGGTGGCCAGCCAATCACAGGGCACATATAGACAAACAACCATTCACACTCACATTCATACCTATGGACAATTTGGAGTCGCTAATTAACCTAGCATGTTTTTGGAATGTGGGAGGAAACCGGAGTACCCAGCTGTCTTTGGGCGAGAGGCGGGGTACACACCGGACTGGTGGCCAGCCAATCACAGGGCACATATAGACAAACAACCATTCACACTCACATTCATACCTATGGACAATTTGGAGTCGCTAATTAACCTAGCATGTATTTGAAATGTGGGAGGAAACCCACGCATGCACGGGGAGAACATGCAAACTCCACACAGGGATGACCGAGGGTGGAATTGAACCCTGGTCTCCTAGCTGTGAGGCCTGCATGCTAACCACTTGGACACCATGCAGTCCGGACCTATTAATGTGTCATTGTAATTGTTTGTTTGGGGATGAATTAGACATTTTTTAAGGGTTAATTATATAAAGTCCCCAAGTTGGGAACACTGATCCCTCCTGCTCCATCTTCTTGTTCTCAGACAGACAAGGTGCGTTCTAACGCTGCATCATCGCCTTATTGTTGTCGACTTGATAAATATATTCGAAATAACTACAACCGCAATAATAATAATCATTCATAATCGCTCAGTGGAAAAAACGTCTTGACAGTTGAAATGACTGACATGTCAGCGAGACGAGAGGAGACGTTTCCACCACAATCATTCGTACATGCATTCCACATTCATCGGCCTCACACGACAGGAAACGATTCGTATAAAAGGGAGATCCAGAAACCAGATCTGAACTATTGAAATGAGTCTACACGGTTGTGAGATGTCTGAATGTGATATGGTTATCTTTTGGTAAGGCGGAATTATTGATACGGTTCTTATATTGGATTGTATTGTGGTGGCTTTTATTAATGTTAAATGCTGAAGTTTGGCGATAGAATGTCATTAACTGCGTGTTCATGAAGACTATATACTCATTTCATATTCATACCATGGCTTTTTCTTGATGGGGGGGATTACAAATTGTCTGCGGATCATATTAATATTTCATATATTGGCAATCAGTTTCCACGCCTGAGGACACAGAGAAACAAGATGAGACTTTCTTTTTCCCGGTTCTGAATAAGTGGGGCAACTTTGTGTTATCACGGCAGATCTATCTGAAGTCTGTCTTGACAAGGACGGTGTGTGTCGCGTTCAAGGATCTTTTTTGAATTGGAATTTAATCCCAACCTGGTATGACTGAAAGTGCGCTAAGGTAGAATAAAAACAGTTATTTGTTATTTTTTGCCCCCTTGGGACAGATCTCAATTCAAGAGCATGGGTGTATATTTTTGTGTCCAAGTGCATTATTTCATTTTTAAATCATTTGATCAATTCATGGCCTGTGTAACTCTCTATAATTGATTTTAGTATGAATATGGTTTTATTAATTTTTTTATGTTTTGGCAACTCAAACGCCTAAAATATCAGGTGGCACACTTGTCCATACAATTGAACATATTGTGATAAATTGCTTCAATAAGAATAAAATATTTTGGCATATTTTTATATTGGGCTGCACGGTGGTCAAGTGGTTAGTGTGCAAACCTCACAGGGTTCAATTCCACTCTCGGCCATCTCTGTGTGGAGTTTGCATGTTCTACCCGTGCATGCATGGGTTTCCTCCCACATTTCAAAAACATGCTAGGTTAATTAGCGACTCCAAATTGTCCATAGGTATGAATGTGAGTGTGAATGGTTGTTTGTCTATATGTGCCCTGTGATTGGCTGGCCACCAGTCCGGTGTGTACCCCGCATCTCGCCCAAAGACAGCTGGGATAGGCTCCAGCACCCCCTGCGACCTTCGTGAGGATAAGCGGTAGAAAATGAATGAATGAATGAATATTGCATAATAGACGCGGGTTCAATTCCACCCTCGGTCATCCCTGTGTGGAGTTTACATGTTCTCCCGGTGCATGCGTGGGTTTTCTCCGGGTATTCCGGTTTCCTCCCACATTCCAAAAACATGCTAGGTTAATTAGCGACTCCAAATTGTCCATAGGTATGAATGTGAGTGTGAATGGTTGTTTGTCTATATGTGCCCTGTGATTGGCTGGCCACCAGTCAAGGGTGTACCCCGCCTCCTGCCCGAAGACAGCTGGGATAGGCTCCAGCACCTCCGTGACCCTCGTGAGGAAAAGCGATAGAAAATGAATGAATGAATGAATATTGCACAATAGACGCAGGTTCAATTCCACCCTCGGTCATCCCTGTGTGGAGTTTACATGTTCTCCCGGTGCATGCATGGGTTTTCTCCGGGTATTCCGGTTTCCTCCCACGTTCCAAAAACATGCTAGGTTAATTAGCGACTCCAAATTGTCCATAGGTATGAATGTGAGTGTGAATGGTTGTTTGTCTATATGTGCCCTGTGATTGGCTGCATGGCCACCAGTCCAGTGTGTACAACTCCTCTCGCCTGAAGATAGCTGGGATAGGCTCCAGCACCCCCCGCGACCCTAGAAAATGAATATCTGCACCTGTTGTGTGACCTTTTAGAACATTTGTGTGATGTTTCTATTGTTCTAATCAGTTGTTGTTTTGCAGTACTCCCTGTTCTGTTTGGTACTGCTTAGTTTTCAATCTCATGTATTTAACTCAGTGTGTATTCATGTATTTTACTGCCTTTTTAAAACTCATATATTAGGATACATTTAGTGAAATTGCCTCATCCCTCTACAAATAAATGAATATAATCTAGTCCTGGAGAAGGATACTGCAGTTCTAACTGTATCCAGGTTGAATCTCCATAGCCGGAAGAAGGTGAAAGGCAAGCAGAAGGAAGAACAATCGTACCCTCAAAGACTCGCAGTGTCTTTTGTGTGTTTTCTGTGTCTGAACACATGCTGCGCCATAGCTACAAAGAGCTTCTGAATGACGCAAATTAGCAAAGACAAAATGATTAAAAGGCCTAAAGTACCACTGAAAAGCCTTTTTGTTTGAGAGTAAACAAGCCGTTTGACCTGAAACCCTGTTTTAGTTACAACACACACACACACACACACACACATACACACCCTGCCAGCTCACTTCAAAACGTCACACCATCCCACTATCGATGACCTCCGTTGTTTCCTGTAATCCTTCAAGTTAAACTGGAAAGAACTAAAAAAAAACTGTGCACTTAATATAAACAAATGATTAAAACACCAATCACCTTCATCCTGTATTTTCTGCCAGTAGAAAAAGTGGTTGGGTTTTGCGTGTGATGAAGGAACTTGGCTTCCTCTGATTGTGCAACACGTTACACACCCTTGGCAAGACTTTTTAAGATCAGCTTATGTTCATGGATGGTATAAAAACACAGATACACTATAATGCATCATGAACGGGAAAAATAAATATACAGTGTGGCATTTGATATTTTTATTGCTTCCAGACCAGGGGGTCGGCAACCCTTCAACCCTTCAACCCTCTTGTTGTGGCTTCCTTTGCAGCACTATAATGTTTTTTTTATTGTTTAATTTTATTTGGGCAAATATATGAAATATTACAGTGTATTTCTTACAACAATCAAAATATAACTTTCCATATTTTACATTTGTATTCAGCTATCTGATCACAAGCCCCTTTTTTGCAAGATATAATCATGTTCATGCCACTGTCTTGTTTTCCCCTGTTGTTATTATTATTATTGTAATATTATTATCGTTATTATCATTATTGTTCTAATCTTTATCATTATTATCATTATTATTATTATTTTTTTTACTTTACCATTATTATTGTTATTATTATTATCACATTTAATATAATCATCTTTAATATTGCCATTTTCATTATTATCATTATTATCATTATTATTATTATCATTATTATCATTATTATCATTTTTTATTTTTACTTTACCATTATTATTGTTATTATTATCACATTTAATATAATCATCATTAATATTGCCATTTTCATTATTATCATTATTATCATTATTATCATTATTATCATTATTATCATTATTATCATTTTTTATTTTTACTTTACCATTATTATTGTTATTATTATCACATTTAATATAATCATCATTAATATTGCCATTTTCATCATTATCATTATTATCATTATTATCATTATTGTTCTCATTCTTTAATGTCTCGAGGACTTTAATAATTGTAAAAATTGTATTCAGAAAATCCAAAACAGGTTTTTATGATTGTTTACATCTGGAACCAATTAACACCGATTATTGTCATCTACTGCCTGTTTCTCGTCGGAGTACACCCTTCCGATTGCAGAAACGATCTCTCAGCATTGATGTTTCACATGTCCACAGGTCTTTTAATGTTTAGATATCATTGTTTATGCGACACTTAAGAAATTAGATGAGGAATAATAGTAGGTCGGATTTATTGCGTACACACAGATGTTAATTTAACAACCTCCACGTGACAGACATTGTTCAAATGAAGAAAAATAAGCATATTTCCAGTGTCTGGTGCGGCAGTCTGGACACAATAATGATACTTAGGCTTGAGAAATAGTGTGTGATTATGTGGTGATTATTAGGCTAAGTGCTTGCGGAGGGACTAATTAATGTTTCACAGACATGACATCCTGACTCTGCTCAGCCACACAGCTGAGAACTCTCTTTCTACATCGGTAATAATAATAATAATAATAATAATAATGATGGTGATGAGAGAACATTTGCACCACACGGTCGGATGTTTTTGTGCATTAGAAAAAAGAAGTGTAAGCTCGCATGACATGACACTCGGTTGAATTCACGGCTGAGGGCCATGCAGGACAATGAAAGTGCTCTTTGCTGACACTAAAGTAGGGAGGACGGAGCCAAGCGGAATGTCAAGCAGCAGCTGCAGACCCGAGTCGACGTTTCTCACTGTGCTTGTCACATATGCAGAGTTAGTGTTTTGTTTTTTTTTACTCTGCAGTCACACGGCCCGATGCTTTGCGAAATATTAGGACTTTTTGTGAGGTGTGTGGATCCTCAGCAAAATTAGCGTTATCGGGTATTATTTATGCAATCATGGCCAGGTGATTCCCCTGGTTTTAGGTTCTAATCAACACGTATTTCCTTTCTGTTATCAGATTTTTGCATGAAGCAGAAAAGTAACACTTGTGTCTAGAGATGAACTGAAAGTACTAGAACAAGACAGAAAAATACTACAATTATCTAAATATATGTATTTATTTATTTAGGTATTTATTTATTCATTTATTTATTCATTCATTTATTTATTCATATTTTTTAGCTTATTTTAAGTTTGCACATTTTTTGTACATCACTTTTCCATCAAGGGATACAGAAAAAATATCTCATTTTTGCATGAATCAGAAAAGTAGAGATGAACTGAAAGTACTAGAACAAGACAGAGAAATAGCTAATAATAATTAGCTTATTTTTATAAATTTCTATATATATATATAAATTAATTTTTAATTTTTAATGTTTAATTTTTAATTTTTAATTTTTAATGTTTTATTTTTTATTTTTTATTTTTTATTTTTTATTTTTTATTTTTTATTTTTTATTTTTTATTTTTTATTTTTTTTTTATTTTATTTTTTAATTTTTAATTTTTAATTTTTAATTTTTAATTTTTAATTTTTAATTTTTAATTTTTAATTTTTAATTTTTAATTTTTAATTTTTAATTTTTAATTTAAAATTTTTAATTTTTAATTTTTAATTTTTAATTTTTAATTTTTTTTAGCTTATTACAATTAGCTTATTTTAAATTTTTCCATCAATGGATACACAAAAAATATCAGATTTTTGCATGAATGAAGTATGAATGAAGAATGAAGTAACACTTGTGTCTAGAGATGAACTGAAAGTACTAGAACAAGACGGAGAAATACTACAATTAGCATATTTTTATTAATTTATAAAAAAATATATGTTTTATTTTTTTTAGCTTATTACAATTAGCTTATTTTAAGTTTGCAGGTTTTTATGTACATAATTTTTCCATCAAGGGATACAGAAAAAATAATGCAATAATAATGCTACACATGATAACCTGCACAGAAAGCTTTCTAGATCTTCCAGACTCCAGACCTAATAGGACTTCCAGACCATTATCCATTACTGTATTCTATTTTTTTTTCATGTTATTTGCTTAGTTTTCCGACTGTGACATAGCACGAATATACGTTCCACAGAGCAGACATTTTTGTTTTGGTTTCCAGTGTGAAAGAAAGGAAGAGGCGGGGCGCTACACCACATACGGGGTTGCGCAATAGTACAATCATTTCTGTAATCGGCATTGATCGGCACATGTCGATTACGTGCACAAGCTTTGTTGCATCCATGGAATAACACACAAATCACTTAAAACTGTGTGTTATTTTTTGCTAATTTCTTACATATATTTCCAATTTGAACTGACTTACATACATTACACGTCAACAACAGTACAACCACAGATCCCAGTGCAGTGTTACGCCAGTGTGGTGCTTTTATTGTCTTTTACCAAATCCTCCCACTTGTCTGCTCACAAAGTGTCAGAAGAGGAAGGGGTTTGCCGTAGGAAACAGGCTTTTGGTTAAAGTGACATGTCATTTCCTGGTTGCTGGCTCCACGTTAAGGACGCTAGATACGCATAAGCGCTCATCGGACGAGGAATGAGTCCCCGAGCTGCAGGGCGCCATCGCTTACCTCTGAGATTCAGCCTCATACCATGAAAGATGGACTGGCTGCTAAGTCCATGCCAGCTGGTAATATGAACCGAATGCAGTTCTCTTGTTTTGTATTCCTATTAGCGGAACTGTAACAGTTATGTGTATTATTATGCAGAATTAATTTTTTTGCTGTGGTTCCTCAACTTTTGACCTATTAAAATGTGGTCTTAGAGGAAGCTCGATAATGGCCGTCATGTCATGCGTTGTTTACAACGTATTATTTTGGTACCGTGAGTCAAGTCTTCAAGCTTCCTCACCATCACGTATGTTTATGCACACTCTTGTTATTCCATCATTACGTACCAGTCTATGTTGCGGGTTGCTGTTTGGACACCGTGTACCTTTTTTTTTGGTTGGCAGGGGTATGTTTTTACAAAACAGCCATGTTGACAGGTCTGAGTGATGTATTGATGACACCCGGTGTGAGCTGAAGAAGGCAAGGCAGACAGGATGTGGTTCACAAACCGAGCAAGTTTGTAAATAAATAAACTATTCTTCGGGCATATTGCTTCGAATGAAGGGAATAATGTCACAGTTCTGCAATAGTGGTGGACCAGCCTGGACACTTCTTGTATAGCCTCAGTGCTTATGTTACTGTTGTTAAAAGTAGGAAACAAAAGGTTTGTTGGCATCAATTCCCTGCTGGTCGATTTCTATCCATCCATTTTCTATACTGTTTATCCTAATTAGGATCGCATAGGTATGCTGGAGCCTATCCCAGCTGACAAGGTACAACCTGGACTGGTCTCCAGCCAATCACAGCGCATTTTGTTTTTGTTTTAAATGTTTAAAAATGTAAAAAAAAATATCTAAAATAAATATAATATATTCATTTTTTAACGCTTTCCCTCACAAGGGTCGCGGGGGTGCTGGAGCCTATCCCAGCTGACAGGGTACACCCTGGACTGGTCTCCAGCCATTCACAGGGCATTTTGTTTTTGTTTGAAATATCTAAAAATGTAAAATAAAATAAAATAAAATAAATATAATATATTCATTTTCTATCGCTTTTCCTCACGAGGGTCTCGGGGGTGCTGGAGCCTATCCCAGCTGACAGGGTACACCCTGGACTGGTCTACAGCCAATCACAGCACATTTTGTTTTTGTTTGAAAAGTCTAAAAATGTAAAAAAAAAAATATCTAAAATAAATATAATGTATTAATTTTGTAACGCTTTCCCTCATGAGGGTCGCGGGGGTGCTGGAGCCTATCCCAGCTGACAGGGTACACCCTCGAATGGTCTCCAGCTAATCACAGGGCATTTTGTTTTGTTTGAAATGTCTAAAATGTAAAAAAATATATATGTATAAAATAAATATAATATATTCATTTTCTACTGCTTTTCCTCACGAAGGTCGCGGGGGTGCTGGAGCCTATCCCAGCTGACAGGGTACAACCTGGACTGGACTCCAGCGAATCACAGGGCATTTTATTTTTGTTTGAAATATCTAAAAATGTAAAAAATAAATAAATAAAATAAATATAATATATTCATTTTCTATCGCTTTTCCTCACGAGGGTCTCGGGGGTGCTGGAGCCTATCCCAGCTGACAGGGTACACCCTCGAATGGTCTCCAGCTAATCACAGGGCATTTTGTTTTGTTTGAAATGTCTAAAATGTAAAAAAATATATATGTATAAAATAAATATAATATATTCATTTTCTACTGCTTTTCCTCACGAAGGTCGCGGGGGTGCTGGAGCCTATCCCACCTGACAGGGTACACCCTGGACTGGTCTCCAGCCAATCACAGGGCATTTTGTTTTTGTTTGAAATATCTAAAAATGTAAAATATATATATGTAAAATAAATATAATATATTCATTTTCTACCGCTTTTCCTCACGAGGGCCTCGGGAGCGCTGGAGCCTATCCCAGCTGACAGGGTACACCCTGGACTGGTCTACAGCCAATCACAGCGCATTTTGTTTTTGTTTGAAATGTCTAAAAATGTAAAAAAAAAAATAAAATAAAAAATATATATATAATATATAAAATTAAAAATAAATATAAAATAAAAATAAATAAATAAATATAATATATAAAATAAATAAATATATAAAATATATACTTGTGTATTTTTCTTGGAGTTAAATCTCTTTGCAACATCCTGTTACAAAAATGAGGTCAGCAGGTTTGCTCAGTATGGTGTTTTGAGACACAGTGTGCTCCTTTTATTTTTACACAACCTAAGACTGCATGCTCGCTTTAATCTCCTCATCAGTGATTATTTTGTCATTTAGCTCGAACACGAGGTACCGGTAACTTGTGTACTTGTGTGTGTGTGTGTGTGTGTGTGTGTATGTTTCATATGTGCACTTATTATTCATTCCAGCGCTTCTTGTAACCTTTTCAAATTGTTATCAGGGCCTATCATGAGGCACAGACCTCCAAGTTAAGTAACTAACTATGACATATAAATGGTTAGAAATATTTATTTGTTTGTATAATTACAGATAAAAGCTTTAATAATGCTTTAATAATAATACATTTTAATAATACTTTGGTAATGGTAATGGTTTTATTTCATTTGAACATGCATCAGATTACAATTGAATGCATCACATAATCAGTTCACAGTTCCACATGTCCAAAAGGAGTAGGAAGAAGCAAAGCTTATTAAATCCTACCCCTCCATCTGGTACTTTTACAATCAGTAACTGTTACATTTGTTCACTTCCTGCTTTCCTAATATCATTTAAGGGTTTTTATTATTATTTTTTTAAATAAATGTTTATTTATTTATTTATTTGTCACATACCAGAGTACGTATTTGTTCACTTCCTGCTTTCCTAATATATTTTAATTTTAATTTTAATTTTAATTTTAATTTTAATTTTAATTTTAATTTTAATTTTAATTTTAATTTTAATTTTAATTTTAATTTTAATTTTAATTTTAATTTTAATTTTAATTTTAATTTTAATTTTAATTTTAATTTTAATTTTAATTTTAATTTTAATGTAGTTCTTCCCTGAGATCATATTTCTCCTCTCTTGTAGAGAAGTATTGGATGACATTTTTAGCTAATTGGTTATTTTTTAGCCTTATGCATTATTTTAGCTGTTTGACGATGAACTATATCAGCAATTTGAAGTATTTGTGATTTTAGAAATAAGGAGTTAGTTTGTTCTCTGTAGGCGGCATTATGAATTATCCATACTGACCTTTTTTGCTGTACATTTAGCGAGTGAAGATTTCTTTTATAGTTGTTACTCGTCTCCCGTTTTTAAGCTTCAATGCTATCCATAGCAAGTTGAAGTATTTGTGATTTTAGAAATAAGGAGTTAGTATGTTCTCTGTACTTTATTATTAGCTTTATTAGCTTTGTGTTTGTGTTGTGCTGGCTGTGATTATATTTTTCAGATATTCATGACACGGTATTGTGAGTCATTAAAGTAAATGTCATTTTCTCACCCTGCAGAAAGATGTGGGCTATCTGCAGCAGTGGCTTGAGGGGTTTGTGGCGTCCTTTGAGAGGCTCATTGACGTGCACTCGCTGGAGCCTCGGAGGTAAGATGGTTTTTGTTTTGTTTTTGTGACTCTGCATAGCTTTTTACCATTTTCCCCTTAAAGGGGAATGAACCTCCCGCAGTGATATTATTTTGACATGTTTATTTTACGACCAAACGTAAAAACCTTCATCCTTTCCATGCCATTCAGGCCGGAGGAGTGCAGCTCCGACGTGCCCCAGCTCCCCAAGGAGGTTCTTGTGTTCCTCAGCACGCAGCTTTGGCAGAGTGCGGTGCACCTAACCGGCAGCCATGACCGCAACAACAGCGTCCCGCACCCTCTGCTACTCGTCAAGTTCTTCATCATCGTTTGCAGGTGAAGGAATTAACGCTACGGTATTGCCATTTTCTCAGTACACCTCGTTATATAGCGCCGCCTTAATCCTCTTGGGCACGGAATTCAGTCGAGCTGCACAGATTGTTACTGGAATCCACTTCCGCTTCCACCATGATGACGTCACTGGTTGTGATGGTGGTTTGTAGACACCTCATACTTGGCTACTACTTCACCTTCATCTTAGCTGGCATCTTAGAGGTGTGTTTGGGTTCATGTTGGATAATTGCCGTGCGGCCCAATCTCGCAGTACATGTTAGCTCCTTTGTGCCGGCAGCACTCATGCAGCCCCCTCATGCAGTTACCTTGCTACTCATTTGTGTTGCTATTGCCAGCCATTTAGACCGCAACGGCTGAAGCTCTCAAACGTGAGCATGGTTTTTTTTTTTTGTGAATTTAGTATTAGATTCTGAAGGTTAAAGTTGAATTTAGACACCACTCTTTACGTTACCAAACTCCAAAAAAGGAAATAATTAAAAAAAAGACCAAATTGCTTATTGACTAACTCATTCATTCATTCATTTTATACCGCTTTTCCTTACGAGGGTCGCGGGGGGTGCTGGAGCCTATCCCAGCTGTCTTCGGGCGAGAGGCGGGACACTTTGGACTGGTGGCCAGCCAATCACAGGGCTGTTTTATTATTCATAGTTCATATTGTTGCTGCAGATGGACTGCCCAGCATGCCTTGTGGGCATTTGGCAATTCATTCATTTTCTACCGCTTATCCTCACGAGGGTCGCAGGGGAATGCTGGAGTCTATCCCAGCCGTCTTCAGGCGAGAGGCCGGGTACACCCCTGGACTGGTGGCCATGCAGCCAATCACAGGGCACATATAGACAAACAACCATTCACACTCACATTCATAACCTATGGACAATTTGGAGTCGCCAATTAACCGGAAACCGGAGTACCCGGAGAAAATGCAAACTCCACACAGAGATGGCCGAGGGTGGAATTGAACTTGGGTCTCCTAGCTGTGAGGCCTGCGTGCTAACCACTCGATCGCCGTGCAGCCCGGTTATATTACATTCATTTATTTTCTACCGCTTATCCGCAGGGGTGCCGGAGCCTATCCCAGCTGTCTTCATGCGAGAGGCGGGGTACACCCTGGACTGGTGGCCAGCCAATCACAGGGCACATATAGACAAACAACCATTCACACTCACATTCATAACTATGGACAATTTGGAGTCGCCAATTAACCTAGCATGTTTTTGGAATGTGGGAGGAAACCGGAGTACCCGGAGAAAACCCACACAGAGAGATGGCCGAGGGTGGAATTGAACCCTGGTCTCCTTGCTGTGAGGCCTGCGCGCTAACCACTCATCCACCGTGCAGCCCTTGTTAAGAAATACTGATCAATCATAATACTAACAATATGAGAGCAAGCAGATTTTAAAAACTTATGTTTTGCATTAAAAATCTTGAAAAAAAGCATGGTAATATCTGCATCTTGAACACGATATTGTATCAAATCTCGTATGAAAAGGATGTACTATGCGGGTAGATGAGGTCATTCGTCCACTTTTATCGTATAACCTCATAAAACGGACTTCCTGTCAAAAGTTTCCTGTTTAGACGAAGTGAAGTACCAGTGAGTACCCGGAAGAAAACCCACGCATGCACGGGGAGAACATGCAAACTCCACACAAAGAGTGGTGGAATTGAACCCTGGTCTCCTAGTCTGCGCGCTAACCACTCCACCGCCGTGCCGCCCTTATTGACTAACCGACTGACAAATTACAGTTATCTTGTTTCTCCTGATGTTGCAACATAAATTGTGCAAAGAGGCTTTGTCAGGAAGTCGTGCCTTTCGCTGCGTGCGTATACGATGTTCTTTACCATAGATGGCCATCTTGCAGAAACACGCTTTCCTAACACCGTGGTTTTTTTTTTTTCAAATTGCAGAACCATGGAGAACATTGACGGGGACAAGACGCCTCCTTTTGTTTTTGAATCTATAAAGCTGCTGGATTTCTGTTTGCACCAGGTACGGCGCTTGTTCATTTGAGCTGGATCAAGACTTGAAGTGGTTTTTAGGTCCTGGGATTATTATGGAATCATGAAACAATCCCAACATTGTCCATTGTCTCCAACTTGTGGTGCCTAAGACAAAGACTTAAGACCAGGGGGGAACCGAGCCTTTTCTGTGGTTGGCCCCAAAACTATGGAACTCTCTCCCCTCCCAAGTAAAAAAAAAAAGGCCCCCAACATCGAAAGCTTTAAGTCTCGTCTTAAAACCCACTTTTATTCTCTGGCTTTTAACTCGGAGTGAGTCGTATGGTCCTGAGTCTTTTAGTTCTTCGTTTTTATTGTAATTGGTTTTATTTTTTTATCAAATCAAATCACCTTTATTTGTGGAGGACCCCCCCCTGAGGAAACACTGGAGTTAGAAGCTGAAGACTAAGAGCATAAAATAGGACTAAAAAGATAAAAACAAAACACTGGAGTTAAAAGCTGAAGACTAAGAGCATAAAATAGGACTAAAAAGATAAAAACAAAACACTGGAGTTAAAAGCTGAAGATTAAGAGCATAAATATGACTAAAAAGATAAAAACAAAACACTGGAGTTAAAAGCTGAAGACTGAGCATAAAATAGGACTAAAAAAATAAAAACATAACACTGGAGTTAAAAGCTGAAGACCAAGAGCAAAAAATAGGACTAAAAAGATAAAAACAAAACACTGGAGTTAAAAGCTGAAGACTGAGCATAAAATAGGACTAAAAAAATAAAAACATAACACTGGAGTTAAAAGCTGAAGACCAAGAGCAAAAAATATGACTAAAAAGATAAAAACATAACACTGGAGTTAAAAGCTGAAGATTAAGAGCATAAAATAGGACTAAAAGGATAAAAACATAACACTGGAGTTAAAAGCTGAAGATTAAGAGCATAAAATAGGACTAAAAAGATAAAAACATAACACTGGAGTTAAAAGCTGAAGACTAAGAGCATAAAATAGGACTAACAAGATAAAAACAAAACACTGGAGTTAAAAGCTGAAGACCAAGAGCAAAAAATAGGACTAAAAAGATAAAAACAAAACACTGGAGTTAAAAGCTGAAGACCAAGAGCAAAAAATAGGACTAAAAAGATAAAAACAAAACACTGGAGTTAAAAGCTGAAGACTGAGCATAAAATAGGACTAAAAAGATAAAAACATAACACTGGAGTTAAAAGCTGAAGATTAAGAGCATAAAATAGGACTAAAAAGATAAAAACATAACACTGGAGTTAAAAGCTGAAGACTAAGAGCATAAAACAGGACTAACAAGATAAAAACATAACACTGGAGTTAAAAGCTGAAGACCAAGAGCAAAAAATATGACTAAAAAGATAAAAACATAACACTGGAGTTAAAAGCTGAAGATTAAGAGCATAAAATAGGACTAAAAAGATAAAAACATAACACTGGAGTTAAAAGCTGAAGACTAAGAGCATAAAATAGGACTAAAAAGATAAAAACATAACACTGGAGTTAAAAGCTGAAGACTAAGAGCATAAAATAGGACTAAAAAGATAAAAACATAACACTGGAGTTAAAAGCTGAAGACTAAGAGCATAAAACAGGACTAAAAAGATACTTTATACTTGTATTGCTTTGTTTCTTGTTTTTAATATTTTAATATCTATTTTACTATTTTATTTCTTAAATGATCTTTTAGTTTTGGATTATTACTTTTTATTTTTACTAGTCTGTGCAGAAAGTCTGTTTCTAAAATGTGCTATATAAATAAAGTGGATTGGATTGTTAAGTCATAAGACATAAATAGGGAGTACTTTGCACAAGTTATTGAACTAGTTTCCAATAAGGTTATTCATAGTGAGTGAATATGCATTATTGTTTATATGTTATTGTGTTCATCAGATAAAGAACGGACAAGGCGACCAGTCGGCTTTGCTGTCGGTCGTGCAGTACGGCCTCGTGCTGTGCGAGAGTGTCTTTGACCCTTATCAGACGTGGAGGAGACGACTAGCGGGGTGAGGCCACCGCCGTTTTCGTGTTTTTAACATCTTACCCGAGCTCAGGGGATGTGTAGCATCTTGTCTGCGTTATGCCTCAGTGGAGTGGTATTTTGTTGGCATGAGTAGGAGGCCCCTGAGTACAGCCTTGAGTATATGTGTGTGTGTATGTGTGTGTGTTACAGGGAGGAGGTGAGCATGATGGAGAGAAGCAAGTACAAGTTCTCCCCACTTCCTCTGCCAGAGGAGCTGACTGCTCTTTTCCACGGTGAGCCTCCTGTGATGTTGATCAGACGTGAATACCAGGAGAATCCAACTGTTCCTCACGTCTAAATATTAGCATGTTTTTATCAGCGCTGCATTTCTTACTCAAGAAACTCTTTTTGATCTATTGTCTTCAAACCATCTCAGCAGGGGCCTCAGTTCTCCCCGTGCATGCGTGGGTTTTCTTCTGGGTACTCCGGTTTCCTCCCACATTCCAAAAAAAACATGCTAAGTTAATTGGCGACTCCAAATTGTCCATAGGTATGAATGTGAGTGTGAATGGTTGTTTGTCTATATGTGCCCTGTGATTGGCTGGCCACCAGTCACCCGAAGATAGCTGGGATAGGCTCCACAATACGACCTTCGTGAGGGTAAGCGATATAGAAAATGGATGGATGGATTTCAACTTTATTTGTATTTTTGTATTATTTGTATTATTTTTATTATAAATATATATATATATATATCCATCCATTTTCTATGTCGCTTAACCTCACTAGGGTCAAGGGTATGCTGGAGCCTATCCCAGCTGTTTTTGGACAAATATTAACTAAAATTTCAGAATTTTAGGAAACTTTAAGGCTGCACGGTGGTCCGAGTGGTGGAGACCCGCGTTCGATTCCCCGCTTGGGCATCTCTGTGTGGAGTTTGGTTGCTTTGGTTTCTTCCGGGTACGCTGGTTTCTGCCCACACTCCAAAAAAACATGCTAGGTTAAATTGTCCATAGGTATGAATGTGAGTGTGAATGGTTGTTTGTCTATATGTGCCCTGTGATTGGCTGGCGGCCAGTCCAGGGTGTACCCCGCCTCTCGCCTGAAGACGGCTGGGATAGACTCCAGCATTCACCCCGCAACCCTTGAAAATGAATGAATGAATGAATTTCCAAATGCCCACAAGGCATGCTGGGTAGTCCATCTGCAGCAACAATATGAACTATGAATAATAAAACAGCCCTGTAATTGGCTGGCCACTAGTCCAGGGTGTACCCCGCCTCTTGCCTGAAGACGGCTGGGATAGACTCCAGCATTTACCCGCGATCCTCGTGAGGAAAAAGCGGTAGAAAATGAATGAATGAATGAATTTCCAAATGCCCACAAGGCATGCTGGGTAGTCCATCTGCAGCAACAATATGAACTATGAATAATAAAACAGCCCTTGCTGTGATTGGCTGGCGACCAGTCCAGGGTGTACCCCGCCTCTCGCCCGAAGACGGCTGGGATAGGCTCCAGCCCCCAGTTGTTTCAGGTAAATAACACATCTGTACGAACATTTCCAGAAAGTCTGCAGGACAGCGAGAAGCTACCAGAGCTGCTTACGCTCAGGCTGGTTCATCTCCAAGGAGCTGTCATCAGCGGGGGGAAGGTCTGTCTGTCGCCGTATCCTCATCATCATCATCGTTTATTTCTGTCTTGAGAATCCGATGACAAAAGGATCATCTTGTTTTAATGCGTTTCTTCCAGAGGAATGGCCTCCTCGCCGTCACCCCTCACTCGGTTGAGGACCTCTTCTCCGTGCTGCAAGCCTGGTGCTGCCGGGCGTCCCGTCACTTCAAGGACACGTTACTCCCGCGGCTGACTTTGCAGTGCTTGACGGCCATGATCCACTTGGTGCATTTCAGCAGCCCGTCAGAGCGCCAAGTGGAGATCAAGACCGTACTGGAGAGCTTCTTCCAGCTTCTCAACTGGAACCGACCGCTGAGCATCGAGCAGCAGGACGGGCAGAACTCTGAGGAGAGTCTGATCTCCCTTCAGAGCCTGATGCTGAGTACGAATCCGTGTTAACATGGTGGATGACACAGAATCCAAAAGTTGCTCATGTTGCTCCGTTGTGTACTTTTGTAGCCGCCGTTCCCGAAATCCTGCAGTGCTCGGACCGACCCGCGTTGCAGGCGGTCTTCCTGAACAACAACTGCTTTGAACACATCCTCCGGCTCATACAGAACAGCAAGGTTAGGCACTTTTTTTTTCGAAAACGTGTCTTCCCAGCTTGTTATTCATGTCTGTCTGCCAATGTTTCCTCGTTTATTTTCCGTATATTCCTCAAAAGCATTTCATTTTAATGTGTCACACAAGCTTAAACGAGTGTTTCAAAGCTGCGGGACACGACAGCTTCACAGGTACACTCACAGAAATGTTTGCTCTAATTGTCTGTATATGTGTGTGTGTGTCCTGTAGCTCTTTCAGAGCAACCGGTTAAGGCCGGCAAGTGAGTGCGACCTCACTACAAGTTTACTCACAGAGGTCAAAATGGACCAGGTACACCCCCCCCCCCCACTGCACCCCCTCCACCCCCAAATAAACCTTTTGCTGTCGATAATAATCTCTCAGCAGGAAACTCAGCCTTGTCTTCACTTGTTCACAGCAAGCGTCGTCTAAACAGGAAACTTTTTGACAGGAAGTCCGTTTTATGAGGTTATATGATAAAAGCGGACGAATGACCTCATCTGCCCGCATCGTACATCCTCTCCGTACGAGATTTGATACGATATCGTGTTCAACATGCAGATATTACCATGCTTTTTTTCAAGATTTTTAATGCAAAACATAAGGTTTTAAAATCTGCTTGCTCTCATATTGTTAGTATTATGATTAATCAGTATTTCTTAACAAGAGCTGCACGGTGGTCGAGTGGTTAGCGTGCAGACCTCACAGCTAGGAGACCAGTGTTCAATTCCACCCTCGGCCACATCTCTGTGTGGAGTTTGCAGGTTTCCTCCCACATTCCAAAAACATGCTAGGTTAATTAGCGACTCCAAATTGTCCATAGGTATAAATGTGAGTGTGAATGGTTGTTTGTCTATATGTGCCCTGTGATTGGCTGGCCGCCAGTCCAGGGTGTACCCCGCCTCTCTCGCTTGAAGACAGCTGGGATAGGCTCCAGCACCCCCCACGACCCTCGTGAGGATAAGCGGTAGAAAATGAACAAATGAATGAATCCAAATGTCCACAAGGCATGCTGGGTAGTCCATCTGCAGCAACAATATGAACTATAAACACACACACACTTTTGGCCTTCAAAATAAGAGCACTGTTTTACCTTTCATGTTCATTTTATCTAACTGTGCAAACAAAATAAACAAAGTATCTTAAATTACTAATGCAAGTGGGCTGCACGGCGGTCGAGTGGTTAGCGCACAGACCTCACCGCTAGGAGACCCGAGTTCAGTTCCACCATCTCTGTGTGGAGTTTGCATGTTCTCCCCGTGCATGCGTGGGTTTTCTCCGGGTACTCCGACTTCATCCCACATTCCAAAAACATGCTAGGTTAATTGTCAACTCCGAATTGTCCATAGGTATGAATGTGAGTGTGAATGGTTGTTTGTCTATATGTGCCCTGTGATTGGCTGGCCACCAGTCCAGGGTGTACCTTGCCTCTCGCCTGAAGAAAACTGGGATAGGCTCCAGCACCCCCCCTGTGACCCTTGTGAGGATAAGTGGTAGAAAATAAATAAATGAGTATTTCTTATGACCCTCTGATTGGCTGGTGACCCATTTAGGGTGTACCCCTCCCCCATAAGCTCCATCCCATTATGAGAATCTGTGTCGAAAATTAATGGATGGAATATTTTTAAACTTAAAAAGGAGATTTAGTCACAGTCTAAAATTCAATGAATTAAGAATAGCAATGAATTCCGAGGCTGAATTCCCTGTTGACATCCCCGGACTGTATAATGCATGGTGGTTTATATATGACATCCTTTTGGTTGCACCAGCTTAAAAAAAGACTTCCTGTTGGTGTCCCGGGTTTGGGTATTGCCTTCTTTCCATCTATTGTTGAGAAATAAATGTGCTTTTCTTCCAACTTTCTCTCACACTCGCTCTTTCTGGTGAACTTTCACGGGCCCGTGTCGGTGGTGGTGCACATTTTGGCAACGTCTTTGCACCGCAGTGATGAAGACCATCTTATTATGTTGACGTAGGTGCTGGAGCGGGGATCGGACAGCATCACGGTGCACGCTTTAGGAGTCCTTACAGCCATCATGAGTAGTTCTCCGTCTGCTAAGGTAAGGTTGTTGTAATGTTATTGTCACATGACATTGACTTTTTTATGTTTTATATGTTTTATATGTTTTATGTTTTATGTTTTATATGTTTTATATGTTTTATATGTTGTATGTTTTATATGTTTTATATGTTTTATGTTTTATATGTTTTATATGTTTTATGTTTTATATGTTTTATATGTTTTATGTTTTATGTTTTATATGTTTTATATGTTTTATATGTTTTTTATGTTTTATATGTTTTATGTTTTATATGTTTTATATGTTTTATGTTTTATATGTTTTATATGTTTTATATGTTTTATATGTTTTATGTTTTATATGTTTTATATGTTTTATGTTTTATATGTTTTATATGTTTTATGTTTTATATGTTTTATATGTTTTATATGTTTTATATGTTTTATATGTTTTATATGTTTGAGTGTCACCTACCTTACAGAAATAGTATATTTGGAACTAAATGTAGGCTTCAAGGTTACGTGTACTTTTGGGTTTCATTGTATTTATCAAAGACTCACAATTTTCATGACTTTGGATTCGACTTGACTTGACAGTATCTTTAAAGACTTGTAACATCAAAATGACTTGAAAATACTTGAGATTTTCAGTGAATGTGTTATTATCGTTATTATGTCATTTCCGACACATATTTCCTTTGAATTATGCATCTATTAATATCCAGTCCGGTTTAAGAACAGACTTGCATCGACCTATCATGTCTTGACTTGGACTTGCATGATTTGAGATTAAAGACCTGAGACTTCTTTGACACTTGCAAAACACTGATGTCCTCTCAGCTGCACGGTGGTCGAGTGGTTAGCGCACAGGCCTCACAGCTAGGAGACCCACGTTCGATTCCAATCTCTGTGTGGAGTTTGCAAGTTCTCCCCGTGTTTTTCTCTGGTTTCCTTCCACATTCCAAAAACGGGTCAAAGGTGTGCTGGAGCCTACCCCAGCTGTCTTTGGGCAAATATTATTTAAAATTACAGAATTTTTGTTAACTTTAAGGCTGCACGGTGGTTCTAGGGGTGGAGACCAGGGTTCGATTCCCAGCTTGGGCATCTCTGTGTGGAGTTTGGTTGCTTTGTTTTTTTTCAAGATTTTCAATGCAAAACATATGTTTTTCAAATCTGCTTGCTCTCATATTCTTAGTATTATGATTGATCAGTATTTCTTAACAAGGCGGTTTCTTGCACGGCGGGCGAGTGGTTAGCGTGCAGACCTCACAGCTAGGAGACCAGGGTTCAATTCCACCCTCGGCCATCTCTGTGTGGAGTTTGCATGTTTTCTCCAAGTACTGCGGTTTCCTCCCACATTCCAAAAAAAACATGCTAGGTTAATTAGCGACTCCAAATTGTCCATAGGTATGAATGTGAGTGTGAATGGTTGTTTGTCTATATGTGCCCTGTGATTGGCTGGCTGGCCACCAGTCCAGGGTGTACCCCCGCCTCTCGCCTGAAGACAGCTGGGATAGGCTCCATCACCCCTGTCACCCTCGTGAGGATAAGTTCTAGAAAATGAATGAATGAATGAGTTCTCCTCCTATTTTGTGTGGAAGTGGTAACTTTTTGGCTTCTGCAACCTTTGTGAGGACAAGCATAGAAAAGCATAGGATAGAAAATTAATGATTTCTCCCACCTCTGGTATTTTTAATTGCCAAGGGCATCACGTCATCCACTTGCACTTAAAATAATTCTAAAAATAATTAAAAAAAAAACCCATTATGATATGTTATCAGACACCGTGTGTTAATAGTATACCGTAATATAGACTCAATTACATATTACACCAAGAGCTAAATGAGAAGGGGCAAATACAAGATGGAAGCTTGCCTCGTATTTCACCTCCTCGTATTCAAAGTGTGCCAATGTTGCATCCTCCATGGAGCAGCTTTCGACTTTACTATTTCTGTCTGGGCTCCCCAGGAGACTTTCAAGGAGAGGATCGGCTACTCCCAGCTCTTTGACGTGCTCAAGAGTCAAGGTCACCCCACGAAAAGGCTGCTCCAGGAGCTGATGAACATGGTGAAAAGCATCTTCTTCTCATTATCTGCTCAAAGCCCATTGAGAGGAGTCTACCCCCCCCCCCCCCACACACACACACACACACAAATGACATTTTTAAATGGCACCAAGCTACATCTCATTCTCATTATAAGCCACCTCTGTGTTTGTTCCTCTCCAGGCAGTGGAGGGCGAGTACGCCCACGCATACCACTTAGGCATCAGCAACGATCAACCCCTCCTGCTGCTCCTGCAATGGCTCCCTGAGCTCCACGGCCAGAGGGAGCTTCAGTTGCTCGTGGCGCAGTGGCTTGCCACCGTATGCGGGGGATCGCTGTCTTGTCGGACCGTGGCGGTGGAAGCGGGCATGGTCGGCGCTTTATTGCAAGTTCTTTCGCAGCCGCAGGACTTGGACAGGCAGTGTGCAGACGCACTGCTCGGTCTCCTGCAGGATTTGGGTTCACTGTGCGTGAGGCCCGAGGAACTAAAAAGCCTCATCAGGTTGCTCAGAGTGGACCAGAACTGCGTGCATCCCTTCTGCACTCGTATCATCCAAGTGTTGTCGGCGATGGCGGCACGAGAAGGTCGTGACAGCGCATTGCAGTACTTTGATCTATCACCCCCCATGGCGGGTATCATGGTGCCGACGGTGCAGCGATGGCCCGGCAGCGGCTTTGCCTTCCACGCTTGGCTCTGCCTCAATATGGAGTTCCCTTCTTATCAGGCTGAGGACAAAACCCCCACTAATTCTGCCACAGCGAGCCAACACGACATGGGAAAAGGACCTCGCAGGAAGCAGCTCTACAGGTAGAAGAAGGGTGTGGCCTGTTTTCTGTTGTTGTGTGTTTTCATTTTTTTTAAAGCTCCTGTCTTCCGTGAAGTTTCTTCACAGCTAGCGGAACTGGCCTGGAAGCCTTCTTCACAATGGAGGGTGTGCTGGTCGTGGCTGTTTGCACTAAGAAGGATTACATGGCTGTCGCGTTGCCAGAACTCCCACTAGCTGACTCACGCTGGGTGAGTGCGGCAAGAATTCCGCCTCTCCCAAATATAAACACAAGGAAAATATCACACATCATTTTTTTCCCAGACCGGCTCGGTGGGATGTTTGACATTCAGTAGCGATAGGCAGAGTCATCCCTTAAGTGTTGATTAATCACCTAACTGAATATGGAGTGCACTACTGCCTGGAACCAGCAGGGGCGCTGTTGATTCAGTCTCAACTGAATTAATTTAATTTTGGTAATGGTAATGGTAATGGTTTTATTTCATTTGAACATGCATCAGATTACAATTGAATGCATCACATAATCGGTTCACAGTTCCACGTGTCCAAAAGGAGTAGGAAGAAGCAAAGCTTATTTAATCCGACTCCTCCATCTGCTACTTTTACAATCAGTAACTGTTACATTTGTTCACTTCCTGCTTTCCTAATCTAGTTTAAGTTTTTTATTTTATTTTATTTTTTATTTTTCTTGTCATGTACCGAAGTACGAGGTGAAATTTAATTTAATTTAATTTAATTTAATTTAATTTAATTTAATTTAATTTAATTTAATTTAATTTAATTTAATTTAATTTAATTTAATTTAATTTAATTTAATTTAATTTAATTTAATTTAATTTTTACATAAATGACATAATGTGTACCATAGTAAGTGTCAATATAGTGATATATATATAGCACATCATGACTGGTTCAAGACTCTTCATCCTTGTATTTAGCAAACATCAACTGCTTGTAATCAGTTCCCAGTTCCACATGTCCAAAAAGAGTAGGAAGAAGCAAAGCTTATTTAATCCTAGCCCTCCATCTGGTACTTTTACAATCAGTAACTGTTACATTTGTTCACTTCCTGCTTTCCTAATATAGTTTAAGTGTTTTTTTCTTTCTTTTTTTTCCTTTTGATTTTTCTTGTCACGTACCGAAGTATGAGGTGATATTTAATTTAATTTATATATATATATTTTATTTTATGAATTTTTATATTTTTATTTTTTAATTTAATTTTTATACTTTATGTTTTTTTTTATTTAATTTTTTTTTTTTGGAAAAAAAAAGAATAGGTACTAGAGCCAGTTTATGGTAACAAATGTGATTAAAAAAAATCTATCTTACATTGCTAAGAATAACTTTAAGTTATTAACTCATTTCTACCGGTGTCGGTAAATTTTGATGCTCAGCCAAATGTAACGAGCGGAAATAGATTGGCTCGCTGAATAAAGTTTCAGACATATAATATACTGATGTCACTGTGGGGTGACTAGCTGGCCCTGAGAGGCGACTCTGAAGTCTGACTAGCTAAAAAAAAAAAAGTGTTGCTAATACTTGTTACCGGTACTTCTTATTCTGGAAGCAGTGCAGCCAAGAAACATGGCACTAAATGACAATAATAGAGTAAATTCATGAATACTATTTCATAGAACAATGCTAGAATTGATGTCAGTGCCTCTGGTAGTGATGGTTAGGCCAGCAGGTACATGTTTGCTGGCCCTGACTACACACTACTGGAGAGTTACAATGTACTGTATATGTAAAAAAAAAGGATAAATTATTGTCTTTTTTAAATTTATTATATTGCAGCATTCAGTAGCCGTAGTTCACATTCAAGGTCGTCGTCCTTTCGGTCAGAACCTGGTCAACGTCTTCATTGATGGAGAGCTGTATAAAACCGCACAGCTTCGATTTCCATCCTTGAGTGAGGTAGCATAAATTTCTCTTTCCTGACGTTTCCTGACGATAGTTTTAATTACTTATCCTAAATCATCTTTTTTATCTTTTTTGTAGCCGTTTACGTCCTGCTGCATCGGCTCTGCGGGCAACCGCACCACCACCACGACCACCTCGCCTAATCTACCTACATCTGTATCCTCCGGACAATCCCCTGAATTTACCTTTCCCGCTCACGGCCCCTCCCTCCTCCGCTCCCAGTCCTTCCCCGCCTCCACAAGAGGACCCTGGGGCTCTTTAAGTGACCCACCTGTGCGCACCATTCCAGCGGGACTGCAGGACACCGTATGGGGAACTCCGAGTTCTCTGGACGGCCTCCTGGGTGCTGCTTTTATCTGCCACGAGGCTCTGCAGCAGGCCCAGACCAGAGCGCTATACGCTGCAGGTAAGCCACCTTCTCCATTGAAGCGAAACGGATTTTGGACTTCTGGTCTCCATTCCAGGTCCCAATTATGTGTCCTTATTCAAAGCGGATGGAGAAATGTCGGATCTTAATAGCAAGCTTTTACTCTACTACACTCCTCAGGTAACTTAATGGAAAAGTTGCTAGCTATTAAAGCTATTTATTATATGCCGCTTAATGTTATGTGTGCGATTCAGGCATTCAAGAGCCAAATATGTCAGGATCTGTCTCCAAATCATCAATACGACGGCAGGCTAACGGGACACAGAGTCGTCAACTGGGACATTAAGGTTGGCTGTAAATATACTACAAGTCGATATTCATGACTATAAATGGATCATGTTTTCCCCCATGCAGGATGTCATCAATGTGGTGGGGGGCATCGGGGTTCTGCTGCCCCTCCTTGAGCAAGTCTGCGAGGCCGAGCAGGGTTACAACAGCAGTCAGGAGATTTCAGACCTGCTCGGACCTGAGCTGACATCCCCGCGAGGACCGGCCGCCATGTTGTTGCCGCTCAACCAGTCTTCAGGTCAGCTTTTACATGACGGAGGCTCACCTGCTGCACAAGTAGTCAGAGGTCATTTCAAGGACGTGTTCTTTATATGCATCTTGGTATTTACTCTCTTATTCTCACATCACAAACCAACAGGAAGAAGAAAACATTTTGAAATATACAAGTCAATAGTCATGCAAAATAACACATTTTAGAATAATTAATAAACTGCAAGGCATGCTGGGAAGTCCACACACACTTTCTAATACTTTAATAATAGCGTTTTCCAATGCCTGCTAATGTGATGCAAGGTCTGAGTGGCAAAAAATAAGAGGACACGCATGTTTATTCTGCACCCGGCACAGCTTAACTATAAACACACACACTTCCTGCCTTCAAAATAAGAGCACTGTTTACCTTTCATGGTCATTTTATCGAACTGTGCAAACAAAATAAACAAAATATCTTACATTGATAATGCAAGTGGGCTGCACAGCGGTCGAGTGGACCTCACAGCTAGGAGACCAGAGTTCAATTCCACACTCAGCCATCTCTGTGTGGAGTTTGCATGTTCTCCCCGTGCATGCGTGGGTTTTCTTCCGGGTACTCCGGTTTCCTCCCACATTCCAAAAACATGCTAGGTTAATTAGCGACTCCAAATTGTGCATTGTCATGCATTGTGACAATCAGTAAATTCATCTTTGTTGTTTTATGGCTTCAGAATCAAGACTGGAGAGGAACAGCATCGCCGCCTACCTGCTGATGCTGAAGAACATGATCCGCCGTCACCCTGTCAATCAGGAAGCTCTGCTGCAGTGCCACGGGCCCAGCATCATCGGAGCCATGTTGTGCAAAGTAAGAACTGTGACTCTTAAGTGAATATTTGCCATCTGAGTTTTGCTGTGTGATAATAATGGATGTGATTTTACAGAGAAATGTGTGTAATTTGTCAATTTTCATGTGTAATGCAGAGGATATGAGGATATGCACAACAATGAGCCAATTCAAGAAACAATACAAGCAGTTGATGTTTGCTAAATACAAGGATGAAGAGTCTTGAACCAGTCATGATGTGCTATATATATCACTATATTGACACTTACTATGGTACCCATTATGTCATTGGATGGTCATATCACCTCGTACTCCGGTATGGGACAAAAATAAATATTACTAACATGTTTTTATTATAATTGCTAAAAATAAAAAAAAATACTAAAATGTTTTTAATGAAAAAATATAAATTAAATTAAATATCACCTCGTACTTTGGTACAGGACAAAAAATAAATATATAAAAAAAAAAATTACTAACATGTTTTTATTATAATTTTTTATTATAATTACTAAAAATAAAAAAAAATACTAAAATGTTTTTTAATGTGAAAATTTAAATTAAATTAAATATCACCTTGTACTTTGGTACAGGACAAAAATAAATATATAAATAAAAAAATTACGAACATGCTTTTATTGTAATTTTTTATTATAATTACTAAAAATAAAAAAAAATACTAAAATGTTTTTTTATGAAAAAATATAAATTAAATTAAATTAAATATCACCTCGTACTTCGGTACAGGACAAAAATAAATATATGAATAAAAAAAATTGCTAATATGTTTTTATTATAATTTTTTATTATAATTACTAAAAATAAAAAAATACTAAAATGTTTTTTAAATGAAAAAATATAAATTAAATTAAATTAAATTTCACCTTGTACTTTGGTACAGGACAAAAATAAATATATAAATAAAAAATTACTAACATGCTTTTATTATAATTTTTTAATATAATTACTAAAAATAAAAAAAAATACTAAAATGTTTTTTAATGAAAAAAATATAAATTAAATTAAATTAAATATCACCTTGTACTTCGGAAGTGACAAGAAAAATCAAAAGGAAAAAAAAAGAAAGAAAAAAAAACTATATTATGAAAGCAGGAAGTGAACAAATGTAACAGTTACTGATTGTAAAAGTACCAGATGCAGGGGTAGGATTTAATAAGCTTTGCTTCTTCCTACTCCTTTTGGACATGCGGAACTGTGAACTGATTATGTGATGCATTCAATTGTAATCTGATGAAATTAAACCATTACCGTTACCATATGTAGCATGAATGACAAAAAACAATGCACACGTGAAAAAAACACTCCTTCTCTGTTCAGGTTCCCGGCAGCATGATGGACATGAATGTGTTGATCGCATGTCAGCTGTTACTGGAGCAGGTTTGCAACGAGGGAAACAGCCCGCTTCTGCAGCAGCTCTACCAGCACCTGCTGTTTGATTTCCGGATCTGGACCAAAAGCCATGCTGCTGTTTGTCAGGGTATGAGACATAAGCAGTCTTTTTGTTATTGATCAGTGCAACCTTTCTATTCCATTGAAAGGGTTTATGTGTTGCTTTCAAATGTAAATTCACACGTTTGTTGCACCTTTTTTGAAGAAAATTAAAAAATGTTTTCTTCTCCAAAGCTCATGTGCGATACATCTCCACGGTGATACACAAAGGAAAGCAGCGTTTAAAGAGGAAGTATGGAGTCCAGTACATTCTGGACACCATTCGCACGTACTACAGGTACTACTCTTTCATGTGGACGATGGAGAATGACAAATAAAGTTTTTTTTTTTTTTTTTTACGCTGGTGTTTGCAGTGTGGAAAAAGATGGCGGCTGTCTCTCGGATGACAAGCAGAACATACAGACGTCTTTGTTTGAGCTCCTCAAAGACTTCCTCAAGTCTCCAACACCCGAGGAGCTTCACAGCGTCCTCGCTTACGTGCTTTGTGCAGGAGAGGAAGAGCAGGTGCTGATCATTTTAGCTACTGTGTGTGCACCGCCATGTTAGGATGGTTCCTTAAGTGGAGGTGCTGCTCTAATTTGCTCCTCCAGGTGGTGAAGGCCCTGGACGTGCTGTACGAGCTGTTGCGGAGCAGCCCTCCTCGTGAGCAGGTTCAGGCCGTGCTGCTGGAATGGGGAGTGGAGCAGTTCTACAGTTTACTGCTCAACACCAGCTTCGGAGATCGAGCCCGAGAGAGAGTGTTCAGGGTGAGAGTGTTTTGTTTATCTTCACGTATCTCCATCCCAAAATGTCAGCCATCATGACAACGTTCCAGCGTCTCTCTCTCTCTGCAGGTTTTATATAAAATCCTCAAAAGCGAGCGTGTATCCGAGCGCAACAAGCAACGCATCAAACTTAAGGACTTTGGCTATCTCGGATTGGTGTTTTTCCTTGAAGACATTCCCGTAACCATGACAACGGTGCGATGTCTGTACGAGCAGGTCCTCGCTACAGGTAATTGAAACAAAGTGAGGCGTTTATAAAGGTTAAAGCTTTTAAAGGTAAGATGTGGAAATTGTGGGTTTGAATCTCCTTCTGTGTGGGACTGTTTGCACGTTCTTCCTGTTCCTGACTTCGGTTTCCTCCTACATCCCCAAAATGTGCGTCTTAGGTTCTCCTTAAAAGTCTTAAGTACCGTAAATGTGAAGGCTATTTTGGATTATGTCGGTTTGAGTCATCCAATCTGATGGATGTCGATTTAAACCGTCACAGGGGTGCTGGAGCCTATCCCAGTTGTCTTCTGGTTGCCAGCCAATCACAGGGCACATATAGACAAACAACCATTCACACTCACATTCATACCTACGGACAATTTGGAGTCGCTAATTAACCTAGCATGTTTTTGGAATGTGGGAGGAACCCGGAGTACCCGGAGAAAATGCTAACTCCACACAGAGATGGCCGAGGGTGGAATTGAACTCGGGTCTCCTAGCTGTGAGGCCTGTGTGCTAACCACTTGACTACTGTGCAGCCCGGTTGTATTACATTCATTCATTTCCTCATTATCCTCATGAGGGTCGCGGGGGTGCTGGAGCCTATCCCAGCTGTCTTCGGACAAGAGGCGGGGTACACCCTGGACTGATGGCCAGCCAATCACAGGGCACATATAGACAAACAACCATTCACACTCACATTCATACCTATGGACAATTTGGAGTCGCCAATTAACCTAGCATGTTTTTGGAATGTGGGAGGAAACCGGAGTACCCGGAGAAAACCAAAGCAACCAAACTCCACACAGAGATGCCCAATCGGGGAATCGAACCCGGGTCTCCACCACTAGGACCACCGTGCAGCCTTAAAGTTACCTAAAATTCTGTAATTTTAGGTAATATTTTCCACACAGACATGGCCGAAGGTGGAATTGAACTTGGGTCTCCTAGCTGTGAGGCCTGTGTGCTAACCACTCTTCCACCGTGCAGTATTACAGTAACTGGGATAGGCTCCAGCACCCCCGCGACCCTCGTTAGGATGAGCGGTAGAAAATGAATGAATGTAATACAACCGAGTGGTTAGCACACAGGCCTCACAGCTAGGAGACCCGAGTTCAATTCCACTCTCGGCCATGTCTGTGTGGAGTTTGCATGTTCTAACATGCTAACCACTCGTCCACCGTGCAGTATTACAGTAACACAATAACACAGACGCATACTTGAAAGCTTTCCAGATGCTAGTTCTTATTTGCTACCTTCTTCCAGATCCGAGTCCGAACTTCAGAGACCTCCTGGCTGTGGTGTGTCTGTCCCACCGCGCTGACCTCACTGTCCGCTTGGACGTCTGTCGCAAGGTCAGTTTTCCCATAAAAAAAAAAAAATTCCAAACATACAAATGAATCCATCCCGTTCCACTGTAGTTAATAAGGGGAGTAAGAACATCAATAAAACATCCTTTCCTCATGTTCTACTGCAGCTCTTCCACCTCATCTACTCCAGTGAGGACTATGTGAAGCAGCTCGCCAAACAGCCCGCATGGCAGGATATCCTCACCAAGCTCTACGTCAAAGAGTCCTACGAATCCTACGCTGCTAGTATTGCGGAATCCAAATCCATCGATCCCAGCTTCCGGCCTCCATTACGTCGAGAGCAGAATCTCATCATCGAAGATGCCCAGGTGGACATCTTCCTGGGTTACGGCACCTCTCAGGAGGAGGATGACGATGACGATGAAGAGGACTCCCGTCAACAGGATATCTCCGAGGGATTCTCAGATTTATCCCAATCGCCGCCTATTGGAGTCGAAAACCAGCTGAAGAACTTTCCGGGTTCAATCCAATTCAAGTCGTTTGATTCGGCGGACCAGGAGAGTCACACGTCCTCCCTCTCCAGTTCCGTCAATGTGGTCGATCTGGCGTTGCCTCGCCCCGACGAGGAAGGCAGGGATTATCAACCGCTCTCTCCGTTTGGAACGTCGCCTTTTGACTTGGAGCTGTGCAGCATGGGGGAGAACACGCCAAACACGCCAAACACGCCAAACACGCCTTCACCTTTGGAGCACTGCAAACCATTCCCGGCACTAAGACCGAGAAAGAGCTCCAGTCTCTCCAACGTTCTGGACCACGCCAGTTACGGTACAGATCCTCCGACGGCAGACACCATCTCCAACACGTCCAACCCGCAGGTTTGGATTTACGTTCATATCTTGGACTTTGTGGTGTCTCCTGTGAAGCTTCATTGTCTTGAGTGTTGTTGACATGACAGCAGACGCCAGAAGAGGAGCTGTGCAACCTGCTCACCAACATCATCTTCTCCGTGCTTTGGAGTGGAAGCGGGGCGGACGGGCCTGAAGATGTGGTCTGGAGAGAGAGGGGGCAGGTTTTTTCTGTTCTCACTAAACTGGGTTCCTCCTGTCAACTGGTCCGTGCGCCTGATGACATCAAACGCAGGTTAGATTCCATCACCGTACAACCAGGGGTCTCTAACTCAATTTACCTGGGGGCCACTGGAGCTAGGGTCTGGGCGAGGCTGGGCCGCATCAGGTTTTTTAAAAAAAAACGTATTTATTAAAAACAGAAAAATTAATAAACTTTGCTTTGGTTTTGATTTTCTACAAGAATTAATTTTTATTTTTCTACACAAAATAAGATGAAAAATAAATAAATAAAATCAATCAATCAGTAATAAATAAATATAATAATTATAATTAAAAACGGCAAATAATAAAAACTTAAGAAACCACATATAGTTGGTGGGTAGACATTAATTTTTTCACATTAAAATGAACAAAGCATTATTAGAGCCCTGTAGACATGACAAAACACGACTATAGTCACATTTATACTCTTTTTATTTACAACATATTGCGCAACTGCAGGGTCTTGAGACACATGCTAACTCGCAAACTAGAGAGCTAGCGACCTAAATGGTAGCCTCCAAGTTATTTCCTTTAAACTTAAAAAAAAACAAAAACTTACCACTTCCACACGGATAGGGAGGATAACGATTAACAGTTATTTAACCTTTAACATGAACATTAATCAAACGTAATATTTTTTTCTGGGTACATGATACCATACAGCATCCATATCAAACTTAAACTTTCATATCAAGGCGGGGGCCTCAAACTAGTGTCCTGCGGGCCACATTTGGCCCGCGGGCCGCATGTTTGAGACCCCTGATTTACAACATATTGCGCAACTGCAGGGTCTTGAGACACATGCTAACTCGCAAACTAGAGAGCTAGCGACCTAAACGGTAGCCTCTAAGTTATTTCCTTTCGACTTAAATAGGCAAAAACTTACCACTTCCACACGGATAGGGAGGATAACTATTAACAGTTATTTAACCTTTAACATGAACATTAATCAAACGTAATAATTTTTTCTGGGTGCATGATACCATACAGCATCCATATCAAACTTAAACTTTCATATCAAGGCGGGGGCCTCAAACTAGTGTCCTGCGGGCCACATTTGGCCCGCGGGCCGCATGTTTGAGACCCCTGATTTACAACATATTGCGCAACTGCAGGGTCTTGAGACACATGCTAACTCGCAAACTAGAGAGCTAGCGACCTAAACGGTAGCCTCTAAGTTATTTCCTTTCGACTTAAATAGGCAAAAACTTACCACTTCCACACGGATAGGGAGGATAACTATTAACAGTTATTTAACCTTTAACATGAACATTAATCAAACGTAATATTTTTTTCTGGGTACATGATACCATACAGCATCCATATCAGACTTGCGCGGGCCGCACTAACATTAAACGGGGCCCTCAAACTAGTGTCCTGCGGGCCACATTTGGCCCGCGGGCCGCATGTTTGAGACCCCCGCCGTACACAGTAGAGCTCTATTATTTACAGTAAATCTGAATTCATGTTGCTGTGTATTTGTCAGTCTGCTGGAGATGATGCTGGAATCGTCTTTGTCCGACCTGAGGGACGCACAAGGAGTCTTCCTGCCTTTCTGTCCCAGCCTGGTGAGACTCCTCCGACTCCTGCAGGACTTCCTCTTTGCAGAAGGGACAGACAATCGCTCGCTGTGGAGTGAAAAGGTAGAGAGCCTCCTTTTGTTAGCACATGCTAACACATTCATGCTACGTATCTGTTGAAGTCATTCATTCGGGGAGGGGGGGTGGAGCCTATTCTTGCTGTCTTGGGGCGAGAGGCGGGGTACACCCTGGACTGGTGGCCAGCCAATCACAGGGCACATATAGACAAACAACCATTCACACTCACATTCATACCTATGGACAATTTGGAGTGGCCAATTAAATTAGCATGTTTTTGGAATGTGGGAGGAAACCGGAGTACCCGGAAGAAAACCCACGAGGAAGAACATGCAAACTCCACACAGAGATGGCCGAGGGTGGAATTGAACTCGGGTCTCCTAGCTGTGAGGACTGTGTGCTAACCACTCGTCCACCGTGCAGCCCGGTTGTATTACATTCAGTCATTCATTTTCTACCGCTTATACTCACGAGAGTCGCGGGGGTGCTGGAGCCTATCCCAGCCGTCTTCGGGGCAAAGGCGGGGTACACCCTGGACTGGTGGCCAGCCAATCACAGGGCACATATAGACAAACAACCATTCACACTCACATTCATACCTATGGACAATTTGGAGTGGCCAATTAACCTAACATGTTTTTGGAATGTGGGAGCAAACTCCACACAGAGATGGCCGAGGGTGGAATTGAACCCTGGTCTCCTAGCTGTGCGCTAACCACTCGACCACCGTGCCGCCCTCTGTTGAAGTCATTCAAGTAAAATGTCTGCAATCAGGCACGGATGATGACTAGGTTAGGATTTAAGGCACCTGTCAAGTAATCCAGACAAACGGGTGTGGCTGTTGTCAGGCAGAGACTATAACAACATGTCCGCCTGGAGGGCGGCAAAGTCGCTGCATTTCACTTGCATTCTTCTCAATGCAAGTTATGCTCCAGTTGATGTATTGAAGGTGTGAAAACAAGGTGTTCGCTTTTATTGTGAGCCCTTTGTTGATCGTCTTTGCCGTGTGTGCAGATCTTCGAGGGGGTGGTGAACCTGCTGGACAAGTTGCAGGCCTGGCACAGCACCCCTGGCACCCCCGCCAGCACCGAACTGAAGGAAATGTCACAAATCGGCCTGCGGATCATCACCGGCTACATCCAGCAGCAACATTCACAGGTAAAAAAAAAATAAATAAATAGGGCTGTAATTTTACAAGAATAAAGTCAAAATATCAGGAGAAAATACCGGTAGTAAAATAAAATTTTACGAGAAACAAATTATTTAATTAATTAAATTATTAAATAAATAATAAAATAATTAATAAATAATAAATTTATAATATTACAATAAAGGAATATTTGTTAAAAATTATTTTCAAATGTTGTAACATGACAATCACACAAAACAAGATAAAGCTGTAATTTTTGGACAATTAGATGGGCAAAAAAGTTATAATATTATGAGAATAAAGTCAAAATATGACTGGAAAAATTTTGAATTTTACAAGAAACTTGTAATATTAATTAAAAATATTTAATTAATTAATTAAATTATTTAATTAACAATAAATATTTGATTAATTCATTAATAATAAATGTAATTACTAATAGAATTTTATTTAATTATTATTTTAATTAATTGATATTATAATAAAGGAATGTTTGTTAAAAATTATTTTCAAATGTTGTAACATTATGAAAATCACACAAAACAAGATAAAGCTGTAATTTTTGGACAATTAGATGGGCAAAAAAGTTATAATATTATGAGAATAAAGTCAAAATATGACTGGAAAAAAATAAAATTTTACAAGAAACATGGAATATTAATTACAATTTTTTAATTAATTAAGCAAATTATTTCATTGTTTAATCAACAATGCAATATTTAATTAATTAATTAATAATAAATTCAATTAATAATCAATTTAATTAAATTATTTCAGTATTTTTTATTAATTAATATTATAATAAAAGAATGTTTTTTCAAATTTATTTTCAAATGTTAATATGAAATATTAATGTTAATATTAATGTTAATATTATGAAAATCACACAAAACAAGATAAAGCTGTAATTTTTGAACAATTAGATGGGCAAAAAGTTATAATATTATGAGAACAAAGTCAAAATGTGACTGGAAAAAATTGCAATTTTACGCAAAACATGTAATATTGATTACAATTATTTAACTAATTAATTACATTATTTCATTATTTAATTAACAATACAATATTTAATTAATTAATAATAAATTCAATTAATAATACAATTTAATTAAATTATTAAATTATTTTTTATTAATTAACATTATAATAAAGGAATGTTTGTTAGAAATTATTTTCAAATGTTGTAATATTATGAACATCACACAAAACAAGATAAAGTTGTAATTTTTGGACAATTAGATGGGCAAAAAAGTTATAATATTATAAGAATAAAGTCAAAATATGACTGGAAAAAATTCTATTTTTTCATGAAATATATATAACGTCTTAGCGTTCCAAAATATACAGTCCAATATTTATTTAAAACATGAAAGGGTGACAAAGATGACCAATGTGTAATATTTGTTTTTACATCCCATCTTAGGTGTGTGTGATGGCCTTCGTGAAGCTGCACAGCCTGCTACAGACCGTCTTGTGTCTCAGCTGGGAGGAGGTGTGCTTCCTTTTGGGCTGCCTCGGCGCCCCCTTGTGGCCGGATAAGGAGCAAGCGGAGACCCCGAGCGACAACAGTGAGCACGCAGAGATGTTCTCCCAGTTGGTCCCGGTCGTGCGTGCGCTCCTGGACCAGCATGCAGACCCGGTGACAGTTCAGAAGCTGCTCCCTAATCTGCCCATCACCAATGGCAGCACCACCTTCGCCCAGGACCTGAAGTCCTACAGCCATACATTGGAGTGGCAAGGCTTCTACCAGCAGCAGGTATTTTGGGTTTGGAAATATATTCATTCATTTTCTACCGCTTATCTTGTCTTCAGCCAATCACAGGGCACATATAGACAAACAACCATTCACACTCACATTCATACCTATGGACAATTTGGAGTCGCCAATTAACCTAGCATGTTTTTGGAATGTGGGAGGAAACCGGAATACCCGGAGAAAACCCATGCATGGCCGGGGAGAACACACAGAGATGGCAGTGGGTGGAATTGAACCCTGGTCTCCTAGCTGTGAGGCCTGCGCGCTAACCACTCGTCCACCGCGCAGCCTTTGACAATATATATAATTTGTTATTTTTTTAACCATATATAATAACATTGGGGCTGCATGGTGTCCGAGTGGTTAGCACGCAGGCCTCACAGCTAGGAGACCCGAGTTCGATTCCACCCTTGGCTATCTCTGTGTGGAGTTTGCATGTTCTCCCCGTGCATGTGTGGGTTTTTGGTATTTTGTCTATATGTGCAATGTGATTGGCTGGCCACCAGTCCAGGGTGTACCCCGCCTCTCGCCCGAAGACAGCTGGGATAGGCTCCAGCACCCCCGCGGCCTTTGTGAGGATAAGCGGTAGAAAATGAATTAATGAATGAATTTTTTAACCAGATATAATAACATTGGGGCTGCACGGTGGTCGAGTGGTTAGTGCACCAGTCTTACAGCTAGGAGATCCGAGTTCGATTCCACCCTCGCCCATCTCTGTGTGGAGTTTGCATGTTCTCCCCGTGCATGTGTGCGTTTTTGCCCGAAGACAGCTGGGATAGGCTCCAGCACCCCCCTTGACCAACGTGAGGACAAGCGGTAGAAAATGAATGAACGGATGAATTAATAGAATGCAATAGAGAACTCTCTGTGGCGGTCCAAATTTACTTGTGGCGGGCCAGCAACTGTTATGGAATATGGAACTTTGCAGTTTATTCATTAATACAGGCTAGCTGCACACAATAACAAACATATTGCTTAATTGATACCTTTCTGACAACCTGTCAGTCAAAAGTAATTGGTTTGTGGAATGAATGATGGAATTGTGTCCAAATGTGCAGGTTCAACCCACAATGGAGCAGTACGAGCTGGACACATTTGGCCGGAGCCACGACATCATGTCCAATTTCTGGAATTCCTGCTTCGACGACCTCATGAGTACGGCCTTCAAACGGGACAAAGACAGATCGGACAGCAAAGCAAAGTTCCAGGTCTCTATATGGCGTGCCGGTATCTCATTGTTCTCTCCACTCACCTGCCGCTGCTGCGTTCCATCACAGGAAATGATCGTCGACCCCTACCTGAAGCGCGTCCGCAGCGAGAACGGCCGCTACATCAGTTGGCAGAAGCAGAGCTCCGGCCAGCAGGGGGTGGTGTGGCAGCACTGGAAAGCTCTTCGGAGGCTTTTGACCAGCGAGAGAGCGCCTTGGGCCAACAAGTAGGCCTCTTCCAATTTACGCCAGTGTTATTTTTATTCGCTTTGCCCAAACATGCTTTACATTCCTTCTAAAAGCGTGCTTTGCCACTTGCCCTCCGGAATGTGTTTATGCCTCAAAGTGAGGTCCAGCTCACTCACTCACTTTTTCTTTTCTTTTTTCAAACTCAAGTCAAAAACACTAAAATAACAACAACACTACAATAATGACATAAATCAGTTTCTTGTTTAATATGTATGACAATTTCAATGATTACAAGCAATATATTTATATTTAATGATCATTATTCATTCATTCATTCATTTACTACCGCTTTTTCCTCACGAGGGTCGCGGGGGTGCTGGAGCCTATCCCAGCTGTCTTCGGGCGAGAGGCGGGGTTAATGATCATTACTAATACCTTAAATTCCTGTCAATAAGCCATTACTTATACTTTGAACCATGCATACCATACAGTGGTGCATTCTAATCTAATTACTTCTAATTACTTCAGAACTACTCCTAATTGTTTGAATACTGTGGCGCTGGTGAATTAGTCAGGAAACGATCTCTCGTTCTTTAGTAGGAGCCAATCGCAACCTCGCAGTGCACTTACAACAAGCTTGTCAACCCATTCAAAATTGCAGGAGGTCATTAAACGAAGGAAGGAAGGAAGGAAGGAAGGAAGGAAGGAAGGAAGGATGGAAGGATGGAAGGATGGAAGGATGGAAGGAGCAAATAAATAAATCAGTCTTGATGCGTCATCTAACTAAGAACACTTAACTCATCACACCGCAACTTAACACTGAAAAGGTATACCTGACAAATATGAGTTTGAAATTAAGAAGGTTTTCCCATAATGTATTGCGTCTGAAGGAGGAAGGAAGGAAGGAAGGAAGGATGGAATGAGCAAATAAATAAATCAGTCTTGATGCGTCATCTAACTAAGAACACTTAACTCATCACACTGCAACTTAACACTCAAAAGGTATACCTGACAAATGAGTTTGAAATTAAGAAGGTATTCCCATAATGTATTGCGTCTGAAGGAGAAAGGAAGGAAGGAAGGAAGGAAGGAAGGAAGGAAGGAAGGAAGGAAGGAAGGAACGAGCAAAGGAACGAGCAAAGGAACGAGCGAACGAACAAATAAATCAGTCTTGATGCGTCATCAAGAACGCTTAACTCATCACACCGCAACTTAACACTCAAAAGGTGTACCTGACAAATGAGTTTGAAATTAAGAAGGTTTTCCCATAATGTATTGTGTCTTAAGGAGGAAGGAAGGAAGGAAGGAAGGTAGGAAGGAACAAATAACAAATGCATTCTTTGGAGTGCTGCGGTGGCATCAGCCTCCTTGTGGCATCCGAGCTCCAGGCTCCTCTGGCACCCTCTGGTGGATAAAGTCAACATTGCCTCGCCATCCATCAAAGGAAAATGCATTATGGGACGACTATTTTTGTAATAAATTTTAAAGTTGTATTGGTACACGTTTGAAGGAAGGAAGGAAGGAAGGAAGGAAGGAAGGATGGAAGGAAGGAAGGAAGGAAGGAATAAATCAGTCTCAATGTGTCTCAACACTTTACTAAGAACACTAAACTCATCACACAACAACTTAACACTCAAAAGGTATACCTGACAAATATGGGTTTGAAATTAAAAACATTTTCCATACATACAAAGAAAGACCTCATGTTTAAGTTCATATGTTGTCTAGAATCCAGCCTGAGGTCAAGTGGATCCTGTCCAGCGCCGAGACGTATTCAAAAATGCGCCTCAAACTTGTCCCTAATCACCACTACGACCCTCACACTGAGGCCAGTGCCCAGAGGGACAACATGGGTGCGTGCATCACCTCATTATTATTATTTTTTTATGAAAAATTGAAAATCATGTCATCATTTCTCCAGGAGTGGACAGTCCACGTAGCTCCGAGCCTCTCCCTTTAGCTGTCGCTAAAGAAGCCAAAGTCAGCGACATGGAGGACGACCAGTTAGGCGAAGAGGATCTCGTCTTTTTAGACAACAAGTGAGGATGTCGACTGCAACGACATAAATGTCATTCAAACATATAATTATGCAATTATGACTCGACCTTTTAGAGCGGAGGCAGAAGATGAGAACCAGAAAGAGAAGCTGATTTTGTCCGAAGACTGTGAACTCATCACCATCGTGGCCGTGGTCCCGGGTCGCCTGGAGGTCACCACGCATCACCTTTACTTCTACGACGGCAGCATTGAGAAAGAGGAAACCGAAGAAGGTGAAAATAACAAAAAATGTCGTTTTAGTATCAAATTTGCTATTTTTGGAAAATTACGTTACAAATGTTACAAAAAATTGAGTCAAAATATATGAATAAAGTAAAAAATAAGTAAATTTCCAACAGTGAAAATAGGGCTGTAATTTTACAAGAATAAAGTCAAAATATTAAGAGAAAAATTTTTTTTTTTACAAGAAACTTAATATAATGTTGTAAAAGAAAACAGTCATTTTGTTTGTTAAAAATGATTTTTGAATGTTATAATATTATGAGAATCACACAAAACAAGATAAAGTTGTATTTTTTGGACAATTAGATGGGTGAAAAAGTTATAATATTAAAACAAGAACATGTGGTAATTTTATGAAAATAACACAATGCAGTATTATGAGGACAAATAATGTCATTTTAGTATCAATGTTGCAATTTTTGGAAAATTATGGTACAAATGTTACCAAAAATCAATTCAAAATATTATAGAAATAAAGTAAAAAAAATAAGTAAATTCACAACAATAATGTTTTATAATAACAGTGAAAATAGGGCTGGAATTTTACAAGAATAAAGTCAAAATTAAGAGAAAAAAATAAAATTTTACATTTTGTTTGTTAAAAATATTTTTTGAATGTTGTAATATTATGAGAATCACACAAAACAAGATAAAGTAGTATTTTTATATAAGTAAATAAGTACATTTACAACAATAATTTTCTTTAAAACAATGAAAATAGGGCTGAAATTTTTCAAGAATAAAGTCAAAATATTATAATATATAAATAATAATATAATAAATAATATAATATTATGAGAATCACACAAAACAAGATAAAGTTGTATTTTTTGGAAAATTAGATGGTCAAAAAAGTTATAATATTATGAGAATAAAGTCAAAATATGACTGGAAAAAATACAAAATAAAAAAAAAATCTTAGCATTCCAAAATATCAAAGCAGCGCTTGCATCCTGTCATTTATTTAGTTTTGTTTTTTTTTAGTTTTATTTAGTTTTTTTTTTTCCCTGCAGGAATTGGCTTCGACTTCAAGAGACCTCTCTCGCAGCTAAGAGAGGTCCATCTGCGTCGCTACAACCTTCGGCGTTCTGCACTGGAGCTCTTCTTCATCGACCAGGCTCACTACTTCATCAACTTCAAAAAGAAGGTGAAATTTAGCTCTTCTTGTGGTTTAAACTTTGGATTAAAGAAGCTCACACCAGATTCTTTATTTTTGCCCTCATTTAGTTACGAAATAAAGTCTATTCAAGGATTCTGGGGCTGCGACCTCCCAACCTCTTTTACTTTGGTTCTCGTTCGCCACAAGAGCTCTTGAAGGCATCAGGCCTCACGCAGGTGTCAATTCTATTCCTTTTATATCATAAATATCTCATATCTTTCTAAACTCGATACTCTTATGTTTGCATAGAAATGGGTCTGCAGGGAAATCTCCAATTTTGAATATTTGATGCAACTCAACACCATCGCTGGACGCACTTACAATGACCTATCGCAATATCCTGTGGTAAGACCACACACACACACACACACACACACACACAAGAGATAATGGATGATTGAACGAAGCCTTCATGTTGTCTTTGGACTCTCGGTCAGTTCCCCTGGATACTCTGCGACTACACCTCCCCTGTTCTGGACCTGGAGGACCCGTCAGTTTTCCGAGACCTGTCCAAACCTGTCAGTGTGGTCAACCCTCGCCACGCGCAGGCTGTCAAAGAGAAGTAAGATTAGTTTTAGTGTCTGATGTTGAAACCGATGTGTCGAGATTACACTTCCTGTAAATAGTAAAAAAAACAAAAACACGCAAAGCGCATATAAGGGTTCTATATCATATCAACCATGGATACTGCTTAAATATTTTAACTTTCTTTTTAAATAATCTTGATACATTTTCTTCTCGTTATATTTTGACTTTATTCTCATAATATTATAATATTAACATAAACAACCACTTTATCTTGTTTTGTTTGTTTCTCATGATTTTACAACTAGGGATTTCCTGATGCCGATATCAACCGATTTTTAAATATCAAGCCGTATCGGACATCTCAGATAATAAAATTACAACGTTTGAAAATAATTTTGAAATATTTAAAATAAAATAAAATAATTTAAATTTAAAAAATTATTTAAATTTAAAAAATATTTATTTTCTATAACAACTTTTTTCCCTAATATTTTAATAATTTATTATAATAATTATTTATTATTGTAAAACAACCGCCACCCCCCCTTTTTGTGCATTTTTTTGAAATTTTCTAATAGTTTGAGCTCACTCCTTGTCAATTTTCTTATTGCAGTTATTTTTTACTTTATTCCTATAATATTTTGACTTGATTGTAACAGTCAAACATTTACCGTCAAATAATAATTTAAAAAATTGCAACTTTGATAGTAAAATGACATTATTTGTCATTTATTTTATTCCCATAAAATTAGCACATTAACACTTATTGTCCTTATTATTGTAAATCTTTCCATTTCTGCAGTTTTTATTTTTATTTTTATTTTTATTTTTATTTTTATTTTTATTTTTATTTTTATTTTTATTTTTATTTTTATTTTTATTTTTATTTTTATTTTTATTTTTATTTTTATTTTTATTTTTATTTTTATTTTTATTTTTATTTTTATTTTTATTTTTATTTTTATTTTTATTTTTATTTACTATTAAACAAATGAATAACTCCAATGTCTGCATTGTAGATATGAGAGTTTTGAGGACCCCACGGGCACCATCGACAAATTCCACTACGGCACCCACTACTCCAACGCAGCAGGAGTCATGCACTACATGATCCGCATGGAGCCGTTCACCACGCTGCACATCCAGCTGCAGAGCGGCAGGTGGGAATGACATCACAGGCAACTCGCCATGAAGTCGTCATGAACTCGACCGCCATTTCTCTTCAGGTTCGACTGCGCAGACCGTCAGTTCCACTCGGTGGCAGCAGCCTGGCAGGCTCGCATGGAGAGCCCGGCTGACGTCAAGGAGCTCATCCCGGAGTTCTTCTACTTCCCGGAATTCCTGCAGAACATGAATGGTGGGTTTGTGTCGGGAGTGTGGTGATGCGTTTGCTTATGATATATTTCCAGTGGCATTTGTTGTTACTGACCGCCTTCATGTTGTTGTAGGCTTCGACCTGGGATGCTTGCAAATATCCCAGGACTCTGTTGAGGACGTTCTGCTGCCTCGCTGGGCCTCATCGAGAGAAGACTTCATCAGAAAGCACAGGAAAGCTCTGGTGAGTTTTTATAGTTTTTATAGTTTTTGGTTTTCCGGGAAGCTAAAGATCTCCTGTACTTCAGTCACGGTTCCTCAGCTCTTGACACTTCACCAACTAAGTTCTTATTTGCTATTTGCATGGAACCGGTTGAGGGGTGTTTGTGTCTAGCAGCTCCGGCAAGGGTGGGCGGGGATCTTGGAGTCAACCCTGACCAATTGCTGCAAAGTAGGCGTGGTCGGGGAGGAGGCTGCAGAATCTGTCGGCCAAGAGGAGAAAAATGCAGATTGACCCTTTCGACTATTTTATATTGATGTTATTTAAAAAAAACTTACTATAAGATCCAATATAATAAAATTAAATAAAACAAAATATAATTTAATTTAATTTAGTTTAGTTTAGTTTAGTTTAGTTTAGTTTAGTTTAGTTTAGTTTAGTTTAGTTTAGTTTAGTTTAGTTTAGTTTAGTTTAGTTTAGTTTAGTTTAGTTTTTTTGTTTAGTTTAGTTTAGTTTAGTTTAGTTTAGTTTTGTTTTGTTTTTTTGTTTATTTTATTTTAGTTTAGTTTAGTTTAGTTTAGTTTAGTTTAGTTTAGTTTAGTTTAGTTTAGTTTAGTTTTGTTTTGTTTTTTGTTTAGTTTAGTTTAGTTTAGTTTAGTTTTTTTGTTTAGTTTAGTTTAGTTTAGTTTAGTTTAGTTTAGTTTTTTTGTTTAGTTTAGTTTAGTTTAGTTTTGTTTTGTTTTTTTGTTTATTTTAGTTTAGTTTAGTTTAGTTTAGTTTAGTTTAGTTTAGTTTAGTTTAGTTTTGTTTTGTTTAGTTTAGTTTTTTAGTTTAGTTTAGTTTAGTTTAGTTTAGTTTAGTTTTTAGTTTAGTTTAGTTTAGTTTTGTTTTGTTTAATCACAGGGCAAATTAAATTAAATTAAATTAATATTTATATACTATATATACTATATATACTATATATACTATATATACTATATATACTGTATATACTATATATACTATATATACTATATATACTATACTATATACTATATATACTATATATACAAATATTATAAGATCCAATATAATACAATAAAAATCAAATCAAAATAAAATTTAATAAAATGTAATAAAATTCAATAAAATTCGATAACTTGATATGTTAACACCGACCGTACCTTTAGGAAAGCGAGCACGTGTCATGCCATCTGCACGAGTGGATCGATCTGATCTTTGGCTACAAGCAAAGAGGTGAAGAGGCAGTGAAAGCCCTCAATGTCTTCTACTACTGCACCTATGAAGGTATGGCACCTAAAAAAACAACAACTATGACTGAGAGGAACAAACCAAACTAAATCTTAATGGTGGTCTTTTTAACAGGTGCTGTAGATCTGGATGCCATTGCTGATGAGACGGAGCGCAAGGCACTCGAAGGCATCATTAGCAACTTCGGACAGACGCCTTGCCAACTCTTGAAGGTGTGACTTTCAGATGAAGTTCTACCTTCTCATTTTTATTGATATGAATACAATTCTAATGATTTCTAATGATTTGATTTTGATCTCCATACAGGAGCCTCACCCGCCTCGTATGTCTGCTGCAAATGCATCGAGGCGGCAATCTCGTCTGGATGCACTTCCTGTCAATATCTTTGATCATCTCGATAAGCTACGTCCGTTTGTGGAGGTAACATAACATAATCCTGCAAATGCATTTTACTGAATTTTTTTTCAATATTTTCATGATTTGTGTACTCCAGGTGGTGAGCGATGGTATTTCTCTGGTCCAGGCGGTCGTACCAAAGAACCAAAATCGGTCCTTCATCATCCAGGGCTCAGATATGTTGGTACGGTCGTGTTTGACACTTTCATTATTAGCCACGGCTAACGATCTAAAAAAAACAACAACCTGGTTTTATTCGGTTTTATTCCAGGTGACTGTGAGCTCAAACGGCCTGATAGGAACACACAGCTGGTTGCCGTATGACAAGAACATCGCCAACTACTTCACCTTCACCAAAGACCCGGCCATTACTAATCCCAAGTGAGTCCACAAACTCGTGTTCAGGTCAGGAATGGAGAGAAATAAGAGAAAACACTCAATATATATACGTATGGTTGAAACCTCAGTTAGCATACGCCCCGGTTAGTGTATTTTTTATGGTTAAAAGCGTTTGCCTTGGTTTGCATACATTTTCCAGTTAGCATACAATATGGGGCACATCATGTTATTAATACACTGCGGGATTCAAACTTTGTTCTGAACTCATTTCAAAATACGTATGGTTGAAACCTCAGTTAGCATACGCCCCGGTTAGTGTTTTTTACGAAAAAAATTTTTTGCCTTGGTTTACATACATTTTCCAGTTAGCATACAATATGGGGCACATCATGTAATTAATTCATTGCGGGATTCAAACTTTGTTCTGAACTCATTTCAAAATACGTATGGTTGAAACCTCAGTTTGCATACGCCCCGGTTAGTGTGTTTTTTATGAAAAAAATGTTTTGCCTTGGTTTACATACATTTTCCAGTTAGCATACAATATGGGGCGCATCATGTTATTAATACACTGCGGGATTCAAACTTTGTTCTGAACTCATTTCAAAATACGTATGGTTGAAACCTCAGTTCGCATACGCCCCGGTTAGTGTGTTTTTTACGAAAAAAATTTTTTGCCTTGGTTTACATACATTTTCCAGTTAGCATACAATATGGGGCACATCATGTTATTAATACACTGCGGGATTCAAACTTTGTTCTGAACTCATTTCAAAATACGTATGGTTGAAACCTCAGTTTGCATACGCCCCGGTTAGTGTGTTTTTTACGAAAAAATTTTTTTGCCTTGGTTTACATACATTTTCCAGTTAGCATACAATATGGGGCACATCATGTAATTAATACACTGCGGGATTCAAACTTTGTTCTGAACTCATTTCAAAATACGTATGGTTGAAACCTCAGTTCGCATACGCCCCGGTTAGTGTGTTTTTTACGAAAAAATTTTTTTGCCTTGGTTTACATACATTTTCCAGTTAGCATACAATATGGGGCACATCATGTTATTAATACACTGCGGGATTCAAACTTTGTTCTGAACTCATTTCAAAATACGTATGGTTGAAACCTCAGTTCGCATACGCCCCGGTTAGTGTGTTTTTTACGAAAAAAATTTTTTGCCTTGGTTTACATACATTTTCCAGTTAGCATACAATATGGGGCACATCATGTAATTAATACACTGCGGGATTCAAACTTTGTTCTGAACTCATTTCAAAATACGTATGGTTGAAACCTCAGTTTGCATACGCCCCGGTTAGTGTGTTTTTTACGAAAAAATTTTTTTGCCTTGGTTTACATACATTTTCCAGTTAGCATACAATATGGGGCGCATCATGTTATTAATACACTGCAGGATTCAAACTTTGTTCTGAACTCATTTCAAAATACGTATGGTTGAAATCTCAGTTCACATACGCCCCGGTTCGTGTATTTTTTATGGTTAAAAGCGTTTGCCTTGGTTTGCATACATTTTCCAGTTAGCATACAATATGGGGCGCATCATGTTAATAATACACTGCGGGATTCAAACTTTGTTCTGAACTCATTTCAAAATACGTATGGTTGAAACCTCAGTTAGCATACGCCCCGGTTAGTGTATTTTTTATGGTTAAAAGCGTTTGCCTTGGTTTGCATACATTTTCCAGTTAGCATACAATATGGGGCACATCATGTTATTAATACACTGCAGGATTCAAACTTTGTTCTGAACTCATTTCAAAATACGTATGGTTGAAACCTCAGTTCACATACGCCCCGGTTAGTGTATTTTTTATGGTTAAAAGCGTTTGCCTTGGTTTGCATACATTTTCCAGTTAGCATACAATATGGGGCGCATCATGTTAATAATACACTGCGGGATTCAAACTTTGTTCTGAACTCATTTCAAAATACGTATGGTTGAAACCTCAGTTAGCATACGCCCCGGTTAGTGTATTTTTTATGGTTAAAAGCGTTTGCCTTGGTTTGCATACATTCTCCCCGTGCATGTGTTGGTTTTCTCCGGGTACTCCGGTTTCCTCCCACATTCCAAAAAAAAAAACATGCTAGGTTAATTAGCGACTCCAAATTGTCCATAGGTATGAATGTGAGTGTGAATGGTTGTTTGTCTATATGTGCCCTGTGATTGGGTGGCCCGAAGACAGCTGGGATAGGCTCTAGCACCCTCGTGAGTATAAGCGGTCGAAATGAATGTATTTCAAAATATTTGGGTTGGATTAATGATGCTAACCAAGGTTCCAATTTATACTCTATGCCATACGCATATGTAAGTATTTATGAATAGTAATAATCTCGCAAGTTTCGCACTTTTTACAGGACGCAGCGTTTCCTCGGCGGACCTTTCTCACCCGGCGTAGAGCTGAGCGCTCAGGTGCTGGTGGTGTCCAACGATGGGCGCCTGCTCTTCAGCGGAGGACACTGGGACAGCAGTCTGCGGGTCACTCAGCTGGGCAAAGGCAAGCTGGTGGGCAGGATCTGCCGGCACATTGGTGAGCTCTGGCGTATGAATTATGAATGTCATTTATGAATGTAATGTAATATATAACATCAGCAATACAAACTAAATCCATAATAATGACCATATTATTCGATTAAAGGTCCACTATTATTTAAAATTGACAAATTGAAGTTCAGCCTCTGACCTTAAAAGGCTTCACTACGCATCTTAAAATGAAATTATAATATGGCCCCTTTATCTATGTTCCCCAAAGACGTTGTTACGTGCTTGGCTCTGGATCTGTGCGGCATCTACCTCATCTCCGGTTCCAGGGACACGTCCTGTATCGTGTGGCAGGTTCTACAGCAGGTAGAAGAACATCATGACGCAGACCGGGGTGGGGGGTGGCGTTTGGGGGGGGGCGTTCAGGATGTGTCAAACTAAAAAAAAATGATGACTTTGCCATTTCAGGGCGGCTTCTCGAGCACGCTGTCTCCTCGGCCCGTTCAGGTGCTGTGTGGACACGATGAGGAGGTCACCTGTGTGGCCATCAGCACGGAATTGGACATGGCCGTCTCGGGGTCTAAGGTAAGAGATGCCACAGGAGTCCTTTATCCCAAAGACCTGTGCTTTTAGAAACCCGAAAAAACATATTCATGCCTTTTTTTTTTGCACAAGCGACTAAAAGAAGTGATGCAGCAACCCCCCACTGATAGATTTAGCTTGAGAGCAATTTTAAGGCATAAAAACGGCCACTAGGTGGCAGAAGTGTGTTTGATAAGAGCTTGGCTTGGAAAAAAAACACACGACAGGAAGTGGAATCGATAAATATGTAATAAATACCGTTAAAATATATATATAAATATCGTTGGCAGGATGGGACCGTGATTGTGCACACAGTCCGAAGAGGTCAATTCCTGAGAACGCTGCGGCCCCCTGGTGAGCCTTCCCCCATCTCCAAGCTCCAGGTGGGCATGGAGGGCCACATCGTGGTGCAGACCTCTCAGGAGAAACGCTCTAACCACGGGAAGGTACGTGACGACTACGGCAGACGGTGGTTTTTACCGTGTAACCGGTTTTACTTAAAGGCGTTGTTGGTTCACGCAGGGCAAGTACTCCGTCCATGTTTACTCCGTCAACGGCTGTCTGTTGTCGTCCTTCGGCACGGAGGAGAGAGTGAGCGCTCTTCACTTGGTGTCTGAATACATCATCTTGGGGACCGTGCAGGGAAGACTACACATTCGACATCTGTGCAGGTACGGAAGACCTGGACCTAGGACACAAGACCGAGACTAGGTTCAAGGACATCAGCGACTTTCTTATCTCAAAATTTTGACTTTTTATTTCGTTATTTTGACTTTTCATCTCCTTATTTCGACTTTCTATCTCGTTATTTTGACTTTCTATCTCATAATTTCAACTTTCTTATCTCAAATTTTCTACTTTTTATCTCATAATCTCAACTTTTTATCTCGTCATTTCGACTTTCTATGTCATTATTTCGACAATATTATCTCAAAATTTCTACTTTTAATCTCGTTATTTTGCCTTTTTATCTCGTTATTTTGACTTTCTATCTCATGATTTTGACTTTCTTATCTCAAATGTTCTACTTTTTATCTCATAATGTCGACTTTTTATCTCGGTATTTCGACTTTCTATGTCATTATTTCGACAATATTATCTCAAAATTTCTACTTTTAATCTCGTTATTTTGCCTTTTTATCTCGTTATTTTGACTTTCTATCTCGTTATTTCAACTTTCTTATCTCAAATGTTCTACTTTTTATCCCGTTATTTCGACTTTTTATCTCGGTATTTCGACTTTCTATGTCATTATTTCGACAATATTATCTCAAAATTTCTACTTTTAATCTCGTTATTTTGCCTTTTTATCTCGTTATTTTGACTTTCTATCTCATGATTTCGACTTTCTTATCTCAAATTTTTTACTTTTTATCTCATAATCTCGACTTTTTATCTCGTTATTTCGACTTTATTATCTCAAAATTTCTACTTTTATCTCATAATTTTGACTTCTTATCTCCTTATTTTGCCTTTTTATCTCGTTATTTCGACTCTATCTCATAATTTCGACTTACTTATCTCCTAATTTTGACTTTTTATCTCATAATTTCGACTTTTTATCTCGTTATTTAGACTTCTTATCTCGTTATTTTGAGTTTTTATCTCATAATTTTGACTTTTTATCTCGTAATTTTGACTTTTTAATCTCATAATTTTGACTTTTTATCTCATTATTTCGACTTTTTATCTCGTTATTTCGACGTTCTATCTCATAATTTTGACTTTTTTATCTAAAATTTTCTACTTTTTATCTCATAATCTCGACTTTTTATCTCGTTATTTTGACTTTCTATGTCATTATTTTGACTTTACTATCTCAAAATTTCTACTTTTATCTCATAATTTTGACTTCTTATCTCGTTATTTTGCCTTTTTATCTCGTTATTTCCACTTTCTATGTCATTATTTCAACTTATCTCAAAAATTCTACTTTTTTCTCATAATTTCGACTTTTGATCTTGTTATTTTGACATTCTATCTCATAGTTTTGACTTTCTATCTCATTGTTTCGACTTTCTTATCTCGTAATTTTGACTTTTTATCTTGTTATTTTGACTTTTTATCTTGTTATTTTGACTTTCTAATCTCTAAATTTTGACTTTTTATCTCGTTATTTCCACTTTCTAACTCATAATTTCGACTTTTTATCTCATAATTTTGACTTTTATCTTGTTATTTTGACTTTCTATCCAATTCTGGCCGCACCTCTCAGTTCCGGCCATTTTGAATGATCTTTCAAGGCATCCAGATGATTACTAACTAATGCTTTATCTTCCAGCCTGGATGCTGCCGTCCCACCCTTGGCCTTGAAGGTGCCCGTGAGGAGCGTGAGCGTCACCAAAGAGAACAGCCACATCCTGGTGGGACTGGAGGACGGGAAGCTCATAGTGGTGGGGGCAGGGAAGCCCGAGGAGGTGAGAAGCAGGACACAAGTACTTGTGAGGTGTGTGTGTGTGTGTGTGTGTGTGTGTGCGTGTGTGTGTACGCGGAGGCGGTTGTTAACTGCCTGTGTTTTTTTCACATGATAATGACGTGTCGCCAATGTAGCGTCTACATGTCGTCTCTCCATGCCGTCAGGTTCGCTCAGGACAATTCTCCCGCCGCCTGTGGGGGTCCACACGCCGCATCTCTCAGGTGTCTGCGGGCGAGACAGAATACAACCCCAAAACCGAGGTTTCGGGCAAATGAGACGTACCCGTAAGGGATGCTCGTGGAGACGCCGGACGCTGATTTACGGCTTTCTTTTTACAAGCCTGGGAAGACTTCCTCAAGCCCGGGATCTTTCCGAGACGGAGCAACTGAACACTCAGCACTTTTTTTGGAGGCTTTTTTCCAATTCAGGAAGCATTTTATATTTGATTGTGTCCTGTCTGTTTTTAATCAGCGTCATTCCAAAGAGTGAGTTTGCTCTTGTGTCAGACTGCACACACACACACACACACACACACACACATGTCACTATTTTCCAGTTGCTGTGCCAATGCTTCTTTAAAAAAAAAAAAACTCCTGCAAACTTGAAACTTTTTTCAGAGTTCCATCCTGCAATACCAGTGACCACCACCAGAGGGCCACTAGTGCCTAAAGTTCAAATAACCCTGCTTTTCTTTAATCTAGGCCTGGGGTTCCCAACTAATCTAAAAAAATCTAAAAAAAAATGTCTCAGGTCTATAAATATTTTTTTTAATTGTGCAATAAATATTTAAATTAAATTAAATTAAATTAAATTAAATTAAATTAAATTAAATTAAATTAAATTAAATTAAATTAAATTAAATTAAATTAAATTAAATTAAATTAAATTAAATTAAATTAAATTAAATTAAATTAAATTAAATTAATTGGCATATTTAGTTGACATATTCTCGATACCCAGTGTTGTAATATTATTATTCATAGTTCATATTGTTGCTGTAGATGGACTGCCCAGCATGCCTTGTGGGCATTTGGAAATTAATTAATTAATTCATTCATTCCTTTTCTACCGCTTTTCCTCACAAGGGTCGCAGGGGTGCTGGAGCCTATCCCAGCTGTCTTTGGGCGAGAGGCGGGGTCCACCCTGGACTGGTCACCAGCCAATCACAGGGCACATATAGACAAACAACCATACACATTCACAAATTTTAAATTAAATTAAATTAAATTAAATTAAATTAAATTAAATTAAATTAAATTAAATTAAATTAAATTAAATTAAATTAAATTAAATTAAATTAAATTAAATTAAATTAAATTAAATTAAATTAAATTAAATTAAATTAAATTAAATTAAATTAAATTAAATTAAATTAAATTAAATTAAAAATGAATCATATTTTTAATGACCTCTCATGGCCCACTTGCAGTACCACCCCAGCCCACCAAGGGGCCGTGGCCCACACTTTGGGAATCACTGATCCAGGCTGTTACAATAAAGCAAGACTCGTGCTTTAATGGTCACGTATGTGAAATATATTCCCTGTATGAGATCATGCTATGGAATTAAGAGCGTGGCTAACTTTTGCTTTGCACTATGAAGTCAACACCTGCTCTTATTATTCTCTGCTTGTTTCATATTCAACCCAAGCGGTGCCTTTTTTTTTTTTTTTTTATTTTATCTTGCGTCTTAGCATATAAACACTGATTGCAATCATCTGTCACGCCAGATTCATACACACACACACGCTATGCCTCACATGTGCGGAAGATGGTTTTAATCAAGTCAAGTGCTGCTTATGCGTTTGGTTATGAACATCCGATGCCGGAATGCTTTTGCTGTGGTCAGGAGATGCTAGTTGCTATGCGGCATCTCCACAAAGGGAACTGGTCGGGGGTTCATGTGGCAGGATAAATACATTTAAAAAAGCCCCCCAAAAAACTGGATACATTGTTCAGGCAGAGAAGAAGTCAAGTCTTAATTTTTTATTTTTGTGAATGAATGTAATATATGGCCTTGCTATGCATTATCGTTTATCACGTTTCTTAAAATTCAATCTATGAGATGTTAGTGTAAATATATTGTATATAATAATATAATATTCCTGGTGTTTGCCATTTAACTTAAAGCTCCGGACCAGCACTGCCTTTGTCATTTCTAAGGATTCACACTTTATATTGTGTCTTCTTTTTGTGACCTTCTACAATACACTTTACCTGTTTACACTTTTACTCTGGATCCATTACAGAAAGACTTCCAGGTCCTGAATCCAGTAAAACGGACCCAGACCGTCACACTACCTCCACCGTATTTTGCTGTTTGTGTGATGTTTATTTTAAACCTCATAATTTTGACTTTCTTATCTCAAAATTTTGACTTTTTATCTCATAATTTTGACTTTTTATCTTGTTATTTTGACTTTCTATGTCATTATTTTGACTTATCTCAAAATGTATGACTTTTTATCTCGTTATTTCGACTTACTTATCTCATAATTTTGACTTTTTATATCGTTATTTCGACTTTTTATCTTGTTATTTTGACTTTCTATCTCGTAATTTCGACTTTCTTATCTCAAAATTTTTACTTTTTATCTCATAATTTCAACTTTCGATGTCATTATTTTGACTTATCTCAAAATTTCTACTTTTTATCTCGTTATTTCGACTTTCTTATCTCATAATTTTGACTTTTTATCTCATTATTTCAACTTTTTATCTTATTTTTACTTTTTAGATCATAATTTCAACTTTCAATGTCATTATTTCCACTTATCTCAAAATTTCTACTTTTTTCTCGCAATTTTGACTTTTTATCTTCTTATTTTGACATTCTATCTCATAGTTTCGACTTTCTTATCTCAAAATGTTTGACCTTTTATCTCGTAATTTTGACTTTTTATTTTGTTATTTCGACTTTATCTCATAATTGTGACTTTTTACCTCGTTATTTCGACTTTTTATCTCGTTATTTTGACTTTCTATCTCATAATTTCGACTTTCTTATCTCAAAATTTTGACTTTTTATCTCATAATTTTGAGTTTTTATCTTGTTATTTCGACTTTCTATGTCATTATTTCGACTTATCTCAAAATTTCCACTTTTTTCTCGTAATTTTGACTTTTGATCTTCTTATTTTGACATTCTATCTCATAGTTTCAACTTTCTATCTCATAATTTCGACTTTCTTATCTCAAAATTTTTGACTTTTTATCTCGGAAATTTGACTTTTTATCTTATTTCGACTTTTTATCTCGTTATTTTGACTTTCTATCTCATAATTTCAACTTTCTATCTCATAGTTTCGGCTTTCTATCTCATAATTTTGACTTTCTTATCTCAAAAGTTTTGACTTTTTAATCTAAAAATTTTGGCTTTTTAATCTCAAAATTTTGACTTTTTATCTCGCATGTTTGCATGTTCTCCCCGTGCATGCATGGGTTTTCTCCTCCCACATTCAAAAAAAAAACATGCTAGGCTAATTAATGACTCCAAATTGTCCATAGGTATGAATGTGAGTGTGAATGGTTGTTTGCCCTGTGATTGGTTGGCCTTCTCGCCCAAAGACAGCTGAGAGGATAAGCGGTAGAAAATGAAGGAAGAAGGCTCTCACTGTAGTTTGCTGGGGTCCCAAATCTTTAGAAATGCCTTTATAACCTTTTTCCACATTGAAATCTCAGTTAGATTATGTTTTGAGTGGGATGTGTGTGTGTGGGGGGGGGGGGGGGCATGTCGGTTAGGACTTTTTTTTCTCTCTTCATCATAAAAACAGATGACCTTGTCATTGTTTCTTATGAGACCTTCACTTGAAGCTGCCCTCGTAAGGCCTGCGATCACATTCCCAGATCCCGAGCGATGTGATCCAGCCGCCTCCCTTTTTTGTCCTCATGACTGAAGAATGAGTGGCGATTGCGGGCGTGAAGGAAGGAAGCGTCCACGTAGATCCTCCTCCTCGCATGCGTCTGTGATGTTGGGCCCGTTGCAGTTGAAAAGGTCACCGGCGAGCAGCATCACATTTTACTTCAGGAGGACACTTTGATCTCCCGGTGGGCCCAACATCCTGTCGGCCTCCCCATAAACACCTCCGGGGTACAATTGAGTCGAGCGGGGAGGTTCTGGGTGGTGGTTGGAGGAGGGGGTGGGGGGTGATAAAACCAACCAGCACCCCCCCCTCCGGTCAAATACAAACCAGAGAATAGTGAATAAGGGAAGTGGAGTGGGAGGGTGAAGAAGGGTACAGTCGCTCTGATGTGGTCTCGCTGACAATGGTGGGAGGGGACGACACCTCACGTTCACTTATTGGCAGCGTCTCCGAGTCCTGACCCCCCACCCCCCACCCCCCTCCCATCCCTCCACCCCTTCAGCTTCTCCAGACCCGGGGGCCTTGCTGTTGTTCAAGGTGGTTCTGATGTAGATACATAAATATTCCAGTTATTTACTGCTTTTTACCCCCCCCCCCCCCCACTTTGGTTTCTCTTAAGGCCTCATTTTCGAACTTCTTTTCTGGCAAGGAACCATATTTAATAAATGAGTGTAAATAACACCGGCTGAATATTGCATACACTTGGTAGATCTTATATATAACAATACAGAAAAGTAAAAAAATAAAAATAAAATATTTCTTTCAGGAACACTGACCATATAAATAATCAGAAAAAAATAACATAAAATAAGAAAAAATATATAATTTTTTTTTTACTAAAAATAACATTTAAAAGCTAAATAAAAGTTTTATTTTGAGGCCATAAGGCATATTAAATAGTACAGAAACTAAAAAAAAACATGGCACATAATGTATATTTGGTTTTATTTATTATTTGTTAAAATATTATAAGTAAAATTCAACATTAAAATATTTGTCATTTATGACTGGAATATCTCATATAATAATATATTAGAATATAATAATAAAACCTACAGATATATAGTAAATAAATAACACCAGCTGAATATTGCATACACTTGGTAGATCTTATATACGTATAATAATACAGAAAAGTATAATTGATATATATGTGAAAACTGCCCGTATAAATAATCAGAAAAATAAGATAAAATAAGAAAAAAAATATATAAAAAATGTACTAAAAACAACATTTTAAAGCTAAATATTTATTTTATTTTGAGGCCATAAGGGATATTAAATAGTACAGAAACTAAAAAAAAAATACTGCAGAAAACAAAATTTACATTAAAATTACAAGTAAAATTCAATACTAAAATATTTGTAGTTTATAACTGGAATATCTCATTTAATAAAATAATATAATAATAAAACCTACAGATATATAGTAAAAATAGCAATATTTAATGGAATAAAATCAAGTAAAACAACTCATTTTACTTGGATCATAGCCCATATAAAATAGCATAAATTAGCAGTTCTGTAATACAATAAAAACAGTATTTTATTGTATGTATTTTTTCATATAAAACTGAATGTTTACACAGTATACTGTATGTTAAAAAAAATAGTCATCACAAAAAAATAATTTATCCCACAAGGGAATAAAATAAAGTCACACAATTAATTAAATTAATTAATTTAGCAGAATTGTTGTCATTCAGTCACAATGGAGGCTTTTCCAGCATGAAGCCTTTTTAAGATCATAAATAGGATTCAGGTCAGGACTTGGACCAAAGTCTTGGATGTTCTTTGTATTCTTCCTGGTCCTGAAATGGTAAAACAGCCCCAGACCATCACACTACCACCACCATATTTTACTGTTGGTATGATGTTCATTTTACAGCAAACAGTCAAATTTGTCTCGGCAGACCACAGAGTACTTCCCCAAAGGTCTTAGGGATCATGAAGATGTTTAATGGCAAAAATTGACACCAGACTTAATGTTCTTTTTGTTCAGCAGCGGTTTTCATCTTGGGGACAAGATAGTCACAAGACGGGTTGTAAAAGGCAAACATAAATAACGACTAACCACAGGGTGTCATGGATGGAGCCATTAAGAAAAGCTGTGTAACGCACAATCGGACAAGATGGCGATTTCACATTTCTCCAGGGCGACCGCACGCATGAGAGAGCCAACAGATAGCGGCGTGTGACTCAAATATGACTGTTTTATCAGACAGTCACAGCGTCCCCCCCCCCCCCCCCCCTTCGGCCTGTGGCTTTGAAATGCAAGCGGTATTGTGTCTGAGGGCTCGCCCCATTTGTTTGCCTCTGAAGTCTAAAGAGCCCCCCCCCCCCTGCCGTGCATTCACTTCACTTTACAAGGTGTGTCGTTTAGCTTGCGTTGGCTTTCTAATCTTTTCACTTGACGGAGATCAAACGTGGGGCTTACGGTGCTTCTTCTCGAGGGGATCTTCTTGTTTGATTCACACGCTCTCTTTTGTCTCTGATAGCAACTCAACTTAACACTTAGTTCACTTTTTAGTTTCCTTATTTTTATTGTATTACAGTGAAATATATTTCATCAATGTTGATCTTCAGGATTTCCAGGTAAAATGTGATGTAATGGTATAATAAGTTTATAATAAGTAATAATAATTATTATTATTCTTGTGAAAATGTAAATGTTATCACATTATTATGTGTGTTTTATTTTATTGTTATTGAAGCATCCTTTCCTATTTTTATTGATCATTTTATAATAATAATAAATATAATAATATTTTATATTATATTATAATATATTTATATTTTATATTTATTAACTACATATTTTTAAATACATTTAAATATAATAAATTTGATCAAATTTTATTATTTATATGTAATTATGAATATATGAAATATTATAACATACTATGACTGTAATAATAAAAATAAAAATATTGGATGGTAATTGAGTTGTTTTTTTAATCTACCTTTAAGAATTATAATAATTGTAACAATAATAATAATATTATTATGTGCATGTTATGTTTTATTTTATATATTTTACATTTTAAATATAAATACTAAAATTATATCATATGTATTATATTTAAATGTATACAAAATATGTTTTTATAATATTTTTGATATATTATTATTACAAAATAATAAATAAAAACAGGAAAGTCTGTATCAATAACTAAAAATATGTGATGGTAATTTTGTTGTTTTTTTAATCTACTTTTAATAATAATAATAATTGTAACAATAACAATAATATTATTATTTGCATGTTATATGTTATTGTTATTGAAACAGACTTTCCTATTCTTTAATTATTTTGTAATAGTAATATATCAAAAATCTTATAAATACGTATTTTTTATATAAATTCAAATATTATATATATGGTATAATTTGTATTTTATATATATATAATATTATTATAAATACATGAAATATAACATACTAAGAATGTAATCATAAAAATATTTGACGGTGAATTTCATAATCTACTTTTAACAATCCTTTCCTATTTTAATTCATATTTTTAATAATAAATAACAATATATCAACGCTATTATAATTATATATTTTTATTTTAAAATGTTAATATAATAAATATATATAATAAATGTAACATATTAAATATTCTGACATACTAATAATATAACAATACAAATATGTGTCAGCGTCTGTCTGTCTGAATGATGAAAGACTGTTAGGACAGGACACGCCCCTCCAAGGATGCAGCCAATCAGGAGTCCTCAGTGAGGCCTTACAGCATGGGAGGAGGAAAATGGTTTATTGGAGCTCCTAGCAGCTTTTCCCGTCTGTGCTGTGGAGGAGAAGCAGCAGAGCAACACACACATTGCACACAGACACACACATACATACACACGCTCGCTGCATCCTGTGACTTGAAACAAAAGAAACTTTGTGCCAATTTGCCGAAAGCAAAGTGGAATAATGGCGAAGTGACTTTGAACGTAACACTTAAAGACAACAGGGTGGGACTATGCGCCAACTTCCCAATCACAACAGCCGTTTTTTGTGTCCCTTTTGACACACATTTGGAGAGCTGGATTTTGGATGAGACCTTGCCAGTTTTCGACTTTGACAGATTCTTTTTGGCTCTTTTTGGGAGAGGAAGATCTTTGGTAAAACTACACGGATTTTTCCAGACAGTCGACATGGAAACGCTTCTCATATTCGGGATTATTCTACTTAAGGTAAGAAACACTCTTTTTGTCACAATAATACATTTAATTCTCGCTGAAACAACACATACACACGACTGCATTTATGATTGTATACCCTATTTGCTTTGAATTCTATATTTAGTATTATACATATACAATAACAATGACTCGCAGTATGCTAACTTTAGAGCATTGAAGTGTCTCGGTGCTGTATGGCACACTTCCTGCAAACACACACACACACACACACCACTAAGAGCATACTGAGGAGTTTTCATGCTGGAAAAATGTATGCAACTTTTTTTTTTTTTTAGTGGGGAGCTAATGTATTCATTTATGAAAAAGGCCACCTTTCACTTTTCCACTTTTTCATGCCATCACAGTGGTGCAACAGCTTAAAACAGAGCATTCAGCCGTTATTTCACTCCTAAAAGCCAGAAGTCAATAAAAAGGGAGCCCCATTTAAGTTGCAGACACGTATGATTGTATATTATTATTATTATTATCAGTGAACTATTATTATTTACTTAAGGTACATCAAAGTCTAACTATATGTAGATATTACTAAAAGTGCCATTGGGTGTCGTGAAAACTTTATTGCTATTAATATAGTATTATTATTTAAATATTGTCAAAGTTTGTATTATGATAAGTTCATTACAACAACTTTTTTTCAAGCTTTACTCTTAATTTGTGTACAATACACTCAATTACTTATACATATTACATGTAATACACACTCCAAGCCACTAGTTGGCGCTGTCTCTTTGTGAAACAACCTAATTCACGACCAGCAACTTATCCCTGAAGTCTTTAAATACCGAACTCTTCGTCTTCTTCGTGTTATACGTAAGTGAAGTCTTTGGTAATAAATTTTAGCTACCGGACACAATAGTTGTACAGTAAATGTTATGCTACAATTGTTATGAGAACAACCTTTAACGATATTCGCCATTGTTATCATGGCGACCTCATTGCGTAGACCAAGATATTTAACACGCATGCGCAGCATTTGATGGACTCCCTTCCTCGTGATATGTAAGTGTGTATAAGTTGGTGTATGTAAGTTAATACTTTTGTAATTAATGCCTTAGTTGCTAGTAAATGTAACATTTATTGTATAAGCATTATAACTATAAACTTATTATAAACGATATTCGCTATTGTTTTGGTGGTGACGAATTGACCTCGTGCTGAAACGGAACATCAAACGCGCATGCGCATATGGGCCTACGTCAGCTTGTTGCCAAACGTTGTTCCAAAAACTCTTATTATCATTCGTTTTCAATTAAAAACACCCCTTAGTAAGCTTTTTTTTTAAATTCACTTTGGGCATCTGAAAATGTGGGTTCACTCTCAGCATTGCTGGGGTCTGGATTTCCGGAGTGAGGCAATTATCCTCATTTTCTCCATAATATTGCGGCCTATATAAAGTGTAAGGGGGTTAGCTTAGTTACCACAGTGTTTACATTGAGCATTTAAAGAGAGTCGCCTAAAGGGGAGCGGATTGGAAATTTCAACCACTGAACGACACTTTGATTAAAGATAATGGGTGTCTCTCGCAAGTCTGATTTACTATCATAGCTTTGCACAACGAGGCATCCTTTAATTTGCCCCTTATGATTTTTTGTATATACTAATGACAGTAATCTACAGATGGAGGTGGGTGCTGGCGAGGCTACTTCACTTGCCTCTAAGGCCGTTTCTGCTGAAAGAGCCTTGTCTTGTCGCCACAGCATGATTGGGTCAGTGTGTCCAATGCGAAGGGAGGAAGAGTGCATCCCTTTGTGACTTTATTTTCATGCAGATTGGATTAACTGCGGACAGGCCATCAAGTCACTTCAAAGGCCCGCTATAAACATTTTCAGGGATGGAGACTGTGTGCGAGCGTGTTGACGGAGCGACTGCGGCAGCCGTGCAGTAGAGAGAGAAGAAGCCTCTCATTGAAAGCGCCACTTCTCCTCGGTGGTCCGGCTATTCCCAGTGGGGAATCCCTTTTCAGATTGCAACTTCTCATAGACCCCTAATGGGAGGAGGGGGGGGAGCAACTCTGGTCCTCATTGCGTCCTTTTGACTCTTGACTTTCTTGGCTTAAAGGCAGCAGCAGATAAGCGTGTTTATCTTTTTTTTTTTAGATACTTTAGCGAGAAAACTTCTTCTTAAGATACACTGGAAACTCTTAGTGATGGTGGTTGACCTCTAATTTGTTCCCATTTTCTTTAATTCGGTGCCAAACTAAAAATGTATACTCGAAAATGTATATGCCCATAAAAATGTCTATTTTTAATGCATAGTTTAATAAAAAAAATAATAAATAGGATCTGTAAAAGTGGTTAAATACAAGTTAAACCTTACTACTATGCCTTCAGAAATGTGCAGCACAGTTAAAAAATATATAAGTAACATATATATATATATATAAGTGTATAATATACAACAAGGAGGCAGAGGAGCCCCGGGTTGCCGCCCCCTAGTACAGGTACTCACCACTCATGAATTATTATTTAAGATGTACATTTTTACTTATATTTATTACCGAATTGGTGTGGATGAGCTTTTTTTATAGCCTATTTTTAATGTTTTTTTTAGCAAAAATCATCAAATTTACTGTAATTAGTTCCAGAGTCAAATCATCAAATTGGAATAAAGTGTACAGACCAAGTTTTAATGTAATAACCAAGCATGTCTGCGTCTTGAAGATATTAATATAACATTTCTTTTGATGTTTTATTTGTTTTTACATTTGCATGGCGCGTCGGACCGATCAAACAGTCTTGCTCTGTAGCCCCCGGGGCAGTTGGGTCCCCGCCCCTTTTAAAGATAATAAAATACTGTAGTTTTTTTTTCATCTTTTAAAAAACGACGAGGCAAAGATCACATTTTTAGAATTTAAATATTTGTTCTAAATGTAAATGTAGTGTGTAAACAATATCTTTGCAGGCACAGAAACATGACTCTGATTTTATTTTTATATTTTTAAATTGATTTTAAAACATATGGAAGATAAAGAAACAGCTGGACTCCTCTTTTCTAGAAGTAAAAGATATGATTCCTTTTGATGGAACATTGTCATAATAACAAAGAAACATTTGCATAGTATTATGTTTTGGCCCAATTCTGATTTGAATTGAACTTAAATTAGCCCATAATGTCTGATCTGTGCATAAAAAGGTTATATGTCATGGTTGAAACGCCCGCTGTTAAGCATTATTGGCCATTCCATTCATAAAGTGGATAATGGCTTAGTCACCAGTCTGCAGCCCATATGAGCGCTCCCTCTGTGGATGGAGGCCATTTTTTTTCTGCGTCGAGCACCGATGCTAGTACAAGGCCTTTTTTTTTTTTTTTTATTCCGACCTCCAGGCGGGCCCATAAAAAGCCCACTCATGCCATGTGAAATATATCAGACCTCCCCCCAAAAACAGAGCCACCATCTTTAAATATTTATCAAAGTTAACATTTAAGTAACGTTCAATCTGCGAGAGGGTTCTGTTTTCTGTGGTCCAAGCGTAGTCCTGGTCTGGCAAATCCAAACATCTTACTGGTTCCAGCCGGATACCGCCACCCCCACGCTCTTAATACGTCTGATCTGGCTTTTTGAGGCTGGCGCTCAGATATCATCAGGCTCCTCTGAAAGGCCCTGCACTCAGCTTGGGTGTTGTTTTTGGATGGAGGCAAGCCCCCCCCCCCCCCCCCCCCCCCGTGTCTAAATGGTTTCTCCCGTAATATCAGCGCCGAGTCTTTTTTTCGGATTACGGCACAAAGTGTGTATTTTTGCTCGGAGGCGTTAACAGGTCGACGCACGTTGTTGCCGTTTTTTCCTCAGACATCAACGGGTTGTTTAGCTGTTACTTTTCCCCTTTAGGTCAGTTGTTAGACATCTGTTTGCTCTCGTCAGCCCCCCCCCCCCCCTCCTCGGGGCACAGTGGGCCAATCTGCCTTTAAATGTGTGCATGTTTAAAATGCCTGGAGAAGGGGAGTAGTGACATAGCGAGCCTCATCCACACACCTGCGGGGCTCTTGGGGACTTCAAAGGTCTCCACCCCCCCCCAACCCCAGACAGACACTCGCATGCTGGGCAGCCGTGCTTAACTGACACCCTCGCCCCGGGCTGGAAGTGTCCCCTTGATATGCCTCCCCCCCCCCCACCCACTCTTTCTCTTGTCAAAATCCAGCCATTGTCATTCATTCGCAGCGGGCCGGAGGTGTCAAAGCTCCTTTCCTTCCTCCTCCTCTTCTTCTTCTTCTTCTTCTCTCACCCCCCCTCTCTTCTTCTTTCCAGCGCTCCAAAGCCATCTGATTAAAGCCAGCCTCTGCTGTCAGGCGCCAAACCCCGCTGCACAATCTGTTAGGAATGTCTGATCTATCCCTCCTGTCATAACTCACGCTGGGCTCGCCATTACCCACTTGTAGATAAGGCCTCCGAGCACTTTAAGGGGGCCAAAACCGTCGCAGATGGAAAGATTAAAAACCGAATAAAAAAAAAAAAACATTTCCAGTCACCCACTGCCCTGCTTTTTTTTTTTTATTGTGCACAAGTGGGATGTGTGTGATTCCCGTTAAGGGAAAAGCACCCACTAAGAATGTGCTTATGTGCATGTGGAGATCCAAATATGCAAACCGGAATATGATATACAAGATCACTTATTTTTTTTTGTTTGTATTTATTTTTGTAAGATCTTATATGAGCATAATGTCCGGGCCTCACAATTTTGCATCAACATTTTTTACACTTTTTGTTTTGTTTTCATACAAACTTACTGTAAGTAAAACAAGCTGAGGTAATCAAATGAAACCCAAGTTGGTTTCAGCTTGAGGTCACCAAGAGATGGCTGGACATTTTTTGCCCTCAGAATTCATGGTTCCATTTAGCACAGCAAGTTTTCCAGGTCCCAAAACAGCAAAACAGCCCCGAAGCATCACACTACCTCCACTGTATTTTACTGCTGGTATGATGTTCAAAAACGAGTATTTTCCCAAAGGTCCTGGGAATTCATTCATTTTCTAACGCTTATCCTCATGAGCGTCGCGGGGGTGCTGGAGCCTATCCCAGCTGTCTTCGGGCTAGAGGCGAGGCACACCCTGGACCGGTGGTGAGCCAATCACAGGGCACATATAGACAAACAACCATTCACACTCACATTCATACCTATGGAATAATTTGGAGTTGCTAATTAACCTAGCATGTTTTTGGAATGTGGGAGGAAAACCCACGCATGCACGGGAGAACATGCAAACTCCACACAGAGATGGCCGAGAGTGGAATCGAACCCGGTCCTCCTAGCTGTGAGGTCTGCACGCTAAAATGTATAATTTTTTTTCTTATTTTGTTTCCTTCCAGGTTGTCCTTGGGGATGCCTGCGCCAGTGGACAGTTCACCGACTCAGGCCAGTGTTGCAGTTTGTGTCCTGCGGGCTTCAGAGTGTCAGTGGAGTGTGGAAAAGAGGACACCAAATGCACCCCGTGCCCACAGGGTGAGCAATTATCTCCTAACGTTACCGCGCCAACATAGAATACCTGTCTAATTGTCGTCTTTGTCCGCGCAAGAGGCGCATGTCAGACTAACGGTGTCGTCTTCCTCTTAGGAACTTTCTCCTCTTCCGAAGACCTCGGCCATTGCGTCCCCTGCTCGCAGTGCCCGTACGGCGTCCCCACATTGGCACCCTGCTCGGCCGTTGAAGATACGCAATGTGAATGCGACAGCGGATTCTTCTACCTCCGATCCTACGCCGCGTGCGCGCCTTGTTCCAAATGCAACCGTGGTGAGGGGGCGCTACAGCAGTGCGGCCCCAAAGGGGACACTCTGTGCCGGGTCTGCGGTCCTGGAACCTTCTCTGAAGAGCACCATAACACCAAACCATGCCAAACCTGCACACAGTGCACAGACAGCGAGGTGGAGATCCGGGCCTGCATGCCCAACTCGGACACACTCTGCATGGGTAAGCATCTCCATAGACTGAAGCACCTCAGCAAGTAGTACACTTTTTTTGGGAGGGGGGTCACTTAGACATGATTAATCAACAACCACTTCCACACTTTTAACTACGGTGCTGCTAAAAAGTGTTTCCCCTTCCTGATTTCTTCTTTTTTTTACATGTTTTTGTCGCCTTTACATGTTTCAGATCATCAAGCAAATTTAATAATTAGTCAATCACAACACAACTGAACACAAAATGAAACTTTTTATTAAAGGAGAAGAAAATCCTAAAAAAAATGCTAACCTTCACGGCCCCATAAAGAAAGTAACTGTGATATATCAGTCTGGAAAAGTTTATTAAGGGTTTTTGTAAAGCTGTGGGACTCCAGCAAACCACAGTGAGAGCCGTTATCCATTAAATGGCGAAAACATGGAAGAGTGGTGAACCTTCCCAGGAATTACCGGCCAACCAAGATGACCCCAAGAGGTCACAAAAGCCCCCACAACAACATCCAAAGTCGCAGGCCTCATTTGCCTCAGTTAAGGTCGGAGTCCATGACTCCAACGTAAGATTAAGACATTAAGGCGAGTCTCAATTTTGCAGAAAACTGCACGGTGGTTGAATGGTTAGCGTGCAGGCCTCACACCTAGGAGCCCCAAGTTCGATTCCACCCTTGGCCATCTCTGTGTGGAGTTTGCATGTTCTCCCCGTGCATGCGTGGGTTTTCTCCGAGTATTCCGGTTTCCTCCCACATTCCAAAAAAAACATGCTAGGTTAATTGGCGACTCCAAATTGTCCATAGGTATGAATGTGAGTGTGAATGGTTGTTTGTCTATATGTGCCCTGTGATTGGCTGGCCACCAGTCTAGGGTGTACCCCGCTTCTCGCCCTAAGACAGCTGGGATAGGCTCCAGCAACCCTGAAAATGAATGAATGCCCAGGACCTTTAGGAAAATACTCGTTTTGAACATCATACCAGCAGTAAAATACGGTGGAGGTAGTGTGACGGTCCAAGGCTGTTTTTGCTGTTTTCGGGACCTGGAAGACTTGCTGTGATAAATGGAACCATGAATGACCTTAAAAAGGCTTCATGAGCAACCTCAGCTCTTGTTAGCTAGCTATTTAGCTTCCTGGTTAGCAGTAGTGAACAACACAGACGGAAGTGTAAACACACTGAGAGATAAAAGAAGCTGAAAATAGTGGGAGGGCGTGGGAGGAAAAACACGGACATGTGGTCAACATCTGAGTCCACACCTCATCGGAAACACCCACCCACCAACCCACACTAACTTCCCAAGCAGGAAGTCAAAAAAGAGCCCACTTAAAGCGCCGCCCGTCCAGCTCAAAGAGACCAAATTGGGGGTGACCCCAGCAGCGCGTCTCCTCGCTCCCAAATGGCTACACTGGCTCTCCGGGAGGAAGGTCATCCGTACACATGTCATGACTCTTTGACCCCTGAGAGGTCACGGCGGTACCTCGTGGCGTTTGATCCTAAAATAGACAGCCTCACGGGAGGGCGACCGAAGCTGGAACAAGGGGGCAATGAAAGGTTTGAGAACCTCAGGGGTGGTAGAGGGGCGGGATTATTCCTGGCGCCCGTTTGATGTCGTCACGGTGGATGCGTGTACACGGCAACGCAGTCACGCCGATTGTCTCCACAGATAAAAAGCTCCACGTTCTCTCCGACGGATCCCGTGACACTCCGAGCTGGTCCGGCGTTGAAGAGGTGACACCAGGGGGAGGGAGCTCCGTACCCGGAACGCCAAAGTTTACCCCCCAGGATGGGAACGGCAGCAACAACATCCTGGCCTACGTGTCCGTACCAGCTGCAGTGGTCCTGGGGCTGCTGGTGTACGTGGCGTACAAATGGTACATCCGCATCCGTGACGGAGCCTCGTCCTTGTTTGGATTTGAACACTTTTTTCCTCACGTTTGTATCCCTCCTGCTACTCGCAGCTGGAGATCGTGTAAACAGAAGAAGGCTCTGTCCAAGGCCCGCGCCGCCGAGCTGGGGGCGTCTCCAGAAGGAGAGAAGCTACAAAGCGACAGCGGCGTTTTCCTCGACTCGCACAGTCTGCAAGACAATCAGCCTTGCAAAGGTGCGTACGCATGCCTGCTTCATATTTCACTTTTTACACATTATGTCATCGTATGGTCATATCACCTCGTACTTTGGTACGTGACAAAAATAAATACAAATGTTACTAAATTTTTTTTATTAAAAAATATAAATTAAATTAAATTATCACCTCGTACTTCGGTACGTGACAAAAATAAATGAATAAATAAAAATGTTACTAAACATTTTTTATGAAATAATATAAATTAAATTATCACCTCGTACTTCGGTACGTGACAAAAATAAATAAATAAAAGTTACTAAACATGTTTGTTATGAAAAAATATAAATTAAATTAAATTATCACCTCGTACTTTGGTACGTGACAAAAATAAAAAAAAATGTTACTAAAATGTTTTATGAAAAAATATAAATTAAATTATCACCTCGTACTTCGGTACGTGACAAAAATAAATAAATAAGTTACAAAATTTTTTTAATGAAAAAATATAAATTAAATTAAATTATCACCTTGTACTTCGGTACGTGACAAAATAAATAAATAAATAAAAATGTTACTACGTTTTTTAAATAAAAAAATATAAATTAAATTAAATTATCACCTCGTACTTTGGCACGTGACAAAAATAAATAAATAAATAAAAATGTTACTAAAAAAATTTTGTGAAAAAATATAAATTTAAATTATCATCTCGTACTTCAGTATGTGACCAAAGTAAATAAATAAAAATGTTACTAAAATGTTTTTATGAAAAAAATAAATTAAATTAAATTAATTATCACCTCGTACTTCGGTACGTGACAAAAAAAACAAAAAAAAAACACTTAAGTTATATTAGGAAAGCAGGAAGTGAATTAATTAATAATTTTTTTGTAAAGTTACCATATTTTTTCCCAACACAAAACCTGTTGATATTCTAGACATATTTTTTCACATTATTAGAGCACTCCAGACATGAAATAACACCCCTATAGTGACCTTGACATTTCTATGACCCAATATTGTAATATATTAATAATATGTAATTAGCAGTTCCATGTTGTGTCATAGTACCCAACACAGTAGACTGGTGCCTGTCTCACCAAACAATTACTGACCCCTAGTGGCCAAAGTAGGATACTACATCCAGTTTGAACACTTGAATTTACTGACCTGCTATTTTTGTGGGCAGGCACCAAGCGGGACAGCAAGCAGGACACCCGCCTGTACATCAACCTGCCCCCCCACAGGCAGGAGGAGGTGGAGCGCCTCCTGCAGGAAGGAGCGGGCCGGGGTTGGCGTCAGCTGGGCCAATCGCTGAGCTACGATCCCGAACAGCTGGACCTGTTTGGACGCGGCGAGGCCCCCGCTCGCACGCTCCTCTCCAACTGGGCCCTGAAAGAGGGCTCCACCCTGGGACTGCTGTGCTCTGCGCTGGCACGCATCGAGAGGCCCGACGTGGTGACGGCACTCAACTGCCCCACGCAGGGCGTGTCGGTGGTGTGAATACCCCCCATCCGCCCCCACCCCCACCACCCCCCGACCTGCACCACTATGACTACAGAGCACGCCGGCTTCTATTTAGTCTTACTGGACACTTAGGAGTCTTTTTAATTAACAAAATAATATCGTTATCGCCACATGGTGCCTTTTTTGCCGATGGGGAGCCTTCATTATCGTTTTTGCTCATAATTAGGGGGGTCACTCTGTGCATTTTGGCTAGTTTGTTCCATAGAACAACGGCATGAACGTAGTGAGACCATATCATTATCGCCACATGGTGCCTTTTTTGCTGATGGGGAGCCTTATTGTTTTTGCTCATAATTGGGGGGTCACTCTGTGCATTTTGGCGCATTTGTTCCATAGAACAACGGCATGAACAGAGTGACACCATATCATTATTGCCTTTTTTGCTGATGTGGAGCCTTCTCATCATCGTTTTTGCTCATAAGTGGGGAGGTGGGGGGGGTCACTCTGTGCATTTTGGCTAGTTTGTTCCATAGAACAATGGCATGAACGGAGTGAGACCATATCGTTATCGTCACATGGTGCCTTTTTTGGTGATGGGGAGCCTTCTCATCGTTTTTGCTCATAATTGGTGGGCGGGGTCACTCTGTGCATCGCTCATAAAGGGGGGGGTCCACTCTGTGCATTTTGGCGAGTTTGTTCCATAGAACAACGGCATGAACGGAGTGAGACCATATCATTATCGCCACATGGTGCCTTTTTTGCTGATGGGGAGCCTTCTCATCATCGTTTTTGCTCATAATTGGGGGGTCACTCTGTGCATTTTGGTGCGTTTGTTCCATAGAACAATGGCATGAACAGAGTGAGACCATATCATTATTGCCTTTTTTGCTGATGTGGAGCCTTATCATCGTTTTTGCTCATAAGTGGGGAGGTGGGGGGGTCACTCCGTTCATGCCGTTGTTCTATGGAACAAACTAGCCAAAATGCACAGAGTGAGACCATATGGTTATCGCCACATGGTGCCTTTTTTGCATTTTTGCTCATAATTGGGGGGTCACTCTGTGCATTTTGGCGTGTTTGTTCCATAGAACAATGGCATGAACGGAGTGAGACCATATCGTTATTGCCTTTTTCGCTGATGTGGAGCCTTATCGTTTTTGCTCATAATTGGGGGGGTCACTCTGTGCATTTTGGCTAGTTTGTTCCATAGAACAATGGCATGAATGGAGTGAGACCATATCGTTATTGCCTTTTTCGCTGATGTGGAGCCTTATCGTTTTTGCTCATAATTGGGGGGTCACTCTGTGCATTTTGGCTAGTTTGTTCCATAGAACAATGGCATGAACGGAGTGAGACCATATCGTTATCGCCACATGGTGCCTTTTTTGCTGATGGGGAGCCTTCTCATCATCGTTTTTGCTCATAAGTGGGGGGGGGGGGGTGTCACTGTGCATTTTGGCGAGTTTGTTCCATAGAACAACGGCATGAACGGAGTGAGCCCCTTCATATATTCTCTTCGTCTAGTGACACCCCTACCATCTTGTTTACATGAGTATGACTCACTAAAATGTGCCGTATCGTTTCATACTACACATTTTCCTTTTTGGGATCACGTCCACGTAATACGCATATTACGACAACGATAATCATGTTTGTATTGAAGCCGAGTGATAATCAAATAACTGACATGAAAACACTTGAAATCCCCTTCCTATCGAAACCACATGGAGTCCGCCACGCTATTATTATTAATATTTCAATAGCGCATATACATACTTTCAGTGGACGACTGTGAGGTAATCTAAACACTATTTCAAAGCGCTTCCTCGCTGTGTACAATGACTGTAAATAAATGTGTGTGAGGTTTTTTTTTTTTTTTATCAACAGCCAAGAAAGGGACTTTGAACACAACACACCTTCCCCTTCTCACCTTTTTTTTGTATTTATTTGACCACCCATCTTTAAATGTGTGTGATGGCTTCAAACCATCACGCCAGACTCTTTGTGGTATTTTGTGTATATTTTTCATGTTATGTTGTTTTTGGCTCATTCAATGAATAAATAATTTGTAATAAAAAGTTGTAATTTTTTTTGGTGAAATAATGTATAAAATAAAGTAGTGACACTGCAACACTGCAGTGTAAAGTCAAGTAAACTATACAGTAAAATTCACTCTGGCCCTGTTGTGTTGAAAAAAGGGCTGGAAAATGATAAAAAAAAAATTAATTAGATTAATCAGTTTCAAAATTAATCATGATTAATCACCACGAGTGTCTGAAATATGTCCTGTTTGACTTATTTAATGTAGATAAAGATAAATGGGCAGGCTTGAATATGTTTCTAAGTATCAGCAGCTGCAAATGTCAATCAAGCTAAAAGATAATCTATTTTTATGCAACACTGGTCTTTATAATAATAGCAAAACATCTGAATCACACTTGAACGTGTTACTACGAGCGATGAAGTTAAAAAAAGCGTGTCAGACTGTGCGACTGCGTGGGGAGGCTCCGCTGTGCTTCCGTCTGCCATCACAACAGAGGTGTCCTTGTGTTATTATTATTATTATTATTATTATTATTATTATTTTTGAGTCGTTCTGTGACTTGGGAAAACAGCCATGGGTATACAAAAAAACCCAGTTTATTATCTTTTAAAATGTTTGTACACTCGGTATGACAATGTGCTTACGCAATACTTACAGTCGAGTAGGGTGAAAATTACTTTGTACATAGAAAAATAATAACAACAACCCCCCCCCCCCCCAAAAAAAAAAAACACAAGAAAAGATGAAATCGCCCCCTCTGTGCTGACATGAACCAGCGAGGGGTTTGGATGTGAGGGTCCGGCTGGTCCCGCCGCCCCCCACCCAACGCCCCCTGCATACACATTTGGTAATAATATAACATATTTACATTTTAGAACCATGAAATGATTTTACAACGTTTTCTGTTAACTTAAACATTCCCAAAAAATGACTATTTCATATATCCACATTTAATGCAACAGGTTGGGATGCTTTGTGAGAATTAATGGGAGAAAAAAAATAAAATAAAAAGGCTGCTTTATGTGTAAATGCGATTAATAATAATAATAATAATAATTAAAACAACAAAAAAAGTATAAGTTAAAAGCGCAATGCTACACTCTTCTGCATGAGTCCAGTTAGAAAAAAAAAACGACGAAAAAAGAGGGCGTGGCACGTGAAACGGAGCTTTTAAAGTGATAAAAAAGACACAATGGGAATTACGGATTCATTGCGGAGTGGATAAAAACTCAGAAGGCTTGGTTCTTTAAAGTCTTGGAACTTGGACTTCCGCCTTTAAAAGCAGCACCCGGCCAAAAAAAATAAAAAAAAAAAAATAAAAAAAAACCCACCAAAACAAAAAATTCTGCGTTTTGATCCGTGGTCAACAGTGGAAAGTATGAAAAAGACGGGATTCTTCATCATGTTTAAAAAAAAAAAAAAAAAAAAAGAAGGTAATATTGAGGTGTCGAGAAGCTAAAATTCAGTGGAAAGTGTACATAGCACCCCTCGGGCGACGTCCCCGCCCACAGCCTGCGTGACCTATGACCCATAAATGACCCGCGTGCTCAGTACACGTCCGTGTCCTCCTTGGGTTTGTACACGGCACCGAACCTTTGCATGTACTTCTTGATGTACTCCTTGGTCTTGTGCTTGACGTTCTCGTTACACTCCAGGTCCTCTGGGTTCTTGCAGGCCTTCAGCTCCTTGTTCATGACTCCGTGGGTTAGCTGAGAGTGGGGGCGGGGGGTCAAGACGTCAGTGGGCGGACGCTACATGGCGCTAATTACAGTGTCCACACCACATGCGGTGGACGCGGTGCTTTAGAATTTCGGTCCAACCGGTCTTTAAGAACCTTGGTATGCTCCGCAACGGACCGTACCCCCCTCCCCCAAAACCGCCCCCCCCCACGCACACAAATACAACAATGCAGAAGAAAGGACGAAAATATGTGCGTTTCCACGTCCACAATGTAATCCCCACTGGGCGTCCACGTAGTCATTTTTATTGTAAATGTTGATCCCAACAATACGCGCGTCTGTATCAAATACAGGGGACACAAATCGGTACGCATGTGTACAGCAGCAAATGTCCGATTCCCACCTCGGGGCGGCCGCCTCACCGTGTCGTCCCTCCCTAGCTAGCTAGCTATGATTTTACCAACATAGTACCCAACACAGTGGACTGGTGCCTGTCTCACAGAACAATTACTGACACCTAGTGGCCAATGTAGGATACTAAATCCAGTTTTGAAAACATGAATTGACCTAGCTAGCTAGCTGCTGCTCATCACCGTATTAGCATACTAGCATCATCATACTAGCGATGCTAGCGTGTTCAAACAATAACATTGCTGCGTGTTAGCCGCCATCCACTAAGCAGGGACTCAGACTTTTGTTTTGTTCCGTTTACATGACCAATGTCTGTAGCGCTTATATAACATTCAATGTAAGTAGCTAAACTTTGTCAAATCGCTAACGGTCACTGACAACAAAAGATGTACCTAAGATGTGTTATGTGGGGGCGTGGCTAACAATGCTGGCAGCTCATTAGTAGCTAACCAAGTATTAGCATTACTAGTAGCGAACCAAGGCGTAGTACTTTAAGATGCTTAGATATATTCTTAGATATATTTACCTTTCTAGCAAGGTGCTTGAAGTCCTCTGTGTTGCTGATGCGGCCGAGCTTGCAGTCCGGCTTCCGATAGGGATTCAAACATTGCACTATAAACTGGGACATCTGCGTAAAAAACAAACATGTTAAAAATAAATGAAATATTTGCACATGGATGCAAAAGGTTTTTTCCAAAATAGGGAGAAATATGCTCACATCTTTGCGGAATGTCTCTTTACTCTTTTTAGCTAATTCGCTGGAAGTGTCGGCTTCGGCTGTTTTGGTGGAGAACTGGAAAAAAACAAAAAACAATAACAATTAAAAATACAAAACTTTCATTTTCTGGGAACTTTATTTATTATTATTATTATTATTTTTCTCATGTTTTAACTGTGTATTAACAAATGAATGTTGTATTTTAATGTATCTTTTACTCTGTTTACTTGCTTTTATTCAACTCCATTCTTCTGTAAAGTGTCTGAGTATTTTGAAAAGCGGTTAGCACGCAGGCCTCACAGCTAGGAGACCCGAGTTCGATTCCATCCTCGGGTATCGCTGTGTGGAGTTTGCATGTTCTCCCCGTGCATGCGTGGGTTTTCTCCGGGTACTCCGGTTTCCTCCCACATTCCAAAAACATGCTAGGTTAATTAGCGACTCCAAATTGTCCATAGGTATGAATGTGAGTGTGAATGGTTGTTTGTCTATATGTGCCCTGTGATTGGCTGGCCACCAGTCCAGGGTGTACCCTGCCTCTCGCCCAGTAGAAAATGAATGAATGACTGAATTATAGATAAAAATGTCTGTCTGCGATTAATTGAGTTAACTATGGGGGAAATTCACAATTAATTATTTTAATCGATTGACTAATTTCTATGTTAATTTTTTTAATTTCTTTTTTTTTTTTTTATACATACGGCTGCACGGCGCACTAGTGGTTAGTGCACAGGCCTCACACCTAGGGGCCCCAAGTTCGATTCCACCCTCGGGCATCTCTGTGTGGAGTTTGCATGTTCTCCCCGTGCATGCGTGGGTTTTCTCCGGGTACTCCGGTTTCCTCCCACATTCCAAAAACATGCTAGGTTAATTAGCGACTCCAAATTGTCCATAGGTATGAATGTGAGTGTGAATGGTTGTTTGTCTATATGTGCCCTGTGATTGGCTGGCCACCAGTCCAGGGTGTACCCCGCCTCTCTCGCCCGAAGACACCTGGGATAGGCTCCAGCATACCCCTGCAACCTTCATGAGGATAAGCGGCATTGATGATGTATGGATATTTTTTCGCTATATTGAGCGTCCAATCAGGCGCCTCTAAACGCTTAATTTTTTTTAAATGTCAAAAGAAAGCAAGCCCTGTGGAAAACACTACAAAGAGACACCGTGATGGCAAAACAGAAACATCCTCAACTGCTGCTGGCTCATCCAGATGCTTTCCATTATCCCCAGAAATGAAGAAGGGAAAACAAATGAGGCTGTTGAAGACAACACGAGCAGATCCCGTCCTCACTGTATGGCCTTGAGGACCGGGGACATTTAGAAGAAATAAGCAAGCAGGAGCTCATTAAAGTACTCATTAAAGATAGTGTTGTGATGACGTTTGCCCCCCCCCCCATAAAACCCAGCTGAAAGTAATCACCAGTGCACCGTCTTAAACGGCCTCCAAAGAACAAACACTATAATCATGTTTCGCATCCGACCTCAAACGTTCTGGGAACGCCATGAAAAAGAAAGAAGGACGCAACAAGAAGTCAAGCGTATAATTCACTTTTTTTTTTTTTAAAGCTCACCTTAGAGGGGTTCTCGTCATAAGTGGGAGTGCCCAGGTCCATCTCGGATTCATGGTCCAAAGTAGTTGCATCATTACTTCCGTCCCAGGTGGGAGGGTCCCACTGAGTTTGCCTGAAAGTGGGGGTGAGAGGGCGGGATAATGAGAGCTAGGAATACCGTACATACAAGGCAGGTTTTCCAACCACAACTCACCTTGTCACAATATGGTAATAGTAGATCTTTCCTTCAGGGTCCCGAGCCACTTTCCAGTTGGGAGGTAGAACAATAGTTTTGGGTTTCGGGGGAGAAGGAGGGGGGAGGTCGATCACATTGTTGGGTACGATCATTTCCTGCAGAACATTGGAGAAAGGGGGGGGATGCGTCAACACCTGTAATTACTGTTTGGTCATGGAAAATAAACAAATCCATAACAAACGTGGTTTAAAGTCTGCCGTGACGGCATGTAGTTCCGATAATTCCCAAAGTATGGATGTACACTACCCCCTTGTGACCAAAAAAAAAAGGATGCTGCACAAAAAAAATTCCAAGACTTTTAAAATGTGGATCACAATACATGAAAATATGAATTGGAAATCTCATATTACAAATATACAACATAAAGTAGCCAGAAATATTTCAATATTGAACAAAGCAAAATTTGTTCTTAATCAGAAATCACTCCACACTCTTTATTGCTCTCTGGTTCTACCATATCTTAATTATTGTGTAAAAATATGGGCTAATAACTATAAAAGCAGTCTTCAATCGTTAAATGTACTGCAAAAAAGGTCAGTAAGGATAATTCATAATGGCGCCTACAGAGAACATACACACTTACTATGGTACCCATTATGTCAATGTATGGTCATGTCACCTTGACAAAAAAAAAAAAAAAAAATTACAAAAAATATTTTTTTAATGAAAAAAAAATTAAATTATACAGAATTAAAGTAAATTAAATTATATAGAATTAAATTATATTATATAGAATTATATCATATCATCTCATACTTTGGTACATGACAAAAATAAATTAAAAAAATTACAAAAAATATTTTTTAATGAATTTTTTTTAATTAAATTATGTAGAATTAAATTATACAGAATTAAAGTAAATTAAATTATATAGAATTAAATTATATTATATAGAATTATATCATATCAGAATGGTCATATCACCTCGTACTTTGGTACGTGACAAAAAAAAAATACTTAAACTATATTAGGAAAGCAGGAAGTGAACAAATGAACAGTTACTGATTGTAAAAGTACCATATGGAGGGGTAGGATTTAATAAGCTTTGCTTCTTCCTACTCCTTTTGGACATGTGGAACTGTGAACTGATTATGGGATGTATTCAGTTGTAATCTGATGCATGTTCAAATGAAATAAAACCATTAGCATTACCATTAACCATGTTGCATTACCTGCTGGACAGTTTGGGACGTAACAATGGTGGTGACGGTGCCCCCCTGCTGCACCACCACGCCTTGCTGATGTCCAGGGTACACCGTCTGTCCGTGCAGGTAGCTAGCTGCGGGCTCAGAGTACGCCTATAAAAGCGGAGCAAATAAAGATCAGATAAAACATTGAATAAATTGCATAATGAGTGGCGCCCCACCTGTATGACTGGGGTGTTGGTCTGAGGGTACGCGGTGGGGATGCTGTAGATGGTTTGGCACGGCTGGCCTTGGTAATAAATGGCCGTTTGCGTGGGGGCCGCCGCCGGGGCCGTGGCGTACTGTTGAGCCGGTTGCGTCTGTACGGTGACGGCCTGCTGGGTGGCCGGATCCCAGAGTGTGGTGTAGCTCTGCTGGCCCTGCACTTGAGGGTGCGTTTGTGCGGGGACGGAGAGGACGGGCACGCCGGGGTCCTGGGAAGCGACAGCGGGCTGGGCGTACTGCTGGGTGTTTTCAGGGGTGATGTTGGTGGGGGTGACGTGCTGAGAGATGGTGGACGCAGGGGCGGTCTGTGAAGTGGATGACGGAGACGGGAGTCCAATGGGAGGAGTCTGTTCATAAGTCAGGGCGGGATCAGGTGCAGGGGTGGGTAGTAGTACTTTGCCTGCATTGGGGTTGGTGGGATCCACGAAGGTCTGAATGGGGTATCCGGGTGGGTAGGTGATGAAGCCGGAACTGGCGGCATAAGCCAGTGCAGGGTCATAGGTCATTGTTTGGAGCTGCTGTTGTTGCTGTTGTTGTTGCTGCTGCTGTTGTTGTTGTTGTTGTTGCTGAAGTTGCTGCTGTTGTTGTTGCTGAAGTTGCTGCTGTTGCTTCTGGGCTTCACGTTGCGCAACTTCCTGCTCAAACAGCTTCCTGCGTTCCTCTGTGGAAAGCTTGTTGCGCTCCTTGACGCCAACGCCCCTCGGTGTCTTAGATGGGTCAAACCTGAACGAGAAAATCCAACTTAACATCCTTAGAGAACAGGATGTGATACGCTCCTGATTAACCTTCTTACCGTTCCTCGGCGCGCCGACTACTCCTCTCATAGGAAGAGGGCGGTGATGTCGAGCGTCTCCTTCGTCTCTCGGTATTACGTGGAGTTTTGTCTCGATCACGATCTCGATCCCTGTCTCGGTCTCGGTCTCGATCTCTGTCCCTGTCCCTCTCCCAGTCTCTGTCATACTCTCGGTCCCTATCTCGTTCCTTTTCACGCTCCCTTTCACGGCTACCGGAGGTGTTGCGTGAAGTCAGAGCTGTATCACGATCTCGACTGCGTTCTACGTTGATTGAGAAAAGGCGGTTGGTACAAAGCACACTAAAAAAAGATAGAAGCTAAGGAGGAATTGGCTTACCGTTAGCTTCTTTTTCCACCTGACTCTTCTTTGGTATTCTGTACACTTCCTGTAAGACAACAACAAATTGGACCTCAAACCAGAAAGCAATGTAATTCTAGTTATGTTATGCTAACAGTAACGTGTCCCTAGTGTATATTTATGACCGTCCTCACAGGAGAGAAAGGGTGGTTTTTGATGATGATGCTGTTAAAATGCGACTAACTAAAGCTATGCTAGTGTTGTTATGCTAGTGTTGTGTTGATGTATCAGGGCGCGGATAAACAGACTAAAAAACTGTTTTTTTTTTCCTCGAGCCATCATCTCCCTCAACAAGACCATGTAACCAAGGCAACCAATTGTCCTCTACAATGTAGACACTTGGTTATTTATTATTATTTATTCTTCTAATTTCTATATTTTGTACTGTCATACTGTCTTACACTTAAAATGGAGCTGCTGCAATTTCATTCTACTATATGTAAAATGACAATAAAGGGCATTCTGATTCTGATTCTTAAACGTCAGTGCCGTCCACAAAAAACATAATGTCACATTGTTGTGTGTGATGTATTGTGTCCATTTCATTAGGCAAGTACAGAACTGCAATTTATGTAAAAAAAAAAAAAAAAAAGTGTCCGACTAAAAGCAATTTTGAACTTCTAGTCTAAAATTCCAGCATCACAGCAAAGCTATAGCCAACACTTCCAATATATTATTGTGGGCCCTAGTGTGGGACTTGTGTAAAATTCTGAAATAATATAAAACATGACCTTATTTCGACCCTGAACCCACCTTGAGATCCTTCCAGCTGTCCAGCAGCCTGGCAGCCATGCCACTGATGTCCAAAGCACTGACTTGGGGCTCCTGACTCCTCTCGCTCTCCACATCTGAAACAGCTTCCTCCTCATCCTGAGAAGGCGTTCCTATTGCTGGGGGATCCGTGGGGGCTGTCGTGACCTCAGTGGGGATACTGATCTCGGGGGTTTCAGTGCTTTGGGGAGCAACAGTAGCTGATTTTTCTGATTGGGCATCAGGAAGAGGATTCTGAGCCTCCAGTGTTTCTGTCTCTGCGGGTTGCTCAGTCGGAGTGTCAGTGACATCCATTTCGACGGTCTGGATCTCTGGTTCCTCCTGAGTCTCAACTGGAGTCTGGTTGCTGACCACTTCGGTGGTTTCTGCTGATGTCAGACTGGTCTGCTCCTCGACGCTAGGTTGATCAGATTTCTCAAGTTCATCCTTTGGTTCGTCATTCGTCTCTGCTTTCAGCTCAGAATCCTTCTGGTCCACCTGCAACTCAATGCGGTCTTTGATGTCTTCACTCTGGGGTTGGTCTTGACTACCTGAAGCCAGTTCCGTCTCTTCCTGTTTCTCCTCTATAACATCTTTCGCCTCTTCTTCCGGTGTTTCCGTGACTGGATTAGCAGGTTCACTTGCGGCGTCTACCTTCAATTGTTTGTCATCAGGAAGCGCTCCTTGTGGCGATTCATCTTCTTCCTCGTCATCATCCTCCTCCTCTTCCTCCTCCTTGCCATCAGAAGCTTTGCTGGCGTCAGAGAGCGCGCTGTCCAGGCTGTTCTCGCTGATGATTTTAAGGCGGCGGTACACAGCCGGTTTGGATGTGTCCCCGTCCAATTCTGGTCCCAGTTTAGCTGAGGAACCGTCGGGGGTGTTGAGGGGCGTCTGAGCACGAGACGTGTTCTCACTGGAGTAACCGTCCATCTCAGTGGGCTGAGGGAGCGCTTTGGTCTGGGCCCATCGTTGAATGAAGGTCAGAATTCTGCTCTCTTCCAACATGTTCTTCGTGGAGATGGGTAACACGGCCAAGGCCTTCAGAATCTATCACCAAAAAGATTTTGTTAGAATTCTTTCTAAAAATCACATCACATGACAAATCGCTCATGATATTCACCTCTGACTGCAGTTTGATGTTATTGGCACTGTTGCCCTTGGCTTCAGATATCTCCACCATGAAGAGCCAGAGCAAAGACAAGCCGTGATGATCTAAGAACTGCTTCAAGCATGACGGATTCTGAGTATCCTGCGTGACACAAATACAACGTCACAATGAGAAATCATCAATCAAATCATAACTGGCATACAAACAATGGAAGGGTGTAATAATTTGTTAATGATTAAGATTATGGTCAGAGTTTCAAAGCAATTAGGGCAAGTGTGTCCAAAGTGCGGATCCTGGGGCCGTTATTGTATGCTAGTGTTCCATTCCATTTGTGTTGAATGGATTTGTTATGTTCCCAAATAGCGCTACAGAGCATTGCTGCCACTTTAAGGAATATTGATAGATGACACCCTTGAGAATAATTTTTTTTTTGCTCAGGCAACCCACTGAAAATGCATCTATGGCCCACTTTTGGGTTGCAACCCACCAAAAAAAAAGCACATATTTGCTATGATAACACCATGGCCCGCCTCCATGCACGCCCACTCCACTGTGATTGGTCACACTCCGTGCTAACATGTGAAATCTTCACACTGCAGCCCAGCAGGTAGGTCTAGAGTTTGTATTGAGGAACGACCATATAAGTATGTCTGGCTCACTGTGATGTCACAGGGACCCGGTGACTCTCAAACCATCCCAAACTAATTTCAGGGCTCACTTCCAAATGTGCAAACCTCATTATCTGAAACTTTGGCATAGTTCAACACGGGAATACAATATTCTAACTACATTTAGTCCGAAAGTCAAGTCAGAAAAGCATAATAGGTTCCCTTTAAGGAAACGCACTCAAAGATCAATCAATAATGTGATCAATGTGTATTTTTTAATCATACTTGTATGAGCTTGAGACAGGTGAGTTTCTGCTCCATGGTTTCCACACGGACCATCAGTCTGCACAAGGACACCACTTGTTTCTCGTCATAGAGCCCTTCACCGTTCTCTAGTAAGGCCTCCAGTTCCTCATCCACCTGAACAACAACATGCATTTGTCTTAGGAAACTGACAACAGATCACACATTTGTCCAGTTTAGTTAAAATCGTTTTTTTTAAATCAAAGTTATCTGGTTGGCTACGAGATATAAGGCAACTGACCGTGGTGAGTGCACTCTTTCGACTGCGGTCTTTCTTCATCTTCCCTCCGGCCGCTCTAACACTGACTCTGTTCTCCCCTCCCAGGAAGCCTCTGCAGCTCGGTGCTCCACAGAAGCACTTCTGGGCTTCTTTCCTATAATGACCAGGTCAATTCCAACTCAATCATTAGTTAAACATTATATAACTCCCATGATCCTATGATTTTACAAATGAATCCATACCCGTATCGCTGAAACTGGTAGTCAAACGTCAGCTCAGTTCCTGCGGCGACCGCTTTGGTAGTGAAGAAGCCGACTCGAAGTTGGCCATTGACGGTCCACTGCAATCAGATGAAAATCAGCGGACGAACAAGTATATGTAGAACAATTCCTTATTTTTGCCAATGTACCTTTTGTGTCTCACAGTTGGGCTCGCAGCTGTGGTTCATAAACCGAGAGCAATTACCCTTCAGTGTTGCATCGATGATCTGGAGAGACGTACCGCAAAGTCAGGCATCTCTGACCGCACTCGGTAATCAAACTAATCAACTTCACTCACCTCGTTATTCTTTAGAGACATAAAATAGTAGTGGATGTTCTTGTTGCGTGCATATTCTTTCACCCTTGTTTTAAACTCCTTGTGGTCCAACACCTCCCCACAGTATTCCAGCACAAAAGTGTTTCTGAGGCACAATTAAGACACAACTATTTAAAAATCTTGCCGACTGACATTATCTAAAAAAGTGGACCCTTACGAAGGCAAGTCTTTAGCTGCGCGTAGACCCCAGCCCTTATCTTCTGTCAGGATGACGTCGAAATCAGCATGCTGCTTCATTTGAAAGCGTCGATTTGAGCAGTAGATCCCGTTTAAGCACCGTGACGAGCTACGGAAAAACAAAAAGAAAAAAAACTTACAACAAGGGGTTTAAAAGTGCGAAGCACCAGAATACTTCAGGGAAGGCGCAGCATCTTGACATCAAGAAATATTGTTCAAACCTGCTAACTTCAGTTATGTCAAAGGTAAATTTAATAGATTTTATTCATTTACACCTGAATATAAGCTGAGGAAAAAAAAATTGTTGTCTATACGCTATAAAGTCTAAATCTGCAAGGTGTTGAAATATTTACACAGAAAAGCATTATAAACCTTGCAACCAACCTCATTGGCTCCGATGAGTAAGTTCAACTGCTGCCGCAGTCCAAGCAGAAGCTGTAGTAATTCTACACTTGATCAAATTTACTTAGGATTTGTCAGATCAAAGTGTGATTACTGCATTAGACTTCAAAACATACAATAAAACTACTATGGACGATATATTACAACTATGGACTATATACTATTATAGACTATACTACATACTACTACTATGGACTATATACTACTACTACGGGCTATACTACTATGGACTATTTACTATATGCTACTATGTACTATACTACTAGAGACTATTTACTATATGCTACTATATGTGCTATACTACTATGGACTATAGTACTATGGACTATATACTACTACTACAGACTATACTACTATGGATTATACTACCATATACTACTACTATAGACTATACTACTACTATGGACTATAAACTACTACTATGGACTATAGTACTATGGACTATATACTACTACTATGGACTATAGTACTATGGACTATATACTACTACAGACTATACTACTATGGACTATATACTACTACTATGGACTATATACTATACTTCACTACTTCCTGAATCTGCACTCTAAGCATCATGGGTACTGTAGTTCTTGTAGACATAAATTAGCCGCATAGTGTTTAAGCAGCAGGGTTCAAAGCATGTGGAAAAAGTAGTGCCTTGTAGTCCCAAATTGAAGGGAGTTCCTAAACTAGACTACAAAATATACCCTAGAAAATCAAGTTTTTCTGTGAGTAGGGGAGGACGCAACTGCGCAACATTTTGAAGAAAGCAACATTTGTCTTTTATGATTGGTAATATTCATCTGTGTACAGCTCAACTTACCATTCGATCATCAGCAGTCGATTTAAACAGTCGTCCCCACACGCCAACATTCCCCTTGAACGCTCCTCTTTGGGCAGTATCGGGCACTCACACTGCATCCTCTTAATATCTCTGTGAGATTTGCTCTTCTTCCTGCAGACATGCAAAAACTCTGTCAACAAAGTCTGAAACTGGTATACAAAGTTGTGGGAATTTGCGGGAAAAGTCTTACCGCTCGGTTAGATACATATTTTCTTCAATGAGGTCAAAATACGGCGGCATCTTCTTTGTCTTAGCAAACTCTTTCCATTTACTAGAATCCTGGAAGTCTCGGAGAGTGAGTGAGGGGCGCACCACTTCAGCTTTGACTTGAATTTCTTTCGCTTCCTCGTTCTCTCCAAGACGTTCCTTCTTGCCGGCAGGTCCAGCTTCAGCCTCATTGTCTGAATCAGACTCGATCTCCGGCCGCCTTTTTTTGGGAGGACCCCTGCTTCTGTAGGTTCGGAAATTGTCCTCTCTCGAGGGGTCCGGGACCGTAGAGCACCTGCTGTTGCTGCTGATTTCATGACCTTGTACAAAACCCGACGACCCCGAGGGTCCGCTGTAGTCAACGGTCGCTTTGCTAGGCATGGATGATTTACCCCCACAGTAGTCCTCGTGGTCATTAGTGAGCGAGTCTGGGTGGATTTCACCTGCGGGGTCCTGATACTGTTCGTGCAAATGGAGGTAGGGATTTTGGCTTGACTGCATGTCGGCGCTCTGGTGATGCCAAGCGACATTATGATGAACGTGTTGTTGTCCTTTAGGATAGGCTTCGAAAAGTTTCGAGTTTGCCAACAGCGGTCCGTGGCTGCTGTCAGGCTGTTGATATGTACTACTAGGCTGCTCTGGTTGGGAAAAATTCCAACTCGGGATAAATCCACTCATGTCATTTCCATCAATAACTGAAGAATGTCGGTATTGAGCGAGTGTCCGTTCATCAACGCTATTAAGATAATGTTGTAGTTGATGGTTATGTTTGGAAGTGTCAAGGCTGAGCGTGGAATTAGTGATACCTTCGTGGACGCTGATCGGAACAGTCAAGTAAGGCTGCGAGATTCCGGCAGAGCCGGATCCCTCAGAATGACTGGTGCTGTCAATCATATTACTCTGAGATTGACAAAGAGTACTCGCGTTGGAAGAAACACACTTGAGCCTTTGTTGTAAATTGATTTGATATTGGACTTCGCTATTATTCACGCTGCTATGGTGGGGGTCTGGTGCATTCATTGGACCGCCTGAAGAAGAGCCAGTGTTACGTGATTCGCTTGTTAGGGATGAGTTCTTTGGCACTACTACTACCGAGTGCAATCTTTTTATTGCCTTGCCGCAATCCGAGTCATACTCCGAGTTGTCACTATCACTGGCGTCGCTCTGTGCTTCAATGCCGTCCGGAATAGCGATATTACCAGATTTCTTATTCACGTTACCGTTCCAGCTCTGCATATGTACAGCATGGTTGACCTGTATTGCATCACTGTTGCACAGAGGCAGGACTAGATTTGTTTTTTCAATTCCACGGTGTTCAATGCCAGCGACACCGTGCAAATGCTCCCCTTGGTGATTATAACTATCCGCCTGCTTTAGCCTCTCATGCTCATTCTCCAGTACGGAATGTCTTTCAGATTCCTTGATATCTATCTGACTTTGGTTTTTGGAAAACTCTATTTTTTTTACGCAGACAAATTTTTTAAGTGTCTGACTACTTCCTGTAAAAAAAGTCTGCTGTGGATCATCGCTCCCCTGTTCCTTCTGCCCGACAATATCCCATCTGGACTTTTTAGGGGTACTGGTCTTTGTTTTGGTGTTGTCAAGTGTCATCAGGTTATCAGTTTTACATGGCGCCTCAAGTTGGACTGGTGCATTTGTGTCAGCTTCGTCAATGGAAGTCACAGCTTTACTCGGCTCAGCCTCCGGTTTACAGTTTAGGACATTATGTGTCACGAGTTTATCTTCTGTATCGAGTAGAGACTTTGATTCTTGTGAAGTATCAGCGTCTTTCACATCCTGGTTGCGTACTACGCCGTCACTATGGCTAAGTATTAAACTTTCAGGTGCTTCCTGTGATGTCACATGTTGATGAGAAAGGCTATCCTTCACGTCGTATAATTTTTGAAGTTGGACATTTGCATTCTGTAGGATTTCAAATGAAGTTATAGCTGATGTATTTTCTTTATCAACTTCGAGACTTGATTTTGTTCCATCTAAACTATCACATGATGCCTCCTTTAAGGTCTCCTCTACATCCTGGTGGCCACATTCACTATTGGGCATTTCTTTGTCCTCAAGCAAGCACGGTTCTAGGGTGGCTTCATGCGTTGGTTTTTCACCGAGATCATGAAATATGTCGTTTGATTGTCTATTAGGTTCACTGGTTTTCTCCGGCGACCTGGTTATCGGTTTAGATTCCGGACTACAAGCTGTATGTAGACTTCTAGACTTCCCGTCTAAACCAGAGCTTGCCTGCGATTCTGTCCTTTGCTCTGCATCAATTTCACTCGATTTGTTTTTCGTGGGAGCTTCATGATCATGTTTTTCATGATCCAAGTGTTGGTTAAAAGAGTTGGATTTCCTTTCTTCTGTATGATGGGTGCTGGACTTATAGGACCGTGAGTCTACACCAGGAGATGACTTGAGCTGGGAATCTGTCTCTGATAATCGTTTTGAAGTCCTGTCTGACATCGACGACGAGGATTGGCTTCTTTTATCGAACTCTGATGAATGTTGCGTATCTTTCGATGTCTTCTCCGATTTTGAGTAAGATGACGACTTGGAATCTCTCTGTGAGCTCGAGTAGGTGGATGATCTGCTGGAGTCGCCTGTCCGTGTCCTCGTCTTGCGATGGTCATCTTCAGAATCGGAACTCTCTCGAGTTCTGTCGTTGCGAGAGCGGGATCGTCGCCTGTCTCTGCGTGGAGGACTCCTGTACGATCTGCGATCCGATTCGTGATAGTATGACCGCTCTGAACGGGAACCTCTGTCGTTTCTCAATCTCTCTGATCTGGAATAAGATGAACTGGTTCGAGAGCCTCTGGATCGTGATCGTGATCGAGACCTGGATCTTCTGCGATCTTTTTCTGATCGCTGCGACCGTGTTGATGTGTATCTAGAGTCACGGTCTGATTTTGTGTAACTAGAGGATTTCTCGTGATTCTCAAATTTCCTACTTTTTTCCTTTTCTTCCCCATGTGACCCAGGTGAAGACCTCCGTGTTGTTGCTTTGCTACTGCTTTCCGAATTGGCTTTACTTTTGGAGTCAACTGACTTGTGTCTGGAAGACATCTGATTTGGATTCTCATCACTGTCTGTACCGGTTTGGGACCTGGTTTTCCTTCTGGATGCAGCACTGTCCACCTCATTCATACAAGAACTCTCCTCTTTTCCTGAGGATGCAGCAGGTTTCTTCAGGCTAGGCGCTATCCGACTTTCAGAGGAATCGTTGTGAGAATCCTCAGAAGGGGTCACAATGACGGGGTTCTGCAGCTGTGGGGTTGGGAATTTGATTGCACTGTTATTTTCCGATTTCTGCAAACTCAGCAAATCAGAAGCAGGTGTCTCGTCCGAATCTGAAACAGAGGTTCGTTTTTGCCTAGTTATCGACACGCTCAGTATTTGCTTCTTGAAATGCATCTTTGCCAAGTCCACTTTCAGTTTAGCGGCAAAGCCCGGAACCTGTGAAGGTTGTGTCTGCTCCGTCGGGAAGGCGCGTGTTTGCATTTGCTCATTTTTGCTTTCCGTAGCTTTTCCCTTGTCGACTGTTGGCTGTGACGAGGCAGTGTGAGGTTCAACGTCAGACCGTTCGGGGCTGGAAGGGATAACGAAGAGGCTGTGCAGTGGCTTCTTGGTCTGCGAGAAGCTGAAGGACACTTTCTGACGACCCTGATCCTCGAGGTTGACTTTCATCTTGGTCCCTTTAGGCAGGAGATGATTGGTCAGCATGACTCTAGGAGATAGGCTTTTGATGAGAGCTGCCTTGGACAGGCCCTCCACCTTTACCTACGATAAAAAGAGAGACAGAAGCTAAATGTTAGTCTGAAAATCGTACTCGTATTTGTCTTTCTAACGGATATTTAAAATCATCATCTTTACTTACTGAGGCACCACTTCCTTCGTCTCTGCAATTTCATAAGAACAGCAGGGAGATAAAGTGAAGAAATTAAAAGATTATTCATACAATTACATGTATTCATTATTCATACTATTACATGTTACAATCAATGAGGGCTTCACAGTCTAAATCAGGGGTCTCAAACACGCGGCGCAGGACACTAGTTTGAGGCCCCCGCCTTGATATGAAAGTTTAATGTTAGTGCGGCCCGCGCAACTTTGATATGGATGCTGTATGGTATCATGTACCCAGAAAAAATTATTGCGTTTGATTAATGTTCATGTTAAAGGTTAAATAACTGTTAATAGTTATCCTCCCTATCCATGTGGAAGTGGTAAGTTTTTGGCTATTTAAGTTTAAAGGAAATAACTTGAAGGCTACCGTTTAGGTCGTTAGCTCTCTAGTTTGCGAGTTAGCATGTGTCTCAAGACCCTGCAGTTGCGCAATATGTTGTAAATAAAGAGTATAAATGTGACTATAGTCGTGTTTTGACATACAGGCTACAGGGCTCTAATAATGCTTTGTTCATTTTAATCTGAAAAAATAATTTGTCTACCCACCAACTATATGTGGTTTCTTAAGTTTTTATTATTTGCCGTTTTATTATTACTATTATTATTATTATATTTATTTATTACTGATTGATTGGTTTTCTTTATTCTTGATTTGTTTATTTATTTTTCATCTTATTTTGTGTAGAAAAATAAAAAGTAAGATATTTGAGAACAGTGGAATGTTTTATCAGAGCTTTTCTTGTAGAAAATTGGAACCAAAGCGACATTTTTTTATTTTTTTTGTTTTTAATAAATGCGTTTTTTTTGTTGAAAACCTGATCAGCCCAGTCTCACCCAGACCCGAGCTCCAGTGGCCCCCAGGTAAATTGAGTTTGAGACCCCTGGTCTAAATGGATGTGTCCCAATGATGTGCATTGTTAGCTCGCTCATATTAACTTGTTTTCTGGTGTTATAATGCACACTTTTCAATGATGTACAGGTTGGATATACTGTATACAGCCTCATGTTTCAAACTGCAGTGGATTGCATAAATATCTTATTTATATCTACATATGAATGACGCCTCAGTTGAAAATTGTACTGTTCACGCAGACATGAAAAGAATCAGATACAGATATAAATTAGCAACATTAGCAAAAATCGACAAAAAACACGAGGCTCGTTTCGTTTGCTTCTTTTTTGACTGATAATAGTGCATGTGTGCGTTCCTTGGGGCAGGCTTATTAATAAGTGTGCTTGGTATCTGGGTCATTTGATCCTTTAGGATTTGCCCCCCCCCCCTGCCAATTCTACAATGGAGCCTTCAAGACACATTTGCAGTAAAGTTACTATGAGCCCTATACACACACCATTCAAGGACAAAACATGTTCAAACAAGACACTGATTAGATGCTAATGCTAACTGCATTGTTACCATGTGCATTTTCTAATAGTCTTACAATTTTTCTGCACAAAAAAAAAATCGAAAAACCAATACAAGCCTCAACCTGACTTTGCTGACCTGGTTCATTAATTGACTTTCCATTTGACTTGTCTTTATTGCAAGCATGAATGTACTGACGAATGATTGCGAGTGCCATGTTTTGACTTGATTATTTTCAGTCTATTTGTTTGTATTAAAAAAAATTCTGCGTCAACTATTCGACCGGGACATCCCATGAAAAACAGCAGAAAAACCATTATAGATTCTTTAAAGCGTAGTAATGATGATACAGAAATAAGCTCATGCTCCTGAATATAGTAATGTGTGTAAAAACTGACGCAAATAATCCAGTTTTTCCCCATACTTTTTGGAACTCCACAAATAAATTTGGCTCTACCTGCACCGCTTTTGCTCATGAGCACTTTATAATGTGCCGAGTTTGACAGAGAATAAGACGACGGATCAGTGTTACCAACTTACGGACTGTGTAATAATCAGATCCCTCTCTGTACTTTTTTTCCAGCAAAGAAGACAAATCTACTGAAGAGGCTGACGTGTGTCCTTTTCTCAGCTACTAGAAAGGGCTGCTTTGGGCCCATCCCCCATCTAATTGCACTCGCAGGCGGGTCAGTTTTCGACTTGGACTGTAAAACACTACTAAAGGTGTTACTGCATACTATACCGTGTCCAAGTCTCAACAACACTGCAATTCTTATGACAATTTTAGGCTACTGTGTCCCTAAAAAATCATGGTCCATCATGGTGTCCGATCTGTGCAGTATGGCCCTGAACAACTCAAATACACGCGAGTTCCATGCGGTCTGCGGTCTTAATACCTGATTTCCGACTTGAGCAGAGTGTCCATTGAGAAACTGGTCAAGGATTAGTGGGCCTGAGGATGCTGCATGGCCGAGAATAATCCAAATCAGACAAACGAGCCCTCCAAAGTGACACCACACCTGGTAAAAAACAAAGATAAGTTTGCAATGAATCGAGGGGTGCATCAAGAACAGCCAACAAATGCATTTATCATACATAAAAATACTTTGTCAATAGTATATTCTTAAAAGGCATTTCATGTCTATTTCAAGCGCTTTGACCATTGACTTCCACTGAAGGCGTCTCTTGAGATGGTTATCTAGTACAGCAACAAGAAAAGCCCTACATTAATGCTCACATTCCTGTTTTTGCACAATGTTTTATTGAGTTTTATTCAGAATAGTTTTTTTTGCCGCTTTGCATCACAGCAATAACGTTTGATCTTACAGAAAAAACGACAAACACATGGATGCAGGCCAAATGTGTAAACATGGCAGCTGGGGAAAATGCATATAGAATGAACGATTTTGTTAAACAACTCATTTTACACCTATTAAATATATTTATAATTACATTTCTAAAAGGACTAATGGGACATTACATGGCCTGTGCGGGAAGCCGTGGTGCAGCCCAACATGGCCTTTTAAAAGGCAGTTCCTGCCCATTACGAAACATAGTGTATAATGTTGTACAGCAAGGATATTTATCCACATTCGCATTGACGTGATGAAGCTGTGAAAGCTGTAGTTTATAGATATTAGGGAATAATACGTCGCCACATATTCAATGTAGCAAATTTGTTTTTAGTGTTGTTTAAGCAAAAAAAAAAAAACCAATAGCCAATCTAGCTAAGCTAACTTTGGTAAGCTAGCTGTGCGCTACGTTTACGATAGCGTTAAATTACTTCTTGTGATTCAAATATGTCGTGTAAAATTTCAAAATACAAGCTTGGAAAATGCGGCGTTACTTAGAGTTTATCTAGTTGCAAAAAGATACAATCGATGGTCTCCTTCTGTGACGAGAATGCTAATCTTAAAGCGAGCTTTAATGGCTAACTAGGTTAGATGGAACTAGCAACATGGAATCCGAACGAGACTGTTTACAAACGCTGTACTTGACATGGATTTCATTTAATACACATCTTACTTGATAGCTTTGTGTATTATGTTTACCTGATATTAAACATAACCGTACACTCGTTGTATTGACCACGGCCATCCCGGCTTCCAAACATGCTAGCCGGGGGAGGTTTTGTCTTAGCTTACTTGCGTGTAGCAAAGATGGTTCCACTTCATAACGCAACCAACTGAATGCATTCATCTAGATACTCACTTTAGAAAGTGCTGAAGGTCACAGGGCTCTCCCATCTTCCAAATTTCCAACAATATGTCCTTTGCCAAACATCAAGCCACAATGTGTGCCGACGTCAAATCCATACGGGGTTGTCGTGGGTGATGGTCAGGCTCACTTGCTTGTGCTGCAAGCTCAGTGCTTGTGTTGTGCTACTCCAGCTAGCATTAGCTCACTTCTTAGCTCAGAAAGAGTTGAGAATGGGGATCATATAACCAATCCGAGAATGTATCTCAACATTTCAGATGCATAAGTCAAGTTAAACATCAAACAAGGCAGGATGGGTAACATGTCTTAATTGACATTTTAAGTGTGCGGCGTTGGTGTGTCTTTTTTTTTTTTTTTTTGCAGCGACAGTGTGTGCGATGACGTCACGTTACGATGCGCGAACACTGCTGTGGTTCTTCAAGAATGGTTCGGAACCGGATACAAACCCGAATGTCTTAATTTGGACCTAGCTGTTTCTTTGATAACCATATGGATACAGAATAAACATACGAAATGCATGTAACATGAACATCTGTGCATGGGTTGTCAATAATGCATACCGGTGATGGGAATTCCGGTCCGAGAGTCGATATTTATGACTCGACTCCAAATATTCGACTCTTTCGGATCTTCGTTTTTTTTTGCTTGAATTACAGTAATTTAAAATAATGTAAAGTAACCTGCAAATCAATTATGTAATTAATTAAAAAAATTATTAATATCAATAATTAATAATAAATAATTATAAATAATAAAAAATAATTAATAATAAATAATTATAACTAATAAAATAATTAATATTAATAATTATTAATTAATTAAAACTATTAAAAACGTATGCTACAGTATTTAAAAAAACATTCACAGGCCTATGGCTTTTTAAGTTGGGAGTAACGGTGTTAAAAATAAGTAAGTAATATTATTAACTACTATTTAAGACTTTAGAACTGCAAACAACAAATCAACGAAATCAACACAGACACCACCTTCCTGTTTTGCTATGAGTTATTTCTTGAATTCCATGCTTCCTTTTTAGCTTATTTTTTAGCCATTATCAGAGACTATTGAATTCAAGAAATAACTTTAATAACTTCAATAATTGTTTAATTTTAAATAAATACAAACTATAGCGCAGAGGTTCTTTGCTAGCTCGAGGGCTTAAATGAGCACATTTAGCATGTCTGACAGTTTAATCATTGTTGATCTTTCTTTAACTAGCTAGCTTGCTCTCTGAGTTCCTCTGGCTACTGATTCGTCTCAATTCTAAGACCATGAAAGTTCCAAGCGGAGGAAAATGAATGGATGGATGGACATTTCGGAGCTCTATTTAACACATCTTCCGGTCTTGAAGCGTTAGAGAGTTGTCTCTTTGCCTTATAAACATATCAGGGAACAACAAATGTTTGTGGATCGAGTGTTGACATAGTGCTCAGAGAGCTGGAAGACATCTGCAATTGCACGCATATCAGCAAAGAGGTGAGTTTGATTCTTTCGCTCCAATTTTGTCTTACTCTCCAGTGTTTGTTTTGGGTCAAACTCAATTTGGTGGCAGATCCAGACAGTTTGCTCAAAGGGTGTAGACACTTTTTTTTTATCAACTCTTCCTGCTTAATCATTTTTTTCCTTTCTGTTGAATTTATAAGGTCATTTCAGTTGACGTGCCTGTCATTTTATCCTCAACGCAACAGGCTACAGTTGTCCAGCGTAAGTACATTTACTGATTTATTACTTGCTTTGATGAGAGTATTGTACTTCTCATTTTTATATTGGAAAAAATATATTTTTAATTTTATTTTATTAATACTGCATTTGGTATATTCAGTTCTGTTGTTTATTTATTCTGTTGGGTAGAAAATAACACAAATGAAAGGAGTTTTGGAGTACTATTATTATTATTATTATACTATTTTATTATTGGGTTGGTTCAGTTTTGTATGTAATGTTGACATTAACTTACTTTATTGGCATAAATTGATCACTCAGCGTTGATGAAGGAAATGACATCGTAATTTCTGGTTGTTTGGATTAGATAAATTATTGATGAAATTATGGATTCATAGGGATGTGCACTTAGGGAAATTAAGGTTGCAATTGCGGCAACAACAAATGCAGTATACGAGACAATATTGGAAATTGCAGCACAGCCCGTAGAGTGAATAGTTTTAAATAAAATACAATAATAAAGTATGATTTTTTTTAAAAAGGCAGAAAAACACAATACACTAATTGATGCCTTTTTTCTAACAGCACTTCCGGGAACCTACGAAGCTTTACAAAACATGTACACCACACGTAAATCAAAACTACATTAATGGAAACATGAACGAAAAGAATGAAGAAGTATAAAAATAACATTTGGAATTTAAAAATATAAATAAAAACATCTTACTCAAGTCTGTCTTTCATATGAATTGTTTTTACTCCTAGCTTATTTCACGCGAAGGGGGACGCCATCTTGGGAAGGTCAAGGGTTAGCGAACTTTCTCTGACTTTCGGAGTTGAACATCCGGGTTCACGGTGCATTCAAGTTACCTTTGTTTGAATGGGGAAAAAAGCCACTCGGTTCACTGCTTTGTTTTGTAACCTTTGAAAAAGGAGGTATTTATCGCTTTAGCTAACTAGTCACCCTTTGGTATAGCGTTTCGTAATTAACTTGATGAATATTTAATTTTAGGTTGTTATTTGTTTTTGTTGTTCTGGTCAGAGAGTTCATTTTTCCAAAACAGAAGATGGATTCAGTGAGGATCAAGGCAACGAACAGGTCAGACGACACCCAAAAATAAACAATGTTATAATAATATTATATTTTATTTAAGAACAATGTTTCCTACCGAAGTGTATTTGGGTATTAAGTATTTATTTGGACTTTAGTTGTTAATTAACATCATATTCTTATTTATTATTAACATTATTTATTATTCTTAATTATAACTACAATAATGTCACAAATATAAGGTTATAACCCCTCTGCCCCTTTTTAAAAACTCAAAAATGTACCTTGTCAGTAACAATTAACTAACAAAAAAGACATGAGAGGTCTTTGATTACATTAGTTTGTATGCTAACTGGCTAACACCCCCCTCCAGCTGTTATGTGAGAGTGACAGGAAGAAAAGCTCTCAGGAAGAAGCAGGTTCAGAGAGTCATCAAGGCCACACCGTAGTCAATGAATAATGACTTCACGTCATTGTGAAGCGCTTTGGGTGCCTTGAAAAGCGCTATAAAACTTAATATGTTATTATTGTTATTATAATTATTATTATAAATAGGTTTGAGCTTCATAGAGCATAAAAAACAACAGTAGAAGGAGCAGGAAAATGCAACAAATTGTTAAATATGACAACTTTGTACGCATGTACAACAATTGTAAATAGTATGCTTTGTATTACCTTGTATATTACTTTGTATTACCTTGACTTTGCACTTTCTCTATGGTGGAAAACGTTCAAATGCCAGCCTTGCTAGTTTGAGTGTTACTCTATTGAACTGTATGGGGCAATGATAATGGTTTAGCGTGTTTACATAGCAGTGCAGGTGTCTGAAAAGGAGAAGGAAGAAGCAGAGCTAAAATTCTATTGTAAAGCTGATAAGTAACCTTTTTTCCATTTCTCCAAGCCCCGTTCTTGTACACAATCCTTACCTCCAGGGGATGAAAGATGACTTCCTGTACCACTTCAACCTGGGCAAAGGAACACACAACCTTCCCGCTCTGTTTGGTGACACCAAAGTAAGATTTTGCAAAGTATTTACCAGGGGCGTCATTAGGTTCGGGGGGGCATTAAAAAAAATCACAAGGAACAAGAACCAGGATATAACTTTCCCACTTTTGGACAGATTTATTTTACTCAATTGTTTTAGGCCACCATTAAATGTACACAAGTACACACAATCTACACTGCACAACCACTGCAACCATTCTGTCCAGTGGATAGTCATCAATTATCTAATAATCATTATTATAATATTAATTAGTGTATTATTATAACTATCATCATTATTCTTCTTCTGATTATTACTACTATAGTAGGCTTGTATTAGCCTACTTATTGGCTTGCTTATTAGCCCTATTATATGAAATTTGTCAGATTTTTTTGTAAAAAAAAATTCAAAAAAATAAAAAAATACATTATTTAGGAGGGATTATTTTTCACAATTTTTTTATATTTTTTTTTAATTTTTATTATTTAGGGGGACTGAAGCCCCACCTAAAATAGGCCTAATGACACCTCTGGTATTCACATATGGAAAAACATGCATACGGTGGTCATCTTTTGTGTGTGTGTGTGTGTGTGTTACCTGCAGTTTGTGTGCGTCGGAGGCAGTGCATGCCGAATGAAAGAGTTCATCGAGTACATAGCCGTAGAGCTTGGCATGGAAGATCCCCAATCAAAGTACCCCAATATCTGTGCCGGGACAGATCGCTATGCCATGTACAAAGTTGGGCCTGTACTCTCTGTCAGCGTAAGTAGAAGCTAACCCGCACGGCGCACTCAAAACTACAAACAAAACATGAATTAAAAAGTGTTTTGTTTGTGTTTTACAGCATGGAATCGGCATCCCGTCGATGTCAATAATGTTACATGAGCTGATTAAACTCCTCCATCACGCACGTTGCCAGGATGTTACAATAATACGCATTGGGACATCAGGTGGAATAGGTAAGGTTAGAATTATTTCATATTCTTCTTGTTACCAACCAATTGGAGACGAATGACCATCGCTCAACTGAGGAAACGCAGTTTGTTAGTTTCACCACAAGAGGGGACTCTCGGTCTAGCAACGTCATCAGTATAATCCAGCCATACATTTTCTATACTGCTTAGGGGTTGCGGGCATGCTGGAGCCTATCCCAGCTGTCTGGGACCACACTCATATTCATACCCATGGACAATTTGGAGTCGCTAATTAACCTTAAAAAAACAATGAAATGCATATATATGCAAATTTTTCGCACGGTGGACGAGTGGTTGGAGCGCAGGCTACACGGCTAGGGTTCAATTCCCCCACTCGGGCATCTCTGTGTGAAGTTTGCATGTTCTCCCACATTCCAAAAACATGCTAGGTTAATTGGCGACTCCAAATTGTTCGACTATATTGAGTCATAGAAATGTCAAGGTGACTATAGGGGTGTTATTTCATGTCTGGAGGGCTCTGACAATGTGAAAAAATATATATAGAATAACATAAACAGGTTTTATGTGGGGAAAAAATAAGGTGACTTAAAAAATTAATTCACTAGATAGCCGAGTGGTTAGCGCGCAGGTCTCACAGCTAGGAGACCCAAGTTCAATTCCACCTTCGGCCATCTCTGGGTTCTCTAGGTTAATTGGCGACTCTAAATTGTCCATAGGTATGAATGTGAGTGTGAATGGTTGTTTGTCTATATGTGCCCTGTGATTGGCTGGTTACCAGTCCAGGGTGTAACCCCCGCCTCTCGCCCAAAGACATGCCCACACTTGTTAGGATAAGCGGTAGATTGAAGCAATGACCGTGCCTTCTATTTAAAGCCTCATTGGGTTTTAGGCCTGAAGCCCGGGACCGTCGTTATCACCAGACAGTCCGTAGACGCAACGTTCCTGCCCAAATTTGAGCAGCTGATCCTGGGGAAGACGGTGGTGCGTGATACTGATCTGGACTGCTGCCTGGCGGAAGAGTTGCTGGAGTGCGGCAAGGAGCTGGGCCAGTTTGAGACGGTCATCGGAAACACTATGTGCACGCTGGACTTTTATGAAGGTCTGCTTGGACTCGTGTCCGTATTGTTGTGTTGATTGTGTCTTACGAGGATTTTGTGGTGTCACTCAGGGCAGGGTCGTTTAGACGGGGCTTTCTGCTTGTACACCGAGAAGGACAAACAAGAATACCTGGCTAAAGCTAGGGATGCGGGTATCTGCAATATCGAAATGGAGTCCACCGTTTTTGCTGCCATGTGCAAACTGAGCGGCCTACGAGGTGAGAAAGAACATCAGAAACATTTCATTGCTGCGTTTAAAAAAAATAACAATTATTGGGTTTCTACCATTAAAGCGGCTGTGGTTTGCACGACGTTACTGGATCGTCTGAAGGGAGATCAGCTGACGAGCTCCCGTGAGGTTCTCCACGACTACCAGCAACGCCCTCAGATCCTGGTAGCCCGCTACATAAAGAAGCAGCTGAAAGCCAAATAACTCTGTAGCTAATGTAGCATCATAATAAAGCATTCACTTTCATTCTATTGGCTTGACGTTAATAATAAATGTAATAATTGTGTTTTAAAAGACTGAAAATGGGGGGGTGGAGTTTGTTTAGGCTCCCTGTGATGTCACAATGAACCTGACTTCCTTATATGGGCGTTCCCAAATACAAGCTGTAAACCTGCCCTCTCCTGCTTTGCTCACCTGTTAGCACGGACTGTGACCAGTGGAAGCGGGCCGTGGGTGGAATAAATTAAAACAGGAAATCCAGCTGGAATAGGTGCAGATTCTGGAAGCTCTAGAAAGCTTTCTGCGTATGTTATTGTGTGTCCACAACTCATAAAAAAAAATGAGCTCCAAACTAACCGCATTGTTTCTAACAAAATGTCACTGTAGTAAAAATTCACATTTGGAGTCCAAAGACCAGAAACTGGGCATAATTCCAGTTGGCTAGCTAGCTAGCCGGCTAGGCAAAATGCAGCCTTTTATAAATTCACTGCAAAAAATTTTTTTTCAGCTCTATGCTACCAAACTAACATTGTTCTTTCCTCATAATATCAGTTTATTCTTATAAAATTATTTTTTCCTAGTTAGAATTTTTGTCTTAATATTTTGATATTATTCTTGTAATATTAGTATTTTTTGTGTATTTTTTTAAATATAATTTTGCAACTCTTCTTGGAAAATTATGAATTTATTCCCATAATATTTTGTTTTTATTTTTGCAACATACAACTTTAACTTTAAAAATTCTAAAAAAAAAAAACATTTTTAATATTCCAACTTCATCTACTAAAATGTGTTATTTTTCCTCCAATATATATCTGTTGTTTATAACTTTCCCCATTTTTTTGTTTTACAGTTTTCCTGTTCATATTTTTAGCACGTGCTACCCGGGCCGCACTTTCGACACTCCTGCGTCTAAGTTAACTCGTGTGCTTATCCGGCTGTTCAATCGCGCATGCGTCAAAAAACAGAGGAGGCGCGTGTCCGTTCGCCTCCTCGCTTCTTTCCTCCCTCCCTACCTTCCCATCCGCCCCTGTCCGCTGACTCAGTGCCTTAGCAGCATCTTCTTCCACCTGAGCAGAGCAGACATCCTCCTCTCCGGAGAAATACACTAACTACTTAAACAAACATGGCCAAAACAGCGACCGGTAAGCATTTTGTTACCTTTCACACCAAAAATAAGGAAGTGTAATGATTAGCGTTTGATTGATGGTTTTCCTGTTTGTATCCGCCCGCGTGCGTGTCGTCAAGCTAACTATGATTATGCATAATATGATTAAAAATCACTTTACAATCACGTGTTTAAGATATTGTGATATTCGTATGAATTATGTATACACTGAAAGCGATATAGCTTCCGGTTTATGTCCTCCATTTTGACAAATATTTCTACCTATTTCAATCCCGTCGTATTTCGTGTAAGGCATTTCATAATGTAGCCACTTTTATTGACCCACTTGCGATTCGGGGTCCACCGGCACCAGATATGCAGCATAATGCAGACGGACCCCACCCAAGATGCTGATGCTGCCCACCATCATTGAGGCCTAGTGGGCGTCATCACTTTTTTTTCCACCCCTCTCACTGCTAGGCTACACTAGAGAAATGCACATTTTCTATGGGAATTACTTAATTACTTAATTAAAGCCATTAATTTAGTCAACTAAAATATTAGAAACTGTTGTCAGTGGCGACAACAACAATTGAGTCCTAATACTACGTCTCATAGTCTCATTACTGTCTTTACAAAGGATGATTTTAGGCTTTTTGGGTCATAATTTTTGGTGTGGTGTGTTATGGCTTAGGTGCCTTGCTCAAGGACAGCTACAGCAATTGGATTTGAATTGTTCCATTGTGCCATACTGCGAAGGGCCAGGGATATAAGGCTTTATCAAATGGCTAGCAAAGCACTGTATTAATATGACTCAAAGATCCTTTGTATAACAGGACCTCTTTGTTGGGTTTCAGTAGCAGAGCCAGAAATTCGTCATCAAGGTGAGACCATTACTCGCATAAGTAGATATAGATACCTGAAACCAGTGCACACTGGTTGGCTTTAAGGATACTGCAAAAAAACTGTAGTCAAAGATCCTCTATAAAGGACAGAAAAACGTGTCTATTGCAGGTCGCAGATCCTCAAAACGTGACAGGAGCTCTCCTCGGTTTACACGGAGCTACTGCAAATATGCGGGTCAAAGATCCTCTATAAGTGACAGAGGCACTCATCGCTTTTGAAGAAGCTATACTACAAAATTTGGTATCCAAAGATCTATTACATGACAGGAGGACTACTCCCAAAGGTCCTCTAGATGTGTCAGGAGCGCTCATCTGTATCAAATAATCTATGCGAAAATGCAGCAAGTTAAAGATCCTCTATAAGTGACAGAGCACTCACTGCTTTTGAAGAAACTATATTACAAAATTTGGTATCCAAAGATCCATTATAGGACAGGAGGACTACTTCCAAAGATCCTCTAGATGTGTCAGGAGCGCTCATCTGTATCAAATAATCTATGCGAAAATGCAGCAAGTTAAAGATCCTCTATAAGTGACAGAGCACTCACTGCTTTTGAAGAAGCTATATTACAAAATTTGGTATCCAAAGATCCATTATATGACAGGAGGACTACTCCCAAAGATCCTCTAGATGTGTCAGGAGAGCTCATCTGTATCGAAGAATCTATGCGAAAATGCAGCAAGTTAAAGATCCTCTATAAGTGACAGAGCACTCATTGCTTTTGAAGAAGCTATACTACAAAATTTGGTATCCAAAGATCCATTATATGACAGGAGGACTACTTCCAAAGATCCTCTAGATGTGTCAGGAGCGCTCATCTGTATCAAATAATCTATGCGAAAATGCAGCAAGTTAAAGATCCTCTATAAGTGACAGAGGCACTCATCGCTTTTGAAGAAGATACTACAAAATTTGGTATCCAAAGATCCATTATATGACAGGATGACACTCCTACTTTAAAAACATTAGCCCAAGATCCTCTTTTTAGGTTTGAGGAATGTGTAAAGGTAAACATCCTCGATATGAGCTAGGAACACTCTTCCGTTGGGAAGGAAAACGGTAGCCAAAGATCCTCTAGATGTGTCAGGAGTGCTCATCTGTATCGAAGAATCTATGCGAAAATGCAGCAAGTTAAAGATCCTCTATAAGTGACAGAGGCACTCATCGATTTTTAAGGACTGCCAATGCATCAGCCAGAGATCCTCTATACAGGAGAGCTATTCTGTTTGGAAGCCAAAGATCGTCTATATGTGACAGGAGTGAGGACAGAGTGGCGCATCATATCATTGTGGTCACATGATGCAGGAAATAGCTGATAAGTCAGCAGGAAATGAAGTCACTTTACACACGCGCCCGCCGTCCTTATCCACCGTGACAGGAAATTGAGCTGCTATATTCTGCTCCGGCAATACCTGGTGTGTATATTACTGTTCTCAAACTGCGGTGCAGGTACCACTGGTGGTACACGGGCTCCATTTAGTGGTACTCCACTGACTTTGCACTTGGCTTCACTCTATTACGCTTTTCAAAAAATCTATGAATTCATAAATCATGCTGTTTTTGCCAGACACAAAAACAAACACTTGCTATTATACTATGTGTTAGCATATTAGCATTGTTAGCATTCTTTACGTGTTACGTGTTAACAAGCTAACATAACATAGTAGCATTTTGCTATTTTTATTAGTAGACATATATAAACACCACTATCATGCTAGGTGTTGCCATGCTAGCGTTGGTATGTTAATAATAGCATAGTAGCATTTTTAGCCGTTTTCATGGGTAGACACTTTTATGCTAGGTGTTAGCATGCTAGTAGCATTTTCATAGGTGGACACTATTATGCTAGATTTTAGCATGATGTTAGCATGCTAATGTTAGCATATTAGCATATTAACATGAGCATATAAGCATTTTTTATGATTTTTATGAATATGAACTTAAGCAGACACTTAGCATGTGTCAGTTAGCATTATACTAATATTTTCAGAGCCAGACACAAACACTTGCTATTATACTAGGTGTTAGCATGTTAGCATTCTTTATGTCATTTAAATGCTTTCAGTATATGTTTTCATGGTCATGGAATCAAAATATGTAATAAATGTCGTGCTAATATTTATGGGCGAAATCAAAACATGGATGGGGGAACTATGCTGTTTTTAGCATAGTAGCATTTTTAGCCGTTTTCATGGGTAGACACTTTTATGCTAGGTGTTAGCACGCTAGTAGCATTTTCATAGGGGGACACTATTATGCGAGATGTTAGCATGATGTTAGCCAGGTGTTAGCATGCTAACGTTAGCATGTTTACAAAACATATTAACGTGAGCATGCAAGCCTTTTTTGCGATTCTTATGAATATGAACTTAAGCTGACACTTAGCATGTTAGCATGCTAACAATTATACTAACATTTTCAGAGCCAGACACAAAAACAAACACTTGCTATTGTACTATGTGTTAGCATATTAGCATTGTTAGCATTCTTTATGTCATTTAAAAGTTTTCATTGTATGTTGTCATGATCAAGGAATCAAAATATGTAATAAATGTAGTGCTAATATTTATGGGCAAAATCAAAACATGCATGGGGGAACTATGCTGTTTGTCATATGAAATAAAAAAAACGTTTTTTTCTTAAATATTTTTGCAATATTAGCATTAGACTGTGAGCGTATTCCTTCACGTAGCGTAGCATCACTTCAAGCCAAATGATAGCCGTCAAAACGAAAGAGCCTCTTTCGATGAATTATTCAACAAGGAGCCATTTTGAGGACGTTTTAGCGTACGGTGAAGTTGACGACATCAGCAAAAAGGCGCTGTTTACTGTTGCTGGTGATGAATCACACAAAGTGACTCACCTGTTATTGTGTTGATGTTCCTCCTGCAGCGTACAAGGAGAAGATGAAGGAGCTTTCCGTCCTCTCGCTCATCTGCTCCTGCTTTCATCCGGAGACGCGCAACAAGCTCGCACGCGAGTTTGAAGGTAAGAAAAGAATCACTTCTAGTATTAGTAGTAATATTAGTAGTAGTAGTAGTAGTAGTAGTATACAGTTAATATGTACTCATCATCGACAGACATGGAAGTGAAGCCAATCAACAAGCGGGCCTCCGGGCAGGCCTTCGAGGTGATCCTCAAGCCCCTGTCTCCAGTATCAGAAGTCATCCACAGCCTGGCGTCTTCTCCCAAGAGAGACATCTCCTTGGATGACATCGAGAAGAAGCTGGAGGCGGCCGAAGAGCGGAGAAAGGTGACTTCATCATCCATCTCAAAAAGACAACAAACAATCACAATCATGGAGTCAGTTTATTTTTCTTCTTCTGGTTTTTTTTTTTTAGTACCAAGAAACTCAAGTGCTGAGGGCTTTGGCGGAAAAGCGAGAGCACGAGAGGGACGTGCTGTTCAAGGCCCTGGAGGAGAACAACAACTTCAGCAGGATGGCCGAGGAGAAGCTCCAGATGAAGATGGAGCAGATCAAGGAGAACCGAGACGCCCATCTGGCCGCCATGCTGGAGCGTCTACAGGAGAAGGTGACGGACACCTGCACAGCACCGCACTGCTGGGGGGTCAAAATGATGGAACACACAAGAAAAGAAAAAAAAGTTTTTTTATTTTAATACATTTTTTATATAATTAATTAAATACAATTTTATTTTATTATTATTATTTTTTTTTATTTTTTTTAGTGTTATACTATTTACTATTACAGGAATAATATAATATTAAATATAATTTCATTAGAAAACAGTAGTAACTACATTTATTTATGTAAAATAATAATATTTCAGAGTATATATATATATATAATATTTCATACCCAGTATACCTGTATGTATAGTATTAGTCATAAAATAACATTTATTAGCAATAAAATTCAAATTTTATGAAAACGTCTAGTTTTTAAAAAATGGTGGCCACCAACCACTCACAAGTCTTTATTGTAAAAATAATAATATAAGAAAATATAATATAAAAAATACTAATAAATGAAAAAATACTAATAAATAAAAAATAGTAATATAATATGATATATATAATTAATAAAAATATAATAAAATATAAAAAACATTTTTAAAATATAATATAAAAATTGTAATATAATATATTTTTTATATAATATAAAAAAATGTAATATACTAGAAAATATAAAAATATATTGGAAATATAAATCATGCTAAGACACCAACCACTTATATACTGTATATCTTAAATAAATGATATAAATAAATAAATATTAATAAATAAATAGAATTACTGCATGAAAAACTATGATGCAACTGTAATATTTATATGTGCACATAGTTTTTTATTTCTTGAGATAAAAGCAGAAAATAACAAATATAATAATAGGAATACTATCAATATAATATTTCTATATTTTATATTTGCCATATAAAACATGTCATTTCTCACCAGGAGAGACACGCGGCGTTGGTGCGCAGGAACAAAGAGCTGCGGGACGAGTTGACACCCTGAGGGGACGCACGGATCCGTCCATCCTCACCCAGTTCCCCTTCATCCATTCGCTACCCACCCTTCTCTCAGAGCCCTCTACAGACACGCAAACCTGGAAACCCCGAGAGGTGGAGGACCTCGCCACCAATCACACAACACTCACCTGTCAATCAACCATCCCCCTATCCGTCAGTATTAGTTCGGATTTCTTGATTTTACAGAGGGATCTTATTTTGTAAATATGATTTATGGTTTCTTCACTGTAAGTTGGATGTAGACGACGTTTGCAATGTATTCCTGATGCCGATGATGTTTTGTGTCACGCGTACCTAAGATACAGACCAACACCTGTATTGTCATCATGCACGCTTTGGAATGTATACAATACAAACAAACCTGCAATGAATGTGACTGCCGCTTTATTTCTTATAGGATTAGGAATATCTTCAATCTCTATTTCTATACTAAAATATACATTCAGTCTCTTTTTTTAATGTACAGTACCACTCATGTCTGCCTGTGTCCTCTACTGCTTGTGTCACCCCCAATTTCAACCCCCCATTCATAAATTTATCTGTGAAAGCTTTGCTTAATGAATAAACATTTGGGGTTCTGTGAACATGACATGGCATCACATGACTTTCTGTGCTAGTGTCATAGTCGATATAATGCTAATAATGACACTATTAACGTCATTATCCATAGAGTTGATGTTTTGCGTTGAAAAGACAATTCTCTACTCCACCGCTAGAGGGCAGTAAAAGCATTCACTTCATTTATGACGCCTTTAACTTCCCATGAGTTCAAACGTTCAAGAAGATGACGTTAGTGTGCTAATCAGATGATGCTAATCAGTGCAATATAAAATAAATACAGTTAACCCTTCAAAGAACAAAAGCTTCAGGACTTTACCAGCTCAATAAGGAGCACAGGTTATGTGATGAAAGATACATCCCAAATGAGAACAGCTATATTGGAAAGACGTTCCGGAAATGATAAAACGGTAAGGTAAGCTAGCTGCTATGCTACTGTATGTTATCCATGAGGCGCTCAGTTGCAGTGCAACTTCCGGCCAGATGGTGGCGGTAATGTTCCAGTTGTGTCAGTTGTTTAACAAGCTCACAGAAGATCAGAAGAGGACATTTAACTACACATGGGAATGGAGACGTTTTTAAAACGAAAAAAAAAAAAATCAGACAAATATGGTGCCAGTCCGCCTAAAAGACTACATTTTTACGTAAGTGAACTTCATCAGGAACGGTTTTTATTGATTTATTTATTTTTATTTATTTTTTTATTAATAAGCCTGACTTAACATTTTTTTCCTGCTTGATTTGTTCCATGAATTATTAGCAAAAGTTAATATAAAATTATTAAAAATCTTTGTGATGATCATTATTATGGTCATTATTCATTCAACTAAACTGACAGTGTATTTGATTTATTATTGAAAACAAATAAGAACAATTAAATCTATACAGTGTTAATATTTAATGGGCCACTCTGTAATGAAAAATTTGGGTTAAAAAAAGATTAAGAACACCTGTATTAGACAATCTTATTTTCTAGCTGAGCAGTGTGCCGAGGACAGGATTCTGCTTACCATCATGGCGGCCAAACTCGTGCAGTGTATAATAAAATACGGAAGTGGATGAGGAGCAACACGCTAGTTAATTCGTGTTGTTACAGGGAGCTTTTAATATTAACAGATGTACGTTCTGAATCATGCTTTAAAATTTAAGTCAAAAGTGAACAAATTGAGAAAATAATAATGGAAAATATACTTACTCCTTGCAGTTGATACAAAACGCGGTTTTATTGACAGCTCCGCCACAAAATAGGCACTGGAAAGTTTTGTGTTGCAGTGAAATGCGTCCAAGCGGAAACGGCGGTTAAGCTGAACTACTGTTCTGCACCACTGTCAAAATGTCCCCCCCAGCCGTGGGGGTGGCCATAGATCACCAGGTGGGCCGTCGATACTTCTTTATTAATTTTTTAAAAATAAAAAAATAAGGCATAAAATGAATTAAAGTAAAATAAAATTAAAAATGTAAGAGTACCAATTCTATAAAGCGCCAATTTAGTATATGCTTTAATAAAATTTAATGTAAAAGCGCAGAATAGATTCAAAGAACAACAAAAAAAGCTCTTTTATAATTCTCTATAGCTTTGAGATGGGCTGTCAGGGAATTATTTTATATATATATATATATGTATGTCACAAAAAAGTCACACAAGTTCCATAAAAGTGTGATACCGCTGGCTCCACAATAAAACGGTACAAGAAATATCACCGTGATGGCGGCGGAACGGTGATTTAGCGGTCGCAGCTGCCTCCTGCCGTATGTCGCCATTACTCGTGAGCGCCTTTCCTCCATTGTCCGCATCCTGTTCACACTATTGTCTCCGCTTTGGACCAACCCAAGGCGGTGAGGTCAGGGCAACATTGTAAAGGATTTCCTGTGTGCGCTTAATGATTTCCTGTCTTTTCAGCAGGGTAACAATACACTTTGGATTTGGTTACTTACCTGGCACGCAGTGAAGGAATCACTGTTCAAGCCCATAAAAATGAAACCCTTGATTAGTTTCTTATTAGCTTTTATGGATATGCTCCAATGTGTGCATTTTTCCATTTTGTGCATTTTCCAATGTGATTTATTGATAGAAAAATATTACAAATACAAAAAAGTGTGGCATTGTCAGGAAGTTAGTTTCCAAAAGTAGGCTTGGCTCATTTCCGTCACGCTATATTAAATACATCCTTGACAATCTCCCCACTAAATGTGTCCTCAAACAAAAGAGTGCATGTTATGTTTGCTAAATCATATTTTTATCATCAATAAAATACAATCATCCAGAGTTCTTCTTTTCTACACATGGCGTTGTTTCTATGCAATCAAATGAGGCCAGTTCACCTGTGTGGGTTCTCGCTATGATAACAGACGCTCGAGTGCCGGTGGGCCCACAGCTCAGCTGTCGCCCTCAGTCCAGTTGTCGTCTTCAGAAGGCCCCAATCTCTGTGCCCCAAGGCCTGTACGGCTTGGATAAAGTGGGAGGGGGGGTGATTGTGCCGAGTGTCGCCGGGGAGACGAATGGGAAAGCACCGAAGGAGAGTGGGAAGGCTGAGAGCGAGGAGAGGGACGACAGTAAGGGCGGCGACACCTTTGGCACGTTGGGAGGCACCCTGAGACACTCCGTGGGGGGCATTAGCCTGGACGTCCCCGAGACCTCTAAGGCGGCGGAAGAGGACGTAGAAGATGGTCGACTGTTTCCTCTGGATGCGGGTGTCCTGCCTTGCGGGGGTTGTAGGAGGAGGTGATGGGGGAGTGGAGCGGGGGCGGCCCCGTAGGCAGAGCCCCAGGCTAAGTGTTCCAGTCCGGCCTGCACCTCCCTCTGAGAGGCGAAGTTGCTCAGGTGGGACACCAGGCGTACGCGGAGGGGGTCCGTGCTGTCCCGGCCCTCCATGATGCTCAGGAAGCGAGCCGTCTCGGCCAAACACTCCCTGAAACCCAGGCTGCGGTAATCCTTCGCCAGGGCCTGAGCCTCAAAGTAACCTGATGGCGACACGGGCATCATATCATACAACATATCACACTGTTTCCTATCATATCATAACATACTATAGTATAACATAGCATCTTTTTCCCATCATATTGTACAATAACAGCATATCATACCCTATCATACCATATACTGTGTCCTACCACATCACATCATATCATACAACATATCACACTGTTTCCTATCATATCATAACATACTATAGTATAACATAGCATCTTATTTCCTATCATATTGTAGCATAACAAAGCATATCATACACTATCGTACCATACTGTGTCCTACCACATCACATCATACCTTAGTATACTACAACATATCACACTGTTTCCTATCATATCATAACATACTGAGTTTAACATAGCATCCTCATATTGTACCATAACAAAGCATATCATACCCTATCATTCTATCACATACCATATTTTGAACTATCTATAACATATCATACTATGTCCTATTATGTCATACATATGCTAGCATATCATACATTACCTATTTACTATTATATACACCATAAAATAGCATATCATACAATCACACTTCATATTCTTTCCTATAATCATACCATAACACAGCATATCATACCCTATCATATAGTACTATAACACAGCATATCATACCCTATCATATAATACTATAACACAGCATATCATACCCTATCATATAATACTATAATACAGCATATCATACCCTATCATATAGTACTATAACATAGCATATCATACCCTATCATATAGTACTATAACATGGCATATCATACCCTATCATATAGTACTATAACATAGCATATCATACCCTATCATATAATACTATAACATGGCATATCATACCCTATCATATAATACTATAACACGGCATATCATACCCTATCATATAGTACTATAACATAGCATATCATACCCTATCATATAGTACTATAACATGGCATATCATACCCTATCATATGCTTTTCCACATATCACACTATGTCCTATCATTTAATACCATAGCAAAGCATATCATACCCTATCATACCATAAAATATCATACTCTCTCATGTACTATAACATAGCATATCATACTCTTTTCTATCACATTATAATACCATAGCAAAGCATATCATACCCTATCATACTATACATGACATATCATAACGTAGCATACCATGTTATACCCTAGCAATATCATGCCATATTAAAATGTGTTGTATCATACTATATCATACCATAATAAAATCCCTGATCAAAAAACATACCACATCACATCATAGCATATCATACCTTATCATACCATATAACTTCATATCATGATCATATCATAGCTTGTTACAGGGATGTCCAAAATTTTAATTTTTTCAAAATGTAAGCAGAAGAAGAAGAACCGTCCTTTCATTTTCAGTGTTTGGACACCCTTGGCCAATTATTATATCATTTCATTATCTGGTGTCATATGGTACCATATTATCATATCATGCCCAATTATGTCATCTTTAATGATATATCATATCGTACCTTATCACATGATATGAAAATGTAGCTTACCTTTGCCTCCGGATGCATGCAGCATCTTTAAATGGTCCACTGTCATTTGCAGGATTTCTGCTTTTTCCAATTTGGCTGATCCCTGAACAGTCAAGCAATTGAAAAGTTAGTAATTAATCCGTTTTAGTTGGGTCACTCATTTTCAATGAGTGTACATTTTAAAAAAGCATTTTAATACATGTCTTCTGTATTAAATGTTGGTATTTAACTCAGGTTGTGAGCTTTAATGACATAAACAAATCACGTGAGGCATATAGTGATGCGTTCATGAAGCTCGTTGCGTTGTTACCTGTTTCTCAAAAGCACTTGGCACCAGTCTTCTCAGCTCAGATAAACTGTTATTGATGCGGTCACGTCTCCTTTTCTCGATAATCTACAATCAATCAAAAAAAAGGGATTTAGTCCAATTAAGTTGAAGGGAAATAATAAAAGTAGCCGGAAGAAGCACTCACTCCTCTGCGTCGTTTTCTGGCTTGGACCTGAGTTGTAGTCGGAGGTGACGCGGAGCCGTGACAGTCAGCTGGACTGGAGCACAACGACGACGTTCAATTAAAAATAATCAGAATAATAAGTAATAGAAAAGAAGGGAAATAAGCGAACAAACCCATTTTCGTCTCCGCTGTCTTTCTCCACTTCAATGTTGTCATCCAGGTCGCTGTCGGACGAGCTGTAAGTGTGGCTTCTCTTCATGTTTTGTCGCACAGCAACCTGCTTAGCACTGGCGGCAGCTCTCAGCAGGGACGTCCCTTCATGCAGTCCGCGGGGGGCGGGGTCTCACTCGCGAGGTGGGCGGGGCTTAGGCTTGTCACGTTTGAGTAGGAGTGACGTCAGTGTAGTTTTTTTTTAGTTAGCATATCTTCTGGTTTTGTTGTAATATCTTTATTTACTTCTCACAGTGTTTTTTTTAGGATCATATTGAAATGTACTTAAAGTATTTACTTGTACTTTAGTAAGATAAAAAAAAAAGGTTTTCTCGAGGAAGGGTGTTCAAAGTGCGGCCCGGGGGCCGAGGTTTGCTAATGCACATTCTAAAAATACAATTAATTAAGAAAATTAAAACAGAAAAAAGGGGCAAAAATTTAAATAAATCATAATAATAATGTGCTTTGTCACTGATAAAATGAATAAATTCATTTTAAAAATGTATATAAATATATAATTAATATATACATTTATATTTATATATTATTATACATTTTTAATAAATAGGGTTAGGGTTATAAATATAAATATAAATATAAATATAAATATAAATATAAATATTTTTATAACAAAAAATATTTTTTTCCCGCATGCGTCCCTCAGTATCAGATTGATCCTTTTGCTATTTTTGGTCTGTTTTTTTATGTTTATTTCTTCATATTTATTCAGCTTTTTTATTGTGTTGTCCATGATGTTGTATTGTTGATAATATTATATTTACATATTGTTTACAGGAAATAATTCTGTATTCTTGAATACAGAAGGGCAGTTTTTGTTTTTATTAAAAGGCAATAATTGAGTTGTTTTGCTGATATTGTTGTATTTCTATATTGTTGAATTATTGTAAATTTGTTGATCAAAATATGTATTTTTTGATGGCGATCTTTCATTATGATTATGAACATGATTAAAAATGTTTTTAAAAAAAGTGTCCGTATCAGCAATACTGGCTCTGTATTTGTAGGTTTGATACTAAAATGTGATCCCCGAGTTGCAAATGTTTAATCCTTGTTCGTTCCTCTTGCGTCACGTTCATGAACTTCCCTCTGTTGAGGGTCCTTGTTTGGTTCCCACTGCCTGTTCCTGCTGGCGTGAAGCCCTCTTTCTGCCCGCCGTCAGCGGGAGAGCCCTCTTTGGTGTTGTGGAGGACACACGGCCTATTAGCAGAGCGTGTTGTTCATTTGTTCATTGTCCGCCGTCAGCTGTGTGATCCGCAACAGAGCTGAATCGCTTCGGGAGGCCCGGCGACATTAGCGAGGCGGCCTTAGTGAGGCGCTCTCCTAGGAAACTGCAAACAGGTCAGCGGACGGAGCTTCCCAGGGAATCATTCATCCACAAATCAAGAGCGTACGGGGCTGGGAACCGAGAGGGAGCCATGTTTTGAAAGGCTCGAGCTACATGCGACCCGCCGACGGAGGTTTTGCTTATGAGCGACATGAACAAACATACACGCTGACTTATGTACACTGTCGACTCATGAAAGTGTGTCACTCAGCCAGCGCCGGTCGGGGGACACGGGTGGTCTAGTGAAGGTGAGAACATGGTGACCCCGCTAATGCGCCGGGGTCAAAGGGCAGACTATATAAAACACAGTAGCTTTCAATGCCTGTGTTCTGACTTGTAACTGATACACGCCGAGCTAATGTTTATATTTAAAAGTGTACATGAGGTCACCTGGAGTGGTGCTCCTTTATTCCGCCCAAGCCACCGTCCTACAGGTTTAGCATGACGGGTGAGTCTAGCTTTTGTCATGGACTATCTCATAAACATAATTTTCAACGGCAGTTAAACAGACCATATTACTGCTGTCCAATGAAATCCTCGCTTTTTGCGGCGGTGTTCCAAAAATTTCAGATTTCAGATCAACATTGGCAATAAAAGTGACTTTTCAATTGTACATTTACACCACACAGTCCAGGTTTAAACCCTAAATATGCCTTATTAATTATTCCATACATCCATTTTCTATCCCGCTTATCGTTATTAGGGTCGCGGGGGTATGCTGGAGCCTATCCCAGCTGATAACATATACACCCTGGACTGGTTGCCAGCCAATCACAGGGCACATATAGACAAACAATCTTATTTAAAGTATAAAATGTACTGTATGAATCGGAGTCACAATGTAGCCAGTCATCTCACACACAACTGTGATGCGTTCAAGGACCGCTAAACAAAATGCTAAATGCTAAATCTCAGCCCCTCTGCTGTAGTGTCCAAACTTCCGTGAACCAGGAGGTTCGGTCTGCCAACTGAAGATGTAGCGGAATAAAAATGTTTGCTAACGTGTGACTACTAAATGTGGAAATAGAATATGAATAATTCCATAAAATCAAATTGCACTGACATGTCTGTAAAGGCCATCAGCGTAGGGGGGTTGGTGTGGTGGTGGGGGTGGGGGGGGTGAGGGTGGTGGCATGACCCTCCTGCTGTCCTAGCTTGTGGAGGAGCAGCTGTCTCCCTGCTCCGTCCACCAAGTCAGTTGTTAGCGGCAGACGAGACGGAGCAACTGCGGGCGGGTACGCTGCTCCCTCAACGTCAGCCAGGCTACGGCGGTGACAGATACAGTGTACAAGCTTCATTCAGCCTGTTGATGTATGGAGTGGGAGTGGGAGGGGTGACGTCCACTCCCCTCTTTGGCACCCTGCTGTCAGCACACACTTTCACTCAAAATCATCACGACCTGCAGCTTGTATGTCTTCCTCGTGCCCGTCTATGAATGATTTTTATACACCACACTTTTTCATGAGTGAATGATTCAATCTACACAAAACACCCATATATTCCCTCCGCAAGGCATGCTGGGTAGCCTGTGGTACTTTTTCTTTTTTGTCGCATTTTGATTGGTTGCAAAATACGTTGAGGAGGTCGTCAGAAGGATGTAAAAAAAGGAACAAGGAGTTGACATATTCTTTATATCCAATGTTATAATGTAATTATTCATAGTTCATATTGTTGCTGCAGATGGACTACCCAGCATGCCTTGTGGGCATTTGGAAATTCATTCATTCATTAGATCCTTTTCTACCGCTTATCCTCACAAGAGTCTATCCCAGCTGTCTTCAGGCAAGAGGCGGGGTACACCCTGGACTGGTAGCCAGCCAATCACAGGGCACATATAGACAAACAACCATTCACACTCACATTCATACCTATGGACAATTTGGAGTCGCTAATTAACCTAGCATGTTTTTGGAATGTGGGAGGAAACCGGAGTACCCGGAGAAAACCCACGCATGCACGGGGAGAACATGCAAACTCCACACAGAGATGGCTGAGTGTGGAATTGAACTTGGGTCTCCTCGCTGTGCGCTAACCACTCGACCGCCGTGCAGCCCTCAACACAATACATACAATACACACTTACTAACTCATTTGTGACAGAGATTCGCGGAGATTCGAACCCAGGTCTTCGCGATCTCCTGACTGTGGCCAACATGCCAACCACTCCTCCACCGTGCAGCCTGTTTATTTAGCCGTAGTTTGTCTTGATCAGTGAAAATTGTCTAAAATAGCCAATTAACCTAGCATGTTTTTTGGAATGTGGGAGGAAACCCACGCATGCACGGGGAGAACATGCAAACTCCACACAGAGATGTTTTTAGAATTGAACTTGGGTCTTTTAGCTGCGTGGCCTGCGCACTAACCACTCGTACACCGTGCAGCCCGCATTTGGAAATATCAGTTTTAAGTTACGTGTTAGGTTTAGCGCTGCAGGAGTAGTTTTTGTTGCAACGTGAGCAAGTATGTCGTTCTGTTTGATGACCACACCCTCAAATTGTGCGTCACAAAGTCAACAAATGTGGCATTCAATGTCAAAAGGAGTAAAAAAAAATACTCACGTTTTTTCCGCTTGGTGCCACCATATTGGATTGTTTTAAGGATGTTTTAAGATGTTGGGGAAAGGATGTCCACCAAGGATGGTAGAGATGTGCCCTGCAAAAAAATAAAAATAAATAATGTAATGGTCAGGTGTCCCTATACTTTTGCAAAAAGTCAGCTTGTGATTGGATTCGCGTTTACCAATTCTAAATCATCCGTGACCTTTCACCGACCTTTCCTGAGAAGGAGTATACGTATATATGTTTGGATGGGATTATCTCCGCTAGCTCAGCCTACAGTGCCATCATCTCTAATGGACATGTGGCGTCCATTATGCTCTCTCCTCACACCTGACTGTCAAGGTCCTTCACATTAGCGCTAAAATTCCTTGGGCCCATTAAACACAATTAGCGGAATCCTTGACATGTCACCTCACGGTGAAACCAAGCATTTTCTCCACTTGACTCTTTTGGGATTCTGTGTTTTTTTTTTCCTTTTGATTTCCAAGCATTCTCAACAATGCCTGTTGACCAGCAGTGAACTCGGCTGTGGAGCAAGGAAGCTAAGCGATATAAGCCGCCATTTGTTGTGAAACTGGCGTGTGCCCAGCTGCCTTTCTCCGTCTCCCCTTAGGTTTCCCTTGGTGACCCTTTATAGTGTGCAAAGAGCGCGGCCCCCTGCGAGTGTGCGCCGGTGCGTCTGCGTGTGTTTATGTGTGTGTGTGCGGGGGCCCAGAGTGTGCGAGTGTGTTTAGGAGGTGCCGTTTCCCACAGCCCTGATCTAATTCCGTGGTAACTCAATCTCCGTGTGAGCGCTTCCCGGCGAGTGTTCTCCCACCCGTCGACAGTCCCCCTCTCTCCGGCCGGCCGAGTGGCTGAGCGTGTCTGACAGAGGCCTGGCTCAGTCCCACCACCACCACCGCCGCCGCCGCCGCCGCCCCCCTCCCCTTCTTGGCCTCCGTGCTACCCGCCCTCCCATCAGGATTGATTTACTATGTCAACCGTTGAGGCTGTCGGCAGCAGCGGCGTTCGCAGCCGTGCCTGCATCCTGTGTGTGCGCCATTTTGATATCTTATACCTGTCATTCAGCAACTTGTGTGTGTGTGTGGACTGACTGTGGATGAAGCGGCGTGCTTTTCTTATACGGACACTCTTGAGCTATGGCGTATTATGTAAGAAAAAGCAAATGCCACCCATGCTGGTTGTAAATAGCTGGTCCCCACAAAGGGGAAATGTCTCCCATACAACAATGTTATCCTATGAAGCACAGCTTCCTGGCTGCCCTCTCTGGTTCCAGCCAGCACCCAGGCGCTATATCGGGCAGGGAAAAGACCAGGCCTGAGACCCATTCCTATGGTGCCCCCCCCCTACAACATCTCATTCTTCACTTTCCTGCCTTTGTTGGCATCCATTCTTTTTTGTGCTTTTTGGATAGGTAAGATGTGTGGACTTCCTTGTTTCTTTGTTGTGCGTCTCTCTCTAAACACGGCTTCTCATGTTGGTCAACTGACAACAGGAGCCACAGTTTTCACAACATTTTCAGTCACTCCCGCAACATAAACAATCACCGCATCCTAAGCTGATATGGACGACAACATAAAACAACACAAAAACACAACACAAAAGTGGATCAGTCTCTGAAAATAAATGTCTCGCTGTGGGAGTTTTAGGAATCGTAGGGGTGGGCGGATCAATCCGAATGTATAAAGCAGGGTCGGGGCAAACTACTACACAAGTGTTTGAATACGGGCCGCCCGTTTTTTCCGAAGTATTTCATTTAAACTTAACATAGAAGCTGGCATCATGACTTGAGCCAACGTTTTGATGGTTTAAGTAATAATAATAATAATAATAATATATTTTATTTGTATAGCGCTTTTCAGAGTACTCAAATACGCTTTACAATAGAGAAAAAATATATAAAAATAGAGTAAAAATAAAAATAAAAATTTGAGTAAACAATGCATTAAAATACAATATTGTCCATAGGTATGAATGTGAGTGTGAATGGTTGTTTGTCTATATGTGCCCTGTGATTGGCTGGCGACCAGTCCAGGGTGTACCCCGCCTTTCGCCCAAAGACAGCTGGGATAGGCTCCAGCACCCCCCACATTTTCTACCGCTTTTCCTCATGAGGGTCGCGGGGGTGCTGGAGCCTATCCCAGCTGTCTTCGGACAAAATAGACAAACAACCATTCACACTCACATTCATACCTATGGACAATTTGGAGTCGCTAATTAACCTAGCATGTTTTTGGAATGTGGGAGGAAACCGGAGTACCCGGAGAAAACCCACGCATGCACGGGGGAGAACATGCAAACTCCACAGAGGGTGGAATTGAACCCTGGTCTCCTAGCTGTGAGGTCTGCGCGCTAACCACTAGACCGCCGTGCCGCCGTAGCAGGTGTTTTGAGCTGACAAATATGAAGTAACTTTGATCAAATGTAGAATTACTTCAGAACTTCAACACGGCAGCGACTGTTCAAATTTTTCTAAATGAGAAATCTTGTCATGTTTTAATCTCAAAGAATCTTACAAAGTACTTTATGATTCATAATTTTTTTAAGAGCGTGCTCTTCTGCTTTTCACACTTAAATAACAGTTAACAATGTTCAAACATTACAACACTTCCATGCTAACTGTTAGTTAGCAGTTCCATGCTAACTTCCATGCAGTTTATCCTCATTAGGGGCGCAAGAGTATGCTGGAGCCTATCCCAGCGACCACCGTGCCGCCCACCAACTAGTATTGATTATCATTATTATTTTTTGTACTTCTGACCACATTTTCATTTGTCGGTGAAGGAAAACAGTACGTCCCGTTCTCACTAAGTGGGAAAAAAACGCACCCGCCGCCGCCGCCTGCTTCATCCTTTTCCGTCACAATGGCGCACGCTCCTTCAGTAGCCCCTCACAAATGACCGTGCCCATGGCGTTTACAACTATGCTCCCCATTAACACTTAACTCAGCGAGTCCACAAAGGAGGGATGGCAGATCACAAGGCCGCTTTCCAAATAAGCGCAACAGGAGACAGCACGTGATGTCCCCCCCGCTCGCACAGAGAGCGAGCTACTTTTAAGGCCACACATTGTGTCGCCGCAGGAAAAACATTGTTTGCATATCAATGGTGTTGTATGCATGTGTGTGTGTATGTGTGTGTATGTGTGTGTTGTCTTAATTGAAATGTAGCTTCATTTCTAAAAAAGGAGCCTCACCGCCACCAGCCGTATGAACTAATGACTCTGGTGTGTGCGTGTTTAAATTGTACGTTATAAAGCAGAGCAGTCCATCAAGGTCACCACTCGTTGACGCTTGTAGGCCGGGGTTTAAGGTCTGATCTATAAATGTGATTAATTATATTAGCGGAGCACCAAAAAAAAAAACAGCAAAAAAAAAAAAAAAAGGGTCTTCTTTGCGGGCCGGCTCCCTTCCCAGTGCATGCTCCGTGCCAGCTGTCTGCACTGCAGTAAAGTACTGCTTTCCCAAGCTCCGATCCTGTGGGAAAAATCTGTTGTGGCCAGTAATTGATTCCGCCCTGCCAGCCCCATTACTCTCTGCTGCAGTCAAAGTGCCAGTGAGCTGCAGCGAGCCTGTTAGCATAGCCGCCTTTGCTCCTTTAACTCCGTTCTGCAGCACGGCTCCATCAGCCCTTCGCTAACATTTGGCGTGTCATTTTTCTGTCACCTTGTTATTCACATGCACAATTAGTTTTTTTCGGTACGGCACATGACCAGTAAAAATTAAGTAAAAAAAAAAAAAAACATTAAATAAATACTCTTAAAGGGGAACTGCATTTTTTTTTTAGAATTTTACCCATCAATCCTTATGTGAAACATGAACACATTTCTTTCCCTTTCTGTGCATTACAGTTAAGTTAATATGAGCTAGCTAACAACAGACATCATGGAAAATACCTGTTTTTACACTAAAGCTCTCGCAAAAAAAAATTTAAAAAATCACAATGACCTCATAACTGACTCCTATAATAACCAAGCTACAGCAATACTATTATTGTAGCAGGTAACACTAAAAACAAAAAAATTATCTGGTGGATTAACGTCTTGCTAAGCGCTAGTCTCAGCGTCATTCACACATGGAAGAGTGGATATCAATTTTGTTACAAAGACTCAACAAGATGCTCGTTTGCTGTCAGCATTTTTTTTTTTTACCTGAGGATTGGCGCACAGGTCTTGTGCTGGAAGATACAGCCATCCCAATAAGAGCAGACATTTTAAGTGTTTTTAAAGTTTAAAGTAAATTTAGTGTTTTAAATCAAAATTTAGCAAGATAACTGCAACGATTACACGTTAGGGGTTCATAGTCGAAATATGTATCCCGATGATAGCATAGTAAGCTAGCTGAAATTAACTTGTTTTCTCGTGTTATAATGCACAGAAAAGGGAAAGAAATATGTCTTCATGTTTCATATAAGGATTGTGAATGATGGGAAAAATTGCACACAAAAGTGCTGTTCCCTTATAAGAACGACTACAGCAGGGGTGGGCAAACTGCGGCCCGGGGGCCACATACGGCACACCAAGCGTTTGAATCTGGCCCGCCAGTTGCTTTCTAAGTATTTCAACTTTTAACGTACAAACTGGCAACATGACTTGCAAGTTGGATGTCTTATTAATTTTAATAATTTTAAAAAATTCTAAAAAGGAAAAAAAATTTAAACATTTTTTTTATTAAAAAAATTTAAAAAGTTAATAATTTGATGTGGTCTGATGTTTAAAGTATAACACTTTTACAGATAAAATTAGACAAATAATTCAAGGAAAAAATTATGAGCATAAAATGTGTGTGTGTAAAATATATGTTCTGCCCCCCCCCCACCCGGACAATTTTGTTAACTCAATGCGGCCCACGAGTCTAAATATTTGCCCACCCCTGGACTACTGGAAAACTTTATTAACAATTCAGACATGGTTCCATTTACGATGTGTCATCAATGACCTCAAATGACTTAAGTATTAAAAGTATCAATACTTTGATTAGGGAATCAAATTTAGAACGTGAAGAACTGGCATCGGAAGTGTCCGTATGTCAATATGGAGTCGCACATCACAAGAAAATACAGTGAAAGTTGTATAGTCAACCTCAAAGGTGGTACAATGAGGGATTCAAGTGAAGTCATGTGACCTTCCCGGGACCGTGTATATGCTGACTAAAGAAAAAAAAATGAAGACTACGCCAACAGTTGTCCGCCGCTCTTGGCTTGTCTGCGTTAAAAAATTAAAGACATTTGAACGTTACACTTGTCCCATCGATCTACGGCCGATTGTTGAGGCTTTCCAGATGATTGGACTTGACAGCAAAGATTAGACAGCACTTGCCGGTCTACCAAGGGGTGTCACGGACGTGCACCATTGCTGTCATCGCCTCGAATGCGCACTGATTATTCTGCAGGGCAGCAAACAGGGACACAATCCCCCCCCCCCCGTGCGCCCCTCTTCTGAAAGTGAGTCATGAAATATTAAATGCGGTCATCTGCTGAGATGGTTGAGTTGCTTGTCACGGCCTAACACTTACCACATGTCTAAACAAAGGTAAGCGCCCCCCCCCCCCCCGCTAGCCAATTAATCTTCAATTAGGGTTTCTGCTCTGTGCTTTCGCATCTGTGTTTTCCAGTCTGGCCTCAGCAGGTGGGGGTGTGTGGTGGGGCGAGGGGGTGAGGGGGGGGGGGCATATGTGTAAGGATTATCATGCTTTGGGAACATAAAGGACGCTTTCTGACACGCATTTTTCACATGACGACTCAGATGATCAACATCACGCGGTGACGTCGGAGCCGTCTATTTCCAGGGTTGAAAGCAAAATTAAAATAAAAGAGTAGAAAATAAAGTTTCCCACGTGATACGCCGAGAGACATTAGAGGCCTGAGTGATTTATCAGGGATTGTCATGACTCCGGCAGGCTTTATATAACTAGCAGCTGAAGGCCCTACTTTCCCATGTGGAGGTCACGAGGCCACCCTCTAAGCGCTGTGCTGCATGCTTGTTTTTCACACAAGAATTCCAGCCCGCTGTTAGGCGGATCTAAGGGAGCGTAAAAAGAGAATCGGAGATCTGTACAGTAGGTGCGTCCCCTCGTAACCGCCTCCCCCGAGCAGTGGCGTCGCGCCTTGGGCATGGTTCCCTCCCCGGGGCCTCTCACTTTTAATGACAGAACAAGAAGTTTCTCTGTGAAAAGCAAGGATCCCACCCCCGCCACGTTCAACCCGCTCATGCCCCGACATCGGTGTGCCACGACCGGGAGCCTGGGGGTGGAGGGGGACGCAGGGAGCGTGGAAGGATGAAAGGATGAGAGAGAAGATCAAAGCTGGATGCATGAAAAAGCTCAAAGCATACAAAGCAAGAGGCACCACTCTGACCTCTGTCTCACACACAGCAGCGCCCACCATGGCTTCTGGTTCTCTGTTCATGAAGCAGTCACAAAAAAAAGCCAAAGCAGAAAGGACACACCACTCAGGTGCTTAGACCTGAAGTGGTGCCCCCTGTTGGTGACACCTCCCAATTGCATCTCTTTTCCAAGGCTTAAAGTAAAAAAAAACTGCTGATCCTGAACTCCCCACGCCATTTTTTCTGTATTCTGTATATATTTATATATATATACACATATATAAAATCACAAAAACATCGGTCTGAACAAAAACTACTAATATATCATTGTGAACATGCCCCCCACCAACTTAAAGGTACCAAATTCTACTTACTTAACCGTTTAAATCCAATGTGAACGTTACAATGTCAACAGCCTTAACGTTAGCGAGCTAATGCTAACAGAACCAACAGGAGTACGCCCAACCGGAAGTAAATAGCAACTCTACACAATAATATCCCACTCAAACTCCATTATTACTGATAGTAGCATTTTATTATTTTATTATATTTTGCTTTGTAAACATACTACCTTTCACTTCAACTGGGTTTCATATGCTATTTTTTTTTAACTATGTTCAGCTTCCTCCTCCTCGGCAGCAGCTACTCGTGAGGGGCGGGCAGACTGCTCTGGCTCCACCCACGACTGCTGAACACTCGTCACTCATTGGCTGATGCGAAGAAACGAAGCTTTCTGATATGTTTTAATTGTTCCCAAATACAAACACTTTAAAAGTATTTCTTTGAATTAATTACTCGAAAAAAAGGTTTCGAATACCGTATTCGGGTTCGGCTCAACCCCTGTAGAATAAATTAGCTTCTTGGGAGCACAGCACACAAAAACATACACTTTTGCCCGAGTTGTCGTGAACGCAGCATAATCGTAGGATTGAACGGTCGCGGTTTGGAGGGGGAGGAGCTTGGCAATAGCTGCATTCAGAGCCGTAACGCAAAAATGAGTTTGTTTGTTGTGTTTGTATAAATTGCATGAAACTTACAGTATCTTGCAGCACAAATAAGAACTATTTCAGTTGCAAAACATCATACTTTGTATTGAAAGTGTCCATCTAACGAGTGTTTTGCAATTAAATCCAATTTATAATAGCATGTTGGCCACACAGTTTGGATATAGGGAAGATGTGGATTCGAATCTCCGCTTTGGCATCTCTGTATAAAGTCTGCATGTTTGTTTACATCTGTCTTGCAATTGGCTCGTGACCAGTGCAGGATATTTCTTGCCGGAAGTCAGCTGGGATAGGCTCCAGCATACTCCTGTGTCCCTAATGAGGATAATCGGTATAGAAAATGGATGGATGGACGTATGGCCTTGTCTACCGTCCTTTACAGTTGACAATCAACATTACCAGTCGCTTGATTACAATTTTAACTTTTTTAAAAAAGCCTGCAAATTCCCCTTTGACCAGGAGGATCTTCTCTCCATTATTCATGAATCCTCAGGTTGGACCCTGGGAACAAGCTGAGCGAGGCCCTGTGTCAATACGAAACATTGGCCCCCACAATGGACTGGGCCTGCAACTACACTGTTGACAGACACCAACACAAAGGAGCTGAAAGGGGGTCCCCCTCCGTTCTCACACACACCAAAGAATGAGTCAGTGTGCTGCCGCTCAGAGCTGTGTTTGTACAGTATATACAGCTTTTGTCCGCGGCCTCTGTTCTCCCATCAATGGGGCTTGAAGTGTTGATGAAACCCAGGAGGAGAGGACTCCTTCTCGGCTGCCAGAAAGAGTTCATGATCATTGGGTGGCACCTGGATGCAATGCGGATGAAGACCCAACATGACATTCCGCAGCACTACCTCTATAGCTATAACATCATTAGCGGCTGTCAGAGGAATCTTTTATGCATGAGGACTGCAACATCTGCTGCAATCATCCATGGGATGTCCTGCTAAGAGATATTTAAAGCTGGCAACCATCGCCATGTATTGTCCAGTTTGACAGAACATCTCTCTTCAAAACTGTCTGCTTGGTAAAATCAATTTAATCCGATTAGTTTCTACAAAAAAATGGTCACTAGTATGTTGCTATGGTAACTGCTACATCAATATACACTTGCTTTACATCCACATAACCGGAAGAATATCAGCAAAATGATCAACTAAATCAATCTCAAAGAAACAGAAGATAATCAAAACAGAATGCTGATGTGATAAACAAGCAGTCATGAATAATTTGATAAAACAAAACACTGACCAAGTGGTTAGCACGCCGGCCTCACAGCTGGGAAACCCGAGTTCAATTCCCCTCTAGGCCATCTCTGTGTGGAGTTTGCATGTTCTCCTCGTGCTGGTGTCGGTTTTCTCCAGGTACTCCGGTTTCCTCATTTCCACATTTCAAAAACATTATATGAAGTCTGTTGTTAGCTAGCTCATATTAACTTAAGTATAATGCACTATAACTATAATGCACAGAAAAGGGAAAGAAATATGTGTTCATGTTTCACATAAGGATTGGGAATGATGGGAAAAATTCCAAAAACATGCTAGGTTAATTGGCGACTCCAAATTGTCCATAGGCATGAATGTGAGTGTGAATGGTTGTTTGTCTATATGTGCCCTGTGATTGGCTGCATGGCCACCAGTCCAGGTTTGTAGAAAATGAATGAATGAATGCAAAATGTAACTAAACTGATTATAATGCTAATTAAGTATTTATTTATTGTGGCTCTAATAAAATAAATGAATAAAATATATTAATTACATCTAGCACTGCACTGTTTAAATTAGAACTGTGTTCATTGAAGATGTTTTTCCAACATTTAACATGAAAAATCAGGAATTGGACCCTAATGAAATCCTTCAGGGTCTCATACGCTTTTCTAACGCCATCTAGTGGTCATGAACTGGCAAAGCGTAAAAGGTGCTGAGAGAACATGACTATACATTTTTCGCTGTAAGTTTCAAGTACGTGGTTAACGAAATGAATACATTAAAATGTGAATGAATTTCGCAGTAAATGTAAACAATTATCATATATAATTGTAACCGTACATCTAAATAATATTACAAAAAAAATGTTAGAAGGGGATTGGGTCCCCATTTTCCACTTGTCACCCACACACCAGAATTTGATTTGAAGACCCGCCCCTAGGTCCTACCGTCCCCATGGCAACAGCAGGTCCCGCTCCTGATTGGTTATCTCGGCATCAACCACGCGCTCCACCGGGCTTCAAATATGACATTTCCGCCGTGTGATAGTCTGTCCTCTCGTCTTCATCCTACGCGGAAGGAAGCGTTGTAGCTGTTTTAAAAGCCGCAAACTTTATCATCATCATCATGGTTGAGCAGTTTGTCGGAACCTGGAAGCTGACGGCCAGCGAGAACTTTGACGACTACATGAAAGCAATTGGTAAGGATAAATAAACCATTGCTACAAGCTAGCACCATTAGAGAACACACTTGCAATGAATGAGGTGATGCTAATTGGGGCTAATTGCGCACAAAGGGGTCGGCTTTGCAACGCGGCAGATGGGCAACATGGCTAAGCCCAACTTGGTGATCAGCGTGGATGATTCTGGCCTCGTCACAATGAAGTCTCAAAGTACTTTCAAGACCACTGAAATCAAATTCAAGCTCAATGAGGAATTTGATGAGACAACGGCGGATGACCGAAAAACCAAGGTGTTTATTCTGATTTATTTGAATGCATCATTTTGTATAACTGCTCCTGTTATCCTCAGACTATCATCACTGTTGAGAATGGCAAACTTGTGCAGAAACAGACCTGGGATGGAAAGACTACAACACTGGAGCGGGAGATTCTGGAGGGCAAACTAACAGCTGTAAGTTGTTTTTTTTTTTTTTTTTGGATGGATTTTTAACACAAGTTGCAATGAACTATCATAAACCTTGTCTCCACAGAAATGCATCATGGATGATGTTGTTGCAGTGAGGACCTATGAGAAGGAAGCTTAAATGACTAGTGTTGCAAACAAAATGCCAATAAAATCTAAACTGCAATATGTGGAGTTTGCATTTTTTTGGCTGAAATGTCATGGCGTTATACTTTAGATGGACAAGAGAACAAACTGTCAGCAAGTGCGTATAATTCTTCAGCCGTGTGAATGGTCTCTTTGTAAGAATTGGTTTCCAAGGCTTGCTGAAAAGGAATTTAGGTCTTAGAAACTGATTTGGATAATTGCCAATCCAAGATGGGGATTTTTTTTTTGGCTTTTCATGCACTAGCAAGCAACCTTGGGTCAGGCTGAAGTCTCACTAAACTGGCAGGATTGTTTTATTTGACAATGGTCTTTTTGTTCTGTCCAAGCGGTGCAACATGTCATATCAGGCGGTGCAAGCCAAATCCCTGCTTGGGGTGGTGGGGGGGGGGTCAAAGCCGTGACCCCCACAACCTGCTATAGGCCTCTTGTCTTGGATGCACAGACTGGAAGTAAAGCAAGTGCATGTAATTTGTCCTAATTAAGCCTCTTTAGGGTAGTGGGGCGCTGGTGTGCTAGACTGCATACATGTCTTTAGAACAAAATGGCCTTCTTCATAGGCTTAAACTGATATTAAACAAAACCCTTAGATGGTGCCTGTTTCCCAAATATTTGAGTGTGCTTGTGAACGTATAAACAAAACTTGTGACTGTGACTTGTATTCATTTACATACAGCCCAATATGGCGGCGATGTTTACATACGGCTCAGAGCTTGAACTGCTAAATTGGCGGTTCATATGGTAATTAGTTGAAATATGCTAACGAACTTTTAATGTTCACTAATAAAATAACACTATGTTACATATATAGTGTGGTTATTGACAATCTATGTTCATACGATTAATAAAAATAAACCTACCACAGCACGTGACGTTGCAGAAACTGTAGTAAAAAGTTGCTAAAGGAAGTGACGTAATTGTTGCACATGCGCGGCACCGATTACGTGATCGAGAGATTGCGTAGTGACAAGCGGAGACGCTAGCTTTGCTAATAGTGTTGGACTGTACCATGTTCTGTGTGAATAGGGGTGGACACTGACGTCGGGTCCGGGGTAATCTATTAAAACATCAACTTAGTCCTGTCTATATGTTTTATTTTTTTAAAGGTAAAACATCATTGAATTAACCATACAAGTCAACTTTATGGCAGACAGTTAAAAAAAAGTACTCTCCTGCTCGTGTAATATTCCAAAATGACGTCACCCACCCACATCCAACATGGCGGACGAGGAAAACACAAACATGGAATCCGATAAGAGTAAAGCTTTTTGTAATGGGCTTAAACGACTCGTAGATGAAGAAACAGAGAAAAGAGAACACGAAGACGTACCTAAAAGCTGCACCACTGCGGAGTACTGCGAGAAGTTACAGACGTGGATGTGCCAGTACTACACCGGCTATGTGACATGGCAGAGCTGGCTGGCGGCGTCAGCCATGTCCTACCCGTGTGTTTTGCAGTCGGTTAACGGCACGTCGACGGCACGTCTCGATTCCACCTATCACAATTTGTCCACCGGTCCGTTTGGTGTTCCGTTGTCGCCCTATGCTTACGCCTCTGGTTCGCCGAGCAGCCGCGCAGGTGACGCCGCGGGCGCGGCTGCAGTGCCCACTCAGCCCCAGCAGCTCCAGCAAGATAATGGAAATGCACGGAGACCAGGTAAAACAACAGGGACATTAGCGTCTTATTGCACATACTAACATTATAACCATTAAACACTTCTAGATCTATACATTCCTTTATAGGCCTGGTGCCCTTGAAGTAAGCCCTGTTAAGCTAATCATTAAAGAAAGTTTTTGTCTCTACTCAGCAGGTCGAGAGTACACAATTCCCTCACCTCTCCAAAGACTCCTGGCTGAAGTTGTGGACTTCTTCATACTGTTTTTCATCAAAGCGGCCATAATCCTCAGTGTTATGCATATGAGTGGAATCAAGTGAGCGTCATTTCATTGCCTATGATGTGTGCATGTAAAGATGATTGACAGTTGTGTCCCCTCCCCCCTCCTCCCAGGGACGTGTCCAAGTTTGCCATGCATTTTATCGTGGAGGAAATAGACGAGGAAACGTCGATGGAGGAGCTGCAGAAAATGATGCTGGTTGCTCTGGTGTACCCAATATTGGTGTGTTGTTATGAGGTGAGGCGTCATGGCGACGGAAATGCTTTTCCTATAAATAGAAATAATCAATTACAGGGTCAAATTATCACCACCGCAATATTTGTACAAGAATTGTTTTAAATAAGCCCAAATCAATTTACCCTGACAACAAGTGATAGTATTTTGTTATTGCTGATCTCCATGTTAATCACACACTCTTACTTCCTTGCAGATTGTGTGTATTTGGGGACCAGGAGGAGCCACTCCAGGAAAGTTCATTATCGGACTCCGAGTTGTGACATGTGACTCATCGGTTCTGGTGCAGCCGAACCGGGTCCTTGTAGTGCCGGCGACTAATGTCTCTTTCTCTGCGTGAGTGGAATATTTGTATTGTTTGTACCATTTGACTAAACGTTCTTGATGACGGGTAAAATTATTAGTAGTGTTCAAGATCCTGCTGTAAATGATGACGACGATGATGATGATGATGGCTGGGTTTACTTGAGATTGCATTTTTCAGACGAGGCTGCCATGTGATCCATGCCAATTAGATTCCATTACTGCTGTATCTGTATTATCGGCTGTATTGTTTTTTAAAAAAAGCCAATAGAATTCAAATTAGTTGACTAATCGATTTTTATAGCTATTCATCGTCTGTGCTTAGAAGAACCCGGTTCACTGTTGTCCCAACATCGCTTCTCTCTCTCTCTCTCTCTTCCCTGACAGGTCAACAGTCCGAGCCCTGAGCAAGAACTTTTCAATCGCGTTCTTCTTCCCAGCTTTCATCACGCTCCTCTTCTTCCAGCACAACAGGACTGTCTACGACATGGTCGCCGGCACCATTGTTGTGAAGCGCTCCAGGGTCAGATGACCCGGACGAGTATTCAGAACTTAAGTCTGGTCCAGCCGTAGGGTAACGCGGTTCATGTGGGGTTGGTCTGCATGTGTCTCTGTGCCAAGTTCCTGTCTCTTGACAATGACATCTGCTCTTTTCATAAAGACACAATTGACCTCTTTTGAAATGCTGTTTAGAGATCACGGGTGAATGTGATCTTTCACGCAGTATTTAAGTGGCTAATCTATGTATTTTTTAAAAATATTATAGCCTCAGTATGTATCTTTGTATGACTAGTGTGAAATGTTGAGCCTTGGGGCGACTTAGGCTCACGTTTCAGGTGCTCTAGAACTGTACAGTTGGATTTTATTCAGTATATTGACAGCCTGAACCCACTCTCCTTTAAGTCAGCATGTTGTGGTGTGATCCTAAGAGAAATGAATAGGCAGTTGAGTGAAAAACTAAGCGCTAATATCCACTGCAGTGGAGCCTCGGAGGTTGAAAACCATCCTATCTGGGATTCCGGTCAAATTTTTCCCACTGGAAATGCAATGCAATCATATAACCATTAACTTTACAAGTGATATTTTAAGTGTAAAAATAAGTTAACCACACTTTATTAAAATAATAAAATACTGTAAAACAGTAACGACTAAGTCGTGATGCAATTATTTGCGTCTTTCATGCACCTCAACAATCTAATGATTTTAAAATTAAGTGCAGGTCCGTATAATAAGACGTCTGGGTCCGTACTCGGGCCGCGGTCCTCCAGTTAGTGACCTATGTTCTTTCTAAGGATCACACCTGAGTAAAAAAACGAGTTACAGAGGTTCCACTGTATATGGTGCATTCATGAATTTAAAACTTAAAATTCTATATCAGGACTCAAAAACATATTTCCCCCTAATTTCAAAGCTTGGACATATTAGTGTTGGTTGTTTTTTCTGTACAAAAAGGCTATTAACTTATCATAAAATACACTTCTGTGCAATTCCCTGCTGTCCAAATGTGCATGATTAATATCTGCCATTAAGATGAATGTTGCTTAATTCTTTAATGCAATATGGGTTGCTGAACAGTAATAAAGTATTGATTTTTTTTGGGATCAGATTTCCTGTTATTTTCTGTTCTGGGTACTTTTAAAGCAGATTCTACGATTATGTATAAAAAGAAATTGTGGTGTTCCTCAGGGCAGTGATACACCTATGGGCTTCAGAGGAAGTAAACCAGAACTATTATTATTAACCTTACCATAATTCATTAACTTGACTTTATTTGCTTTCTAGCTATGAAGACAGTTGTAAAAGTGATGACATCATTGTGAGTTTGGCTCCCTCTAGTGTACTGACGAGACATGCAGTAACTACTAGGTGCAAGGGGGAGATTTTAGAGAGGGGGGGGGTCATCGTTCCAATTTATGACAGACCTAACTGTGCAATAAATCTCTTTCCGAGTTAACAAAGCGCCATAGCTTTCCATTAGCAGTGATTCATGTATAATTACATTAAACATTAAATTACATTACATTACATAACAACAATACCAGCAGTCGTGGTACGGACCCATAGAGGAGGAGATGACTGCAGCAATCATCACATGACTTATTTTAGGTTAGCACAAGATTAGCACAACCTGCACTTTTAAGTGCATTCAGAGGTAGATGAAGCTGATGTATTCAAGCCACTCGTGATACCATGTTGATGCCATTTTTTTGGAGTTAATAACAAAAGGGGGTTGTCTACAGCCACTGCTCTTAATGCCATGGTTTTTAGAATTAGAAATAATCCTGGCGGTTATTTGCTTTTGTAGACCAAACACACAATGGGGGCTTTTAGGTAAATGTTTGAAATCTGATTAATCAGATTAATCAGATTAATTAGATTAAACATGCTACTGTTTTGCTATGCAAGATAACATGTATATTTATTAAATCGGAATGATGTGAGCATAGAAGTTCCATCACCTAGCATCTAGCACCTAGCATCAAGCATCGACCATCAAGGATCCAGCTTGTAGCAGTCAACATCCAGAATCAAGCATCAAGGTTCCATCATCTAGCACCTAGCGTCAAGCATCAAGTATCCATCATCAAGGATCCAGCTTGTAGTGGTCAACATCCAGAATCAAGCATCATGGTTCCATCATCTAGCAGCTAGCATTAAGCATCTAGCATCCGGTATCAAGCTATCATCATCTAGTACAGGGCATTAAGCTTCAAGCATCCACCATCAAGGATCCAGTTGTAGCATTCAACATCCAGAATCAAGCATCAAGGTTCCATCATCTAGCAGCTAGCATTAAGCATCCGGTATCAAGCTATCATCTAGCACCTAGCATCAAGCATCAAGCATCCACCATCAAGGATCCAGCTTGTAGCAGTCAACATCCAGAATCAAGCATCAAGGTTCCATCATGTAGCAGCTAGCATTAAGCATCTAGCATCCGGTATCAAGCTATCACCTAGCACCTAGCATCAAGCATCCACCATCAAGGATCCAGCTTCTAGCATTCAACATCCAGAATCAAGCATCAAGGTTCCATCACCTAGCAGCTAGCATTAAGCATCTAGCATCCGGTATCAAGCTATCACCTAGCATCAAGTATCCATCATCAAGGATCCAGCTTCCAGCGTTCAACATCCAGAATCAAGCATCAAGGTTCCATCATCTAGCAGCTAGCATTAAGCATCTAGCATCCGGTATCAAGCTATCACCTAGCACCTAGCATCAAACATCAAGCATCCACCATCAAGGATCCAGCTTGTAGCATTCAACATCCAGAATCAAGCATCAAGGTTCCATCATTTAGCACCTAGCATTAAGCATCTAGCATCCTGTATCAAGCTATCATCTAGCACCTAGCATCAAGCATCCACCATCAAGGATCCAGCTTGTAGCATTCAACATCAAGAATCAAGCATCAAGGTTCCATCATTTAGCACCTAGCATTAAGCATCAAACATGGAGGATCAAGGATCCAGCTTGTAGCATTTAATAACCAGCATGTAGCATTCACCATCCAGAATGCCAATCATGCACAGTAGGTAGTCAAAGATCACATGATGCGAAAAGGACATTTAATGTGAAAATGAGTTATTATTCATTGATTGGAGTTCTTCTTTCGATTGTACCGTACCACTACACTTGTCCCATTTGCCATCCATTATTTGCACACACGCTTGAATAAAGCCATGTTTTTAGGCTCGGTGAATTGATCACAGGCGCTATCTTGCTTGTGTCATTGTCTGTGGCGCTTCCAAACCACAATTCACATCAACGGTGTACTTTTCACAATACGCAGCCACAGCCGATCCATTATGAATGAACTCATTTCTAGGCGGGTGAATACATGAGTGTTATCATGACATGAATAAAGTACATTTTCAGAGGCGCTCTCGCAGGCAAGCAGAGCCGCTGCTGTTACAAAAATAGATACGAGGCGAGCACAAAACCCAGGATGGGTGACGTATGATTATAATGGGAGTGTGGGTAGTAAATAACCTTTTGGATTTAACCTTTTTTTTTTTAGTATTCTTTATTTGGTGTGATGTAGATTTGGACCAAGAGCCTTCTCTTGACAACCGTGGGGGCGGATTTTAGTGTGTCTGAGGGGGATGTTCAACTCCCTCTCACTTTTACGACCTTGCTACTGGATGTGGGAAAATAGACATACAGTAGCTAAGCGTTTCGGTCCCAAAAATTTATTATTATTATTATTATTATTATTATTATTATTATTATTATTATTATTATTATTATTATTATTATTATTATTATTATTATTATTATTATTATTATTTTTATTTTTATTATTATTATTATTATTATTATTTTTATTATTATTATTATTTTTATTTTTATTTTTATTTTTATTTTTATTATAATATAATGTTTTTTAAAATTAAATTACTACTACTGAGAATAATGAAAAAATTATGTTATTTTGTTATTATCATTATTATTTCTTGTAAAATGTAAATGAAAAATAGAAAAAAATGAGACATTTGAATCAATATTTATAAACAAATCTTATTTTGAGCTGAACGTTTGTGGGCAAGTTTAAGAGCTAATATTCTTATAATAAAAAAAACAATAACACAAAAATATGTTTGCTGACTGTATTGTTTTAAATAATGGCCCATATCCTTTTACATAAAATTTTATGTAATTATTGTTGTAGTTGTACATCAAATTGTTTACCACAGAAATTTCCCCTACTTATTATAGATAAAAACTTAAAAATGTATTTCTATCTGTGATTAAATGTGATTAATTATGAGTTAACTATAAACAAAATGTGATTAATCGTGATCAGATATTTTAATCGATTGACAGCCCACATAAAAATGTATTTCCATCTGCGATTAAATGCAATTAATTGTGAGTTAACTATGAACAAAATGCAATTAATCACAATAAAAAAATGTAATCGATTGCCAGCCCAAATAAGAATGTATTTCAATCTGCAATTAAAAGCAATTAATCAAGAGTTAACTGCACAAATTGCGATTAATCACAATCAAATATTTTAAGCGATTGACAGCCCTGATATTCATATTTACAGCGATAAAATTCTGTTTAAAACAACTGCAGAAGAAGGTTTACATACTTGAACATACAAGAAGATATATCAGATGGCTTGCTACATTTTAATTTATAATGATAACTTATGAGAAAATATAATAAATATGATGTTGTGAGCTGGTAGGAGAGGTCAGTTACTGTAAGTGATGGTCGGGTTCCTCTTAGGAACATCCACACGAGGCACCCCGATATGACACGCAATGTAAATCAGTCTTTTACATGTACATGCTTTGAACGCAGCCCCGTTATTGTTATTCCAAGGGGAGTTGCCCAAGCTGTGGAAGCGCTGATGAAACAAACCATTTGCAAAGCGGTTACACGCTGAGCTCTGATGGCATTTTCTAGATACTTTTGGTTCTCCTCAGAGGCGTTTTCTCCACCCCCACAAATCACTCCCGCCGCTCCAGCATTACCTAAACTATGTTGTGGAGACGTGCGTAAGCACCGACTTTCTATTTTGAGCTGAATGAAAAAGAGTCTTGGCACTCGGACTCGGTCAGGAAGAAAACTGTTTTGTTCTAATGAATTTGGCTTCCACACAGGAAATGTGCGTTTCATTCTGGCCTACATTGGAAAAACACAGCATTTCACTGTTGGCTACTCATTGAAGATATTTTTTCCGGATTTCTTTAGAAAAGTAAATAGTTGATTCTTTGTCACTCTAAAGTTGCTATGACTCACATCACGCTCTTGGCTGCTGACAAGGAAAAAGAGTCACGGCTAAAAGAAAACATTTCCAAACTTGTTTTTGCATCTAAAACAACAAGCCAAGGGTAGGTCTGCATCATCATGGACTCAAATGGCCTTGAGTATTTAAGGACTCCTATTATGCAAATGACGTGCTAACAGTAGCATGTGTACTTAGAGCCTGGTTATGAATGGCCTCCTTCCTCATGGATATGACCCCCATGTATACACCCACATGCTTGTAAAAAGCTAATGACTAAAGCCCATGCTGTACATTTAGAGTGGTTACCAAGGAGCTAATGATTAAAGCACATACTGTACATTTAGAGTGGTTACCAAGGAATGAAGGACTAAAACACCAAGGAATGAAGGACTAAAACACCAAGGAATGAAGGACTAAAACACATACTGTACATTTAGAGTAGTTACCAAGGAACCAATGACTAAAAGCCCATACTGTACATTTAGAGTAGTTACCAAAGAACTAATGACTAAAGCCCATGCTGTACATTTAGAGGAGTTACCAAGGAACCAATGACTAAAGCCCATACTGTACATTTAGAGTAGTTACCAAAGAACTAATGACTAAAGCCCATGCTGTACATTTAGAGGAGTTACCAAGGAACTAATGACTAAAGCCCATACTGTACATTTAGAGTAGTTACCAAGGAACTAATGACTAAAGCCCATACTGTACATTTAGAGTAGTTACTGAGGAACTAATGCCTAAAGTGCATGCTGTACATTTAGATTAGTTACTAAGGAACTAATGACTAAAGCACATACTGTACATTTAGAGTAGTTACCAAAGAACTAATGACTAAAGCCCATGCTGTACATTTAGAGGAGTTACCAAGAAACTAATGACTAAAGCACATGCTGTACATTTAGAGTAGTTACCAAGGAACCAATGACTAAAGCCCATACTGTACATTTAGAGTAGTTACCAAAGAACTAATGACTAAAGCCCATGCTGTACATTTAGAGGAGTTACCAAGGAACTAATGACTAAAGCCCATACTGTACATTTAGAGTAGTTACTAAGGAACTAATGCCTAAAGTGCATGCTGTACATTTAGAGTAGTTACTAAGGAACTAATGACTAAAGCACATACTGTACATTTAGAGTAGTTACCAACGAATTAATGACTAAAGCACATACTGTACATTTAGAGTAGTTACCAACGAACTAATGACTAAAGCACACACTGTACATTTAGAGTGGTTACCAAGGAATGAATGACTAAAGCACATACTGTACATTTAGAGTAGTTACCAAAGAACTAATGACTAAAGCCCATACTGTACATTTAGAGTAGTTACCAAGGAACTAATGACTAAAGCCCATACTGTACATTTAGAGTAGTTACCAAGGAACTAATGACTAAAGCCCATACTGTACATTTAGAGTAGTTACCAAGGAACTAATGACTAAAGCCCATACTGTACATTTAGAGTAGTTACCAAGGAACTAATGCCTAAAGTGCATACTGTGCATTTAGAGTAGTTACTAAGGAACTAATGACTAAAGTGCATACTGTGCATTTAGAGTAGTTACTAAGGAACTAATGACTAAAGTGCATGCTGTACATTTAGAGTAGTTACCAAGGAACTAATGACTTGCCCATGCTGTACACACCTGCAGGTCAACAAACAAGTCCAGGCATTAAAGAGTAAACAAATACTGGTGTCCTGGCTGGTCCGCCAAACCACTACACTAGGTCATCTGGGGTCGCCATGGAAATGCTATACAGTAAAATACATATTGTTACTTTAATCCAACCGAACCATAACACTGAGTATTTCCTATGTACTCGGGTCATGAACCGAGTCCCGGTCTCAATAGGCTCTTTCAGCGTGTCAACCTTCCCCGCCATTGAGCCGCGGCCACATTGCTCCAGCCATCTTTCTTAACGGGGACCGGAGACTGTGGAGCTGCCTTGTTGCCATGGCAGCAGGCACTTTCACATTCTCCCTGCATCGCGTCGGCGCAGTCGTGCTCTTACTTCTGAAACAGAGAGCTCCCGCCACAGAGGCAGAGAAAAGGTCTGCTCTCAGACAGGACCTCGCCAGGGTGGTTTTACCTCCCACTCTGCTGCCATTATATGTTGCCATAATACCATCACCCACCCACCCACCCACCGACTCCTCTTTTCTCTCTGTTACTAATGTACAATATTTCCCAGGGGTGGCCCCGCCTCCTCCTCTGGACCTGATGCAGTCATATTTGGAAAGAAATGTTTTACCTCACCAAAAGTTATGTTCCACAGCTTATTCCCCTCGGTCTTTTGTACAACTTAACTGTGAATTAATACTACTTTTACACACCCGTGTACATAAATACACATGTATATTTGCAGGAAACTACACATGGACTAGTCTGGAATACACCAGTCTTAGTTAGAGAGTTCTTTTATTTAACAATATTTGAACACATTAATTTCTAATCTAATGTAATACTAGTATTACATTAAAAAAAATAAACATTAATATGTAACATGTATAATATAATGAAAAAATATTTTGTATGTCTAATATTATATAATGTATAGTACAAATAATTCTACATATAAATAACTTAAAACTGATAATTTCAAAATAATAATAATAATAATAATTAAATAAATATTTTTAAATGTAGACAAAGACGCTTTATAGAAAGCAAAACAATTAATTAATTAACTTACTAAATAATAAATATTTTCAATATTCTCCATAAATTAAATAATAATATTATTTAGTATGTATTTAGTATGTCTAATATATATAATGTAAAATCCAAATAATTATACATATAAATAACTTAAAACTGATCATTTCAAAATAATTCTAATAATATAATAATAATAATTAAATAAATATTTTTAAATGTAGACAAAGATGCTTTACAAAAAGAAAAACAATGAATTAATTAACTTACTAAATAATAAACACGTTCAATATTCTCTATAAATTAAATAATATTATTTAGTATGTATTTAGTATGTCTAATATATATAATGTATAATCCAAATAATTATACATATAAATAACTTAACACTGATAATTTCAAAATAATAATAATTCAATAAATATTTTCAAATGTAGACAAAGATGCTTTACAGAAAGCAAAACAATTAATTAATTAACTCACTAAATAATAAATATTTTCAATATTCTCTATAAATTAAATAATTATATTATTTATACAATTTTAATCAATATTTGTAACAATTATGATAAAAATGTACTAATAGCAAAAATATATCATGTCACTGCCAAAGGCAACTATAGCAACAAATCTGTGGAGACTCTTTCTTATGCTGTTGGAACTAATCAATGTGCTCCTACAGTCATTTTTATTGCAAATGTTAACTAGAAATCAACAAAGGAGGTGAACAAGTCATATGAATGGCAAATTTGACTTCTAGTGACTTTAAGGAAGACAATATTGTACTGCTCCTGTGCCACAAACACCCAATGTAATGGTTGTGTGTCGTTAGCAAGCCTCCATATAAACTGGAATAACGTAACAAATAAGCTCACATTGGAGTGATAGTTTTTGGACATAAGAATAAATATCCTCCCAAATCACATATTCCACACTAGCAACAATCTGATCCTGTTTTCTCTCTTGGCATCATGTTTTAATGTGTGTGTGTGTGTATCATGGCTACATGTCTGGGCATGCCCGCTACACACTATAGGTGGATCTCACTGGGAAACAGTGTGGTGTGGCAGCAGAGCAGCCAGGGGCCAATGATGACACCGATACACATTTTCAAGGTAACCTGAATCACTTCTGTCAATGCAAAGCCTGGGTATATGTGTGTGTATGTGTGTGTGTGTGCAAAGTTTTTCCTTGCCGAAGTTAAATTGGAATGTTGAGTGCAGAAAATGTCACCGTCTAACAGGAGAGTATACACTGTAAGTATATCCTGCCCGCCTGCAGAAGCCGGGAGCCACCTGAGGTTTCATGCGTGTCTCTGCTGCAGGCTGCTCGATTACAGTACATGTGGGAGTGTCTAGTGTAGGTGCTGTACATTTGATGTATGTGTTAAATAATGCAGGCACGTAAAGACAACGCTAGTATAAGCACCACTACTACTACTTCTGTTGCTCATACCCTGCTACTATATTATTACGCAACTCTCATTTGATAAAAGGTAATACCAACTGAACAAGGTTGCCATAAAAGATAAGCTTTGTTGTCTGGATGTAATTGAAATTTCACTGTAATGCCAAATAACACATTTATCAAGGTCGTCAGCCATGTTTTTCGTATATACCGTATTTTCTGGACTATAAGTTGCTTCGAAGTATATGTCGCACAAGGCCAAAAATGCATGTATAGGTAGAAAAAAACATACTTAAGTTGCTCCGGAGTATAAGTCGCACAAGGCCAAAAGTGCATAATTAAGTAGAAAAAAACATACATAAGTCGCTCCGGAGTATAAGTCGCACAAGGCCAAAAATGCATAATTAGGTAGAAAAAAACATACATAAGTCGCACTGGAGTATAAGTCGCACAAGGCCAAAAATGTATCATTAGGTAGAAAAAAACATACATAAGTCGCTCCGGAGTATAAGTCGCACAAGGCCAAAAATGCATAATTAGGTAGAAAAAAACATACATAAGTCGCACTGGAGTATAAGTCGCACAAGGCCAAAAATGCATCATTAGGTAGAAAAAAACATACATAAGTCGCTCCGGAGTATAAGTCGCACAAGGCCAAAAATGCATAATTAGGTAGAAAAAAACATACATAAGTCGCTCCGGAGTATAAGTCGCACAAGGCCAAAAATGCATAATTAGGTAGAAAAAAACATACATAAGTCGCTCCGGAGTATAAGTCGCACAAGGCCAAAAATGCATCATTAGGTAGAAAAAAAACATATATAAGTCGCTCCGGAGTATAAGTCGCACAAGGCCAAAAATGCATAATTAGGTAGAAAAAAAACATACATAAGTCGCTCCGGAGTATAAGTCGCACAAGGCCAAAAATGCATAATTAGGTAGAAAAAAAACATACATAAGTCACTCCAGAGTACAAGTCGCACAAGGACAAAAATGCATAATTAGGTAGAAAAAAACATACATAAGTCGCACTGGAGTATAAGTGGGACAAGGCCAAAAATGCATAATTAGGTAGAAAAAAACATAAATAAGTCGCTCCGGAGTATAAGTCGCACAAGGCCAAAAATACATAATTAGGTAGGAAAAAACATACATAAGTCGCTCCGGAGTATAAGTCGCACAAGGACAAAAATGCAGAATTAGGTAGAAAAAACATACATAAGTCGCACTGGAGTTATTTACTTTTGTACACCACTATAAACCAGGAGACGTCAATTCCATTTGTCTGAGGGCCAAAATTTTTATAATTTTTTTTGTAGTCCAGATGTGAGCCATCTTCTTCTACTGCTGCTCCATTGTGACGTATATGCCTCGCTGCTGCCCCCTACATAGTGTAGGAAGCACCGCATGAAGGAGCACTTCCCTAGTTAAACTGAACTGTTTATGTCCTTTTGGTGGTGTTCAGCGGGCCGGATGTGGCCCGTGGGCTGCTTATTGAAGACACCAAATATAAACTATAGAAGTTAATCGATTAGAGGCATTAACCGGAGCATTTAAGTGACTTTCTTGTGTGACTGTTTCCTATTGTCCAGCTGTCTGGAACGCATCCCAACACGTCGGACTTGCCCAGAGAGAAGCATATGGGAGCCCCCAGTCTGCTGTACTTATTTGAACCTCTGATAGCTGTATGTTATATTCTCTCCTCCCCCCCCAGTGTGCTGTCATGTTGAAGGGGCCACCTTGCACGAGTGCCTGCAGAGGAGCAGATAGCAGGCCGGCCTGGCACAAGACCGGTTGTGCCTACAGCCTCGTTCTTTCTCTGCACCGTGCCCATTGGACTGGAGTGGGCCAAGTGTGGGTGTAGGTGTTTATCAGTGCAGTTTGTGTGTGTTTATAGAGGGGAACTATATCTGGGGGCAAAGACAGGGGGGGGCTTAGACCTGCATGTTTGTTGGTTGCTCTGAGTCATGTTGCATCTGAAGAGAGGCTCAATCATTGCAGGACAGATTAGATGGAGATTTGCCTTAGAGAGGGGAAACGCATATGAAAATGAACAAGGGCACAGCATTAAAGGGGCTTTGCTAACACACTCCACAATTTAATCCTCAGTCAGTTTTGCGCGCATGCATGCATACATACATATGTGTGTGTGTGTGTGTGTGTGTGACAGTGTCTCTCTGCATGGAGAGTTGTTTGCATTCATGCACATCCATGTCTGTCTGTGCAAACCCTCTGTGACTCTCCGGTTCTGCCTCCCTCCTTCCCCATCCCGCTGTTCCACTGCTCCCTCCCTTCCCTGTGCAGCGTAGTCTGGGCACCGAGCCAAGTAGTGTGTGTGTGTGTTTTTTTTTTTTTTTTGAATGAATACCTGATGGCTGATGGGGCTGGCGGAGGGGGAGGAGCCGTGTCAGTTGGAGTACTGAGGGAGAGAGTCAGGGAGGAAGAGGAGGGAGAACACGGAGGGAGAGAGGCAGCCAGGCAGACAGAAGAGAGAGTGAGGCGGTCTGGTGGCCTTGCATAACACACGTTGGAGAAGCCTCGCACGCAAAGACCTGGTGTGGGCTTTTTTGCACACAGGAAAGTGGGGGGGGTCTAGGGGGAGGGGGGGGGGACCTCCTCTGCCATCAGGCCGATTGCAAGGGGCAACGGAAGGGCAACTCCTGAGCCCTGAGTCCTCCTCACAAGAGAGGGGCTGGAGCACAAAGGAGCGGATCGGGAAAGAGGACGCCTACAAGGAAGCACGTCTCCGGGATCCACAGTGGAATCATTTGCACATGCTCTGCAAGCAGTGGCGGTGGAAGGACTGGTGAGCTATTCTTAGTACTCTAACCAGCAGAAGGGGGTGCGTAAGGGGGGTGGGAGGGGTTGTATCTTTTTGATTTGTGGCATAGTAGTATATTCTACCCTGCTACTATACTGTCATTCTAAATAGGAAAAAACATGACAGGAGATGCATTCAAGGTGCTCACTTGGAGGAGGAGAGGGGGGTGAATGGGGGGGGGGGGGGCGCTTGCATGTCTGCACATCCAACTCTGTGTTCCATGTATGTCCGACTCAGATGCAGAACTCTGGAATCATTGTGAGGACAAACAGCCTGAACCCAGTGCCTGTTCTTTGGCTGTAGTCAACCACACGGTGCGGTCCGCCTCTTAAAGGGGCACACACGCAAACATATTTGATTAAGTGAGCAGGAAAATTGCTCTTCTTGGATATTTAGTAATAATCTGCTTTGTGCGGAGATTTAGGCAACTATTTATATGCAGAGAATCCCGCATGCACAGTAGTCCCCCCCCCGCTCAGATTGATAATGATGATGTTTTTGTTTTTCTAAATATAGCCACTGCTGTATCTATGTCTGGTCTGGCAGGTGAGGTATCAAACTATTGACAACAACATGTATGCCGCTATGTGATTATCGCGTTTTTAGTGCATTCTAGCTCAGTCGGGACACTATTGTGTAATATCACCCCTACCTCGCCTCATCCTGCTGCAGAGAGATGTTATTGCTATGAAGCTGTGGATCAATGCGAGCCTAGGCAGCGGTGGGAGGGGGGGGGGGTTGTGCTGCTGCGTATCTGTGCCTTTCACCTGGAGTCAACACAACGATAACATAAACCCTCCCTTCTGTTTTTTTTTTTTTTGGCGAGAACACCCCCTCCTCTCTGATGTCATGCCTTCATCATATATGTCTTGTCAGAGGTGACAATCGAGGAGGGTTGAATCCCGAGCCTGTGACATTCATGTCTTGAAAGCCCGCCTTTGTTCTCCATAGTAACACATGTGGGGGGGCACGCATATGATGGAGTCACTGATCTAATAATAGGCTGTGAGATGGAGAGAGGTTGTTTATGTGTTGACCATGTGCTGCGTTCAAGGGAAGTACGTAGTCTTATTCGCAATATGTGTTGCATTTTTTTTGTGTCCGGTGGTCTTTTCTCGCTTGGATGAAGATGATGTCATTACAGGTGTTGCTGAGGTGGGGTTGTTGCCACACTGTGATTCTGCATGTGTGTGTGTGTGTGGTGTCATCCATTGCAAGGCGGGGGCTGATGCTGCAGGCGCTGCTCAATGTGGGTCAGGAGAAGCGGCACTATGCGCCCCCCCACCACCACTATCCCCACCACCCCCGCATTCTCACTCCCCCGCCCCCTCTCCCCCCCCCCATTCCGTATCCTATCCTCTTGCCTTTCTTCCATACACACCGCTCGCTTCTATCTGTCATCCTACATCGCCGCGTTCCCTCTCCTCCCCCCCTCACGCTTTCTCTACGCTCCTCCTTTGTTACATCTGTCGCCGCTATGAGGCTTTATGATCACATGAAATGCTTAGATTTATGCAAGCTGTGACCTTGTACTGACATCCAAAATAGACGTCCACTTTAAGAAACGGGTCAAAAACCATTAGCGGTTGCATTTGTAGCAAGTATTGAGCATCCAGCAACTTTGCACGGGCTTGAAAATGTTGGATTGGGTGCGTATATTCTTGTGTATACTTCACGTGTGTGTTTTACATTGCCTGTCGCCCCCTGTGCAATGACCCACAGATAAGCCTGCAGGAATGAGCGGAACATTAAGAAAGTTCAATAGCGGACACATACATGTATGTGCATGAACTCGTGGTTATGTATAGTTTGATGGTGCCTAGCAAGCAAGTGTAACACGGTTTTACGTGTGCGCCAATGTACAGTATGCAGCTATAGAATATGTTGATTTATCCCTGCAGACAAATATTGACCGTGTCGCTGCGCTGAATGGGCTTGTTGACATTGCTGGAAACATTCTATAGTAACAGTCATGTGAAAAGATTACGTTGTAATGGGGCGTCCTAACTCAAAATCACATTTTTAAAACGATTTGGAAGACATGCTAGCCAACATGTACACACATACTCAAAAGCTAAGTGTCCACGCAAGCCATTTTGTAGTACTTTGTCATAAAAAAACTTGTACTGACATTCAAATAGACGTCCACTTTAAGAAACGGGTCAAAAAGCCATTAGCGGTTGCATTTGTGGCAAGTATTGAGCATCCAGCAACTTTGCACGCGCTTGAAAATGTCTTTTTGTGCGCAGTGGTTCAGTAATACAAAAACAGTCACATGAAAACATTATGCACATGATGCCGTTTGTTATTAATTTACCGATACAAACTGTTTCACTGTAATAAAAAAAACATCATGAGTCAGCGATAGAATTGTTACAACTCGCAGAATGTCCCTCCTTTTGTTCTCGCTCTCGAATGCACTCTCTGACCCGGAGTCTGTCTCGAGGTGAAACTTATATTTACTGTTGCCCTCACTCAACTCAAGGCCTTGATGCGTTTAAAAAAAAAAAAAAAAAAAAGGAAACTAAACTGTTGTGAGATTGTTACTCAGTGTCGTACTTTCACCCTGGCCTGCTCTCTCGCAAGTATACTATGAGGCCTTGAGACAGGCAGCAATGCATGCATCACCGCTGACTGTTGCCCAGGAAACCCGGTCGACTGTTAGAGACAACGCTATACCCTATCTCAATATCGTCACGGAAAATTTGGACCAGTTATGGTCAGTGTAGACGTGCAAATTAATGCACACTCTCAAGGAAATATGCACATACTATCCTGCTGCAGCACAACATCAATCAGTAGTAGTAGTAGTTACACCACCCAGTGGTGAAAATGGGCACAACACAACACCAAACACAGTGAGCTATGGTGACTTTTGATGATGATAGCGGTCTTTTTTTTTTTTTTTTTTTTTTTTTTTTTTTAGCACTGGCAGAGAAGACCCATTTGAGAAAACACATGACTTTAATAACTGGCCCACACATCACTGTGGAACCTTAGTTCATGTCATTCATTTGTTCCTGAAGGTCCAACTGACTATTTTTCCCGTAAGAAATAATATAAATACAATTAATCGGTTCCAGAAAGCTGCAAATGTGAACACAAAACATTGTTTATATACTTTTACATGCATGAAACACATCTAAATTATGAATGACGTGGACAAATCCAAAATACAAGGATGAAGAGTCTTGAACCAGTCATGATGTGCTATATATATATCACTATATTGACAGTACTATGTTACTATGGTACCCATTATGTCATTGTATGGTCATATCACCTCGTACTTCGGTACAAAGTACATTATAAAAAAAACAAACAAACGAAAAAAAAAACCTTAAACTGTATTATGGAAAGCAGGAAGTGAACAAATGTAACAGTTACTGATTGTAAAAGTACCAGATGGAGGGGTAGGATTTAATAAGCTTTGCTTCTTCCTATTCCTTTTTGGAGTTGTGGAACTGTGAACTGATTATGTGATGCGTTCAACTGTAATCTGATGCGTGTTCAAATGAATACCATTACCAAATGAACATCTAAGGTTACTTTTACCTTCATTGAAGACTGAATAAATTCATAGAAGGGGTGACATAACGTCCGGTTCTGGTTGCTATTTTGTTTAGCTACATAATAGGATGCTAACAAGGAAGGATTATTTGGTAATGGTAATGGTTTTATTTCATTAGAACATGCATCAGATTACAATTGAATGCATCCCATAATCAGTTCACAGTTCCACATGTCCAAAAGGAGTAGGAAGAAGCAAAGCTTATTAAATCCTACAACTCCATCTGGTACTTTTACAATCAGTAACTGTTACATTTGTTCACTTCCTGCTTTCCATAATACAGTTTAAGGTTTTTTTTTTGTTTTTTTTAGCCTTATGCATTATTTTAGCTGTTTGAAGATGAACTATATCAGCAAGTTGAAGTATTTGTGATTTTAGAAATAAGGAGTTAGTATGTTCTCTGTAGGCGGCATTATGAATTATCCTTACTGGCCTTTTTTGCAGTACATTTAGCGAGTGAAGATTGCTTTTATAGTTATTAGCCCATATTTCCAGATGAATAGTAGACTGAATCTTACCTTGCTACAGCTTCACAAAATGTTTGATGGTCGATTCAATCTTCTCAGACACGTCATCTAGCATCTTTGATATAAAAACAAGCCATCTTCATTGAGCTAACCCTGCAAGTATAATGTGAAAATTCAACAGTAAGTCATATTAGTAAGTTGATATTTGTGTAAACAAAATGTGCTTACCAAAGTTTCTGATGTCTCTGTTGTCAGATTCCCACCAACGTTGTGGAAGATCCATTAAAGATGATTCCGCATGAAGTTATTGGAGCTCATTTTATGAGCAGGAGCGACTCCATCTTCTGTGGACTGAGACCTGGAACTGCGTGGTAGAGACTACGTTAACACTGAAAAAGAGAGACGACATTTAAAAAATACCTGGCACAATGAAATCCAATCAGGAGCGGAGTAACGGCTGCCTGCCGCCTAAAAAGCGCGAGATCCTGGCACTGGAGCAGAGGCCGGTGGTAGTAGCTCCGGCAACTCCGCCCGTGGTTCATCCTGACCCCACTCCGCACACTGAGAACCTAGCATGGCTGGCAAGTGTAGCCAGTGAACGCTGCAGGTCCAGAGACTCGGAGAGCCCAAGACGTCCCAACTCGTCTGCTTCGTCTTCTTCTCCTCCGACGTCATCTACTCCTCTGTCTGCGATGCCGTTAGCCTCCCTACCTGCGGTTTACCCCACAGCCATTCCCCAGCACACCGGAACCATTCAGTTCGCTCAGCTTGGACCCAATGTTCAGTTCATCAGCTCCGGACCTTACGCTGGCTACATTTCCTCTCAAGTACTCCCAGCGAATACCAGCTCTGTGGGACAGCGTTCCCAGCTGGACGGTTACACAACTACACTGATATCACCCAACACCAAAGGGGAGCAGCAGTTCCATATTGGCGCCTCCCCCGCAGAACTCACCCCGGTTTCAGTCCCGAGCTCTTCCCAAGTAACCAACCCACACTACATCCATCTTGATAACAGAACACCTCTGACCGTCAGCGGAACCGCCATCCCACAGCCTGGACCCCACCTTCAGCTCCACCCTCACTCCGCTGTCCTCCCTCAAACGCTCACCCTGGCTCCGTCTCAGCTGGTGGTTCAGTATTCAGATGGTTCCACGGGGAAAAAACCCGACGTTCATGCCAAGGGCGTACTGAATGGCGAGCTCGAGTTGGTCAAACAGATTAAAGCTCCAACTCAGATGACGAATCATCAACAAGTCCAGAGCTACGAAGCAAGGCACATTCTTGTCCCTGCAGAGTATGGTCAGAACCCAGCCGGACTACAGACCTCCTTGGTGCTTGTCACGCAGCCAAATCAAGTACCCGATCAGGAACAGAGTACCAATAAGATTTCTTTAGTTCAGACCGAGAAGGGGGGGATCTGTTTGGGGAAACCCATATCAAGATCTTCCTCGTTCTCATCCCTCTCATCATCAGAGGTGGTGAAGTCCGTCACCCCGCATGCGGTCATGCAAACCGCTCTCCCCCCCGAAGAGATGCCAGTCAGTCTTTATTCGTCCACGCAAGCGCCCATTATCGGTTATATCACTAGCGGCAACCAGCACGCGGTTAGCTACCACGCGGCGCTGCCTCAGCATCTGGTCATACCCGGCGGTCAGTCCTTGCTCATCCCGGTCACTGGCGCCAACAACGGTACAGATATGGAGGTCAGCCGTGCTGTTAGCTCGCTGACCGCGACCACGACGCCCCAGATATCCACCGCCATGCCTCATGCCTATCTCGCCACGGCCCTATCCAAATGTGAGCCGATTTGCTCGGATGGAAATCAAGCACCTGCGGCTGCACCCCAGGCCGTCCCCGCCTTGCCCCCGAACCCAGGCCCCGCAGTGATGGCGACTCTCTCTCCAGTCCCTGCTCCGGTCCCCGTTCCTGTCAGTGCTCCGGTCTCCGCTTCCATTCAAGCTTCTCCCACTATTTCATCTCCGTCGTCCCCCGTGGCTCTCCCACCTTTCTTCATGAGAGGCTCCATCATTCAGCTTGCTGATGGGGAGCTGAAGCGTGTGGAAGATCTCAAAACCGAGGACTTCATTCAGAGCGCGGAGATCAGCAGTGAGCTGAAGATCGACTCCAGTACCGTTGAGCGGATTGATAGCGGCCAGACTCCTAACGCTGTGGTCATACAGTTTTCTGTAGGGGAGCTCAAAGCCCAGGTGAGATAAACATCAGATAAACATGGTGGTCGAGTGGTTAGTGTGCAGACCTCACAGCTCGGAGACCCGAGTTCAATTCCACCCTCGGTTTGCATGTTCTCCCTGTGGGTTTTCTCCGGGTACTCCGGTTTCCTCCCACATTCCAAAAAACATGCTAGGTTAATTAGCGACTCCAAATTGTCCATAGGTATGAATGTGAGTGTGAATGGTTGTTTGTCTATACAGCTGGGATAGGCTCCAGCACCCCCGCGACCCTTGTGAGGATAAGCGGTAGAAAATGAATGAATGAATGAAAATATGCTAGAAATTTATTTTGTAACAAAAAGCTGTTTTTCTCACATTTTTAGTTGGGAACTGATATTTTCCTGAAACTTACCTATGATTATTTAAAGTAAGAAAAAGTTGAAATATTATGATTTTTTTTAAAATAACAAAAATGTGGGAAAACATAATAGACATTTTTCCAAATATATCACCAAGGGTACGAGTTCATCTCATTTGAGAAGCGTTTGGTTGTTTGTCTATATGTGCCCTGTGATTGGCTGGCCACCAGTCCAGGGTGGCCCGCAACCCTCGTGAGGAAAACTGGTAGAAAATAAATGAATGAATGTTCCATGGCATCCCAGAACCTCTTTTAAAATCCACTCTGTAAAATCCAGGTATGTCTCCAAGTCTTCCCGGCTGTTCATCACAGTGCCATGAGTTCAATCTGGGATGGAAATTTCCACAAGCCCAAATCTCCAAAATTCCCACAACATCATTACATGATTTACTATTCCTTGTAGAACCGCTAGCTTGGTCCGGATTTTTGCAGAATGCTAACAGTCCCAAACATGTCTTTCTGCAGGTGTGTGTGGAGGTTCTGGTGGAATATCCCTTCTTCGTATTTGGTCAGGGCTGGTCCTCCTGTTGTCCTGACCGGACCACTCAACTCTTTGAGCTGTCCTGCGCTAAGCTATGCGTGGGTGACGTCTGCGTGTCTCTCACCCTTCGCGGTTTAAGGAACGGTTCTCTACAAGACACCCAAGCTTTGGGGGCCAGGCTGAAAACCGCTCATCTGTCGGACAACTGCAACAACACGGATCCGATTCATCAGAAGCCAAACACTAACATCGGCCTTCTTATGAAGACCTCTGGTGCGGACAGGGAGCAGATATCCGGACCTGCACAAATGGGACTAAATCCAACATCATGTGGGGGGGGATTGGTGCCGGTAACTACAGATGCGAGACCGGAATCAGATAAAACAGATATCCCGATGCTGTCTAAAATACAGTGTAGAGATCCAGACAGAATCACTGTCCGTAAGAGAAGATGGTCCGCTCCGGAGAGGGACCAGAACGAAAGAGCGGAGGGGGAACCTCCGTTGACTCTGCCCTCCATCATCCCTCAGGAGGTAAAAATCAGCATCGAGGGTCACTCAAGCAGCGGCACAGAAACGTTCTTGAATAAACCGTAGACTGACGGGTGGAAGTTTGTTGGCATTGTGTTCATACGCTGTTGTGTTCCGTCTATCGAGACACATACAAAACATAGCAGAGCTGACGCAGGACCGCCATTTTTTTATTTCTGCCATATGTCGGACACCGAGTGCTGTCCAATCAGTGCAATCAATGCTGTAAGCAAAAATGAATGCAGTGTGAATGCGGAGCGTGTGTGTTGGTACGACGCCGATTAGTGTGTCAGAACAGATGTCCATGTGGAGAAGGCGGGTCATCAGTTTTTCGTTTTTTTGTTTGTTGTTTTTTTGGGGTTTTGGTGATGTCATTGGTAAGAATTAAGAGTGAAAAAAAAAAAAACCCAACCACTTTGGATGATTTATTGATGATATTAATTTGGCAATAACCACGGCGGACATCTTTGATGTCTCATATTTCTGTTGAGTTTTTAGTTCATCTCATTCAGTGTGTGTGTGTGTGTTGTCGCTAGGGTTAGGCATCGTTTGAATTCCAGTCCAGATTCCGGCTATATCCGAACTTTCACAGCTAGGAGACCCGAGTTCAATTCCACTCTCAGTTTGCATGTTCTCCTCTTGCATGCGTGGGTTGGGTTTTTTTCTGGTTTCCTCCCACATTCCAAAAACATGCTAGGTTAATTAGCGACTCCAAATTGTCCATTTCATAATAAACTTATGATTATGAGTAAAATAATGTCATTTTAGTAGTAGAAAGATCAATTATTAAAGAAAATTAACATTACGGTATGACTAACAAATAAAACAAAAAATATTTTTTGGAAAATTGGGTTAGCAAAAAAGTTATAATAATGGGAATAAAGTCATAACATTAAAAGAAAAAAAAATTACATTAAGAAAATTGTGTTTTTGTATAAAAACATAAATGAAGACCAAAATGTCAGATTCTAACAAGGATAATAAACTTTTTTTTTTTACTAATTTACTAATTTTTTTTACTAATTAGGTATTGGTAAAATTAAGTTAGCAAAAATGAAGAAGTCATATCACAACAAGAACATTTACTATGATTATTTCATTAAAAAAACTATTGCGAGTGTGAATGGTTGTTTGTCTATATGTGCCCTGTGATTGGCTGGCCACCAATCCAGGGTGGGGTGCACCCCGCCTCTTACCCGAAGACAGCTGGGATAGGCTCCAGCAACCCCCGCGTCCCTCTTGAGGATAAGCGTTGGAAAATAAATGAATGAATAAAAGTACGATTGAAATTTATTTTGTAACAAAAAACTGTTTGTCTCCCATTTTTAGTTGGGAACTGATATTTTCCTGAAATGAATGAATGAAAATGAATGAATGTCGGAACTTTACTACAGGGCTATCTTCAATATCAACCCATTCAACTTGAATATAAATGTTTCTATAAAAATATACTTTCACAAAAATATTGATATAGTGAAGGCACTAAAGTTAGCTACCGTATTAGCGTTAGTATACTTTGCTGCCTCCATGTCGGTGTAAGCTATTTTTAAGGACACCCGTATAAGTAAACAATGACTTTTAGTCGCTTCTTCTTTCCCAAAAGTCAAATAGAAATTTTAAAAAATCGATGCTGGAGACTCGATGCCCAACCCTAGTTGCTGCAGATGCGAGCACGTGTGTTTACGTGTTTGTGTGTACATCAGCACACGGAGTACAGGGAGTCAGGTATGAATGTAAACCACTTTTTGTCCTGTTTGCTGCACCGGCGTTATGTGACTTGGATATTCGGTGCGTTTGCAATATATGTGTGACAACGGTCACACATACACACATTCCTTATACTACAGTACTGGAGGAAAGCAGCAATATTCAGGTGTTACGCAGGCGTGTTGATGATAACGGGAAAGAAATCAAGTAACTGTCACAACAAACATCATTGAACCACTTTAGTACCATTGGGACTTCGACTTTGACGTCTATGCCTATACATAACATCCGTGGTACATAGTGGTACATAGTGGTACATTAGTGTACATTAGATTTAGACTGCAATATGGATAAGCTGGCAAATCCTTCATTTTATTCATTAATCCTGGGCTACTTTAAGGCTGCACGGCAACCAAGCAGCACTGGATTTTTAAACATGGCTGACAAGGCTGCAAGCGAACCATTGCCTTATTATGCATCTGCATCACTGGAGAAGTACCATACCACTGATTTCCTTTCCCAATGAGGCTGTTATTGGCAATACCGATCCAAAACCAATACAACTAAAGTATTTCAAATCGTAGCATCGCTCATAGCATAAAGACTCCAACTCTGAGGAATACTACATACCGTATTTTATGGACTATAAGTCGCTCAGGACTACAAGTCGCACAAGGCCAAAAATGCATAATTAGGTAAAAAAACATACATAAGTCACACTGGAGTATTAGTCGCACAAGGCCAAAAATGCATAATTAGGTAGAAAAAAAACATACATAAGTCGCACTGGAGTATAAGTCGCACAAGGCCAAAAATGCATAATTAGGTAGAAAAAAAACATACATAAGTCGCTCCGGAGTATAAGTCGCACAAGGACAAAAATGCATAATTAGGTAGAAAAAAACATACATAAGTCGCTCTGGGGTATAAGTCGCACAAGGCCAAAAATGTATAATTAGGTACAAAAAAAACATACATAAGTCGCTCCGGAGTATAAGTCGCACAAGGCCAAAAATGCATAATTAGGTAGAAAAAAAACATACATAAGTCACTCCGGAGTATAAGTCGCACAAGGCCAAAAATGTATAATTAGGTAGAAAAAAAACATACATAAGTTGCACTGGAGTATAAGTCGCACAAGGCCAAAAATGCATAATTAGGTAGAAAAAAACATACATAAGTCTCTCCGGAGTATAAGTCGCACAAGGCCAAAAATGCATAATTAGGTAGAAAAAAAACATACATAAGTCGCTCCGGAGTATAAGTCGCACAAGGCCAAAAATGCATAATTAGGTAGAAAAAAACATACATAAGTCATACATACATAATGTAACATAAACAGTTTTTCCATTTATAAGTCGCTCTGGAGTATAAGTCACAGGAACAGCCAACCTATGAAAAAAAAGTGCGACTTATAGTCCAGAAAATACGGTATATTGGGTAATATGAACATAAAGGTGACTATAGGGGTGTTATTTCATGTCTAGAGGGCTCTAATAATGTTATTTAGAAGACTGTAAACAGGTTTTCTATGCCATAACTATGAAAATATTCAGACTCCGGTTTCCTCCCACATTCCAAAAACATGCTAGGTTAATTAGCGACTCCAAATTGTCCATAGGTATGAATGTGAGTGTGAATGGTTGTTTGTCTATATGTGCCCTGTGATTGGCTGGCCACCAGTCTCGCCTCGAAGACAGCTGGGATAGGCTCCAGCACCCCTTTGTGATGAATAGCGGTATAAAATGAATGAATGAACGTTTAGTTGATTAATCATACGTTTTTTTTTTTGTCAATGGAACTGTTAACTGCAGCGGTGCTGAAGCAGCAAAGCACAATGATATTTATAAAAACACAACGACGACGATAGCGGCCCCAGGAGTCTGACTAGTCAGGTGACGCTTGCGTTAACCGATGTTACAAAATCAGGTTTGGCTGACGATGAAAACCAGGTGAACTTCCTTTTATGAATTCTGTCCACACCTGCGACTAAAACGTAGAATAGAGCCAAAATCTTACAGTTCATACTCAGGAAGGATGTGTGTGTGTGTGTGTGTGTACGATCACTTGTGTTTGTGTACATTCTGAGCAGCAGCACTTTTGATGAAGCATCCGACGGGTGCACGACGCCCAACGTGGATAATCAACGGACTGTTTTTCATCCCACGTGTGTATTAACGATGGTCGGGAATGTAAACACTTACGGGACAAACTATCTCACTTTTATTTTTTGATGATGGATAGAGTTACTATTTAGAGAAAGATTTGTACAGTCAACCGTATCCTAGAGAGTGTACAGTGTGTGTATAGATATTCTAACCCTTATGTAGCCTATGTACTGTACGTGCCAACGGCGCCCTCTATCTTCAATCATTCCATTGACGCACCCATCCTAGCGGATCCTCATGAATGTGACACCGTTTTTTTTTTTTTTTTCAATATGGCCTCCTTGTGCTTGCACAAAGACGAGATGATGATCCATCCGCCGTGATAGCCATCGATTTTTTTATAATTCCTGTGAGGTGTTTTACTTGTAAAGCTTAAAAAAAAAACAACAACAACAACAACAACAACAATCCAAAACCCAGACTGTTCTGTTTGTGTTGTGCTCAGGCTAAACACTGCCCCACCGACTGTTCCGTTCCACGCCACGTTCGTCACGTCAATGTAACGCTACTACGCCAACAGTACGGGTTTTTATTTCAAATATATTTACACGTTTGTTTTATATCGTATGTGTATGTTTATTTCATTTATTACCCTTCTGTGATGACAGATTATGGGATTACCCGCACGGGATGGCGAGCTACAAAACCGCTATGTTTCTTCCGACATGGAAGATGGCGTATTAGGGTCACACTGAAAAGCTGAATCGCAAGAAAAAATTAATGATTTTTTTTATTAATTATTAAATTATTAATTTTAAAAATATTAAAAATTAATAAAATTAACGTTTATCTTGTGTTTCTAATATCAATAAAATAACACATAAAAATCACATTATGAGTTTAAAAAAAGCTGCAATCTGAAGACCATGAATATAAGACGACCGAATATTAGGTGACCGCACTTTTTCAAATTACATTTTTGGAAAAATATATTTCTTAAGACAAAATTAATCTTTATCTTGTGTTTCTAATATCAATAAAATAACACATAAAAATCATATTATGAGTTAAAAAAAAAGCTGCAATTTGAAGACCCTGAGTATAAGACGATCGAATATTAGGTGACTGCTCTTTTTCAAATTACATTTTTTGAAAAATATATTTCTTATGACAAAATTAATCTTTATCTTGTGTTTCTAATATCAATTAAATAACACATAAAAATCATATTATGAGTTTTAAAAAAAGCCGCAATATGAAGACTATGAATATAAGACGATCGAAAATTAGGTGACTGCTCTTTTTCAAATTACATTTTTTGAAAAATATATTTTTAAAGACAAAATTAATCTTAATCTTGTGTTTCTAATATCAATAAAATATCACATAAAAATCATATTATGAGTTTAAAAAAAAGCCGCAATTCAAAGACCATGAATATAAGACGATCGAATATTATTAGGTGACTGCACTTTTTCAAATTACATTTTTGGAAAAATATATTTCTTAAGACAAAATTAATCTTTATCTTGTGTTTCTAATATCAATAAAATAACACATAAAAATCATATTATGAGTTTTTTAAAAAAAGCTGCAATCTGAAGACCATGAATATAAGACGACCGAATATTAGGTGACCGCTTTTTTTCAAATTAAATTTTTGGAAAAATATATTTTTAAAGACAAAATTAATCTTTATCTTGTGTTTCTATTATCAATAAAATAACACCTAAAAATCATATTATGAGTTTTTAAAAAACCTGCAATCTGAAGACCCTGAATATAAGACGATCAAATATTAGGTGACTGCTCTTTTTCAAATTAAATTTTTGGAAAAATATATTTTTAAAGACAAAATTAATCTTTATCTTGTGTTTCTAATATCAATAAAATAATTGATAAAATAATTGAAATTTTACAGCTTCACTCTAAACAAAATAAGCAAAAAAAATGTAAAAATTACATACAGCAAAGCATTAGTAAAAAATATGCATATTATAAAAATATGAGGCATTAAGACGACGCATTCAAATTGTGATCACTAGGTGTTAGCAATGTTAATGTAATGTTTGGTGAAACATACAAGCACCAGACTTTACACTCGTGACATAATCACGAGTATAAAGGTGACTATAGGGGTGTTATTTCATATCTAGAGGGCTCTAATAATATAAATGTTCTCTATGGTATTTTTAAAAAAATATACACCAAAGTCCCGCCCACATGTATAGTTTCTTTTATTGTTAGAACGTAGTTTTGGTCAAGTAGTTTGTAAAATAAATTACCTACAAAAAATGCAACTTATGTATGTTTTTTTTAATACCTATTATAATTTTTGGCTTTTTGCGACTTATATTCCGGAGTGAAAATACGATAATAGGACATAATCAGAGAAAATAAGCCTTTTAAGACAGCTTACCTTATAGGGGAGCAGAATCGATGGCGGACAGGAAGTGACATCGGGGGTTCAGAGTTGAGTTTCAGCTTATTGTGGGCTATGTCTGCAACAGTAACTCATGTTATTATGATGATTAATTATTATTATTGTGCGATCGCGTCTGGTGCTTGTCTCACCTAACAATTACTGACACCTAGTGGCCAATGTTGAATACTACATTCACAATTATGGCGGTCTTTATGGCTTATAGTATATTTGTATTTTAGTTAATTTAGCCTCTCTTATGCTACGTCAAACCGGCTATAGAGTAAAGGCTAAACAACTAAGTACAATACAAATTTTCTAAGCCAAACAACAACAAAAAAATACTCAAGTGGAGTTTGACAACACCCATTTTAACATATATGACTAGAATTTTACCTTTAGCATTTTTTCTTTCCGAAATTAGGACTTTTACCCTCCAGAAAATGATGACTTGTAACATTCCAAATTAATTCTAGTAGTAAAATTCTTCTCAGTGTTGCTCTAATACGCAGCTAAATCAAAATACGCAAAAACAAAATAGCGGTGACGGTACAAATGAAGCCATAAAACAAAGAAAAAAGTACATTCTTGTACATTTTAGGGCTAAAGTAGCTTCTCAGCGGTGTGGTACCCTTAAAGTTATTACTTTTATACCCATTACTTTTAGATCTGACTGCTTTTTTTGGTCATAAAAAAAGGGCCCAATTTGCTAGCTTGACTGCTACTACTACAGCGTAGCTAGCAGCTAGCTAGATTATTTAGCGTACACAAGAAATACAAAGAAATAAACTAAATTTGCTCACAGGATCTCTTTGAAAAGAAGAATTGACACTTAAAATGTATGTAAAAGATGAAATTATATTGTGTTTGATAGATAAAGTTGCTTACCAGGAACTTGTGGCCTTGTTGGTGTGACGCCAGGCAGCATTTTTCCAGGAAATAGACTGCACCCAAACACAAATATTTTTTTGCACTGGTAGACTAAGTGTTGTAGCTTGGTCAAAATTTAATATATCTAATATCTGTTTTAAGGCCTTAATTAGGCCATGTTTAATAAGGATACAGTATATAATAGCCGAGGGGTTTTTTTTTTTAAAGTGTTGGGGTGCAACAGCTTGGGAAAAATCAAGAAAAACAACATTCTTATATTTAAAAAACTTAAAAAAAAACCTGTAATTAACCTTTTAGTTAAAAATTTACACAATAAAATACCCTTAAAATGACCTAATTGTTTATCATGCTGGTGAAGACGGTAGATGGCGGCGTTGCACTTTGACCTCCGTTGTATGGGTGTGCACAAAAACTGTTTATTATTTTAATTTGTAAATAGCCAACGTCTTCCAATATGTTGAGTATGGAGGAAGATATCCACATTATGTCATCCCTTATTTAATTCAAACAAACGACAGCTTCTGTACGAGCACTTTCTTTCTAAAAAAAAATAACAAACAAACAAACAAACAAAAAAAAAAACACCCATACACTGACTTTGTAAAAGTATTTTGTAATCGGGGATCTGTTTCAGCTATAATACCCTACTCAATGTCCGACTACAGTGGCGTTTATTATGTATCAATAATGTTACCTTACCCCCCCGTCCCTGTTTTTGATGGTGTTGAGGTTTGCTAGTCAGAAACTGTTCAATCTTTACTTAACAATGTTTGAGTTCCAATTTCAACAAATATATACAAAAGAATAAAGAGTCTAAATGAATTGAATGGCTCCTTTTTTCTTTTTTTCTTTCTCTTATTAGACATAAATGATAAATTAAAGATAAATGATAAGACATGATTATATATTTGTATGTATTAACAGCACCAAATTAATTAAAATGTCTGAAAGTCTATTTACCTAACATTGCTTTTTTTCAATAGCACACTATTTGAATCAGACTGTTGTGAGCAATGAGGAGTTGCGTTCACAAACACCACGTGATTCAGGAATTTTCTGCGACTTCCGAGTCTACTGAAATACTGAAACGCAGCAAATTGTACTCCAGCATTTAAAGTTACAAAATAAGTGACGAGAATATAAATTTATTATTTTTCTTTGTATTTCTGTTTATTTAGTCCACACATACACGCCATACACGATGTGGCGGTGTTCGTAGTGTCCTTGAATGCATTTCGTGGTCTGTCTCGTGACAATCAGGAAGTGTCGTTACAATGGCAAATGGACTAGAGACGTGCATTAAAAGATACAAAATAAGTAACGAGAATATAAATTTATTATTTTTCTTTGTATTTCTGTTTATTTAGTCCACACATACACGCGATACACAATGTGACGATGTTGTAGTGTCCGTGAATGCATTTCGCGGTCTGTCTCGTGACAATCAGGAAGTGTGGTTGCAACTTGTTTGTTTGGAGTGGAGTTACTTTTATTGTGTTGAAACACCGCTGATGTTGATGTGTTCGGGTCAGAATAAGTTATAAAAGAGTCCTATAGAGAGGTACGTGGTGTCATTTTTTACTTTAATTTTAGTGCTGTAGTCCTTTTAATAATAAATACACATTCTCTTGTACCACAGATTGTGGCCACAAGAGGGTGCTGTTCAGCTTAGCCAAAAGCTGCTGTCAAGCAAGGGTCAATGCTACTTATCTTCTTTCCGCCAGGGGGTGCAAGAGTTCTTCCTGAGATTTTTCTTCCTGAGTCAACACCATACAACGTTTAAACACTCAAGTCTTAAGACACACTTTATTAACTGCTTTTTGTTGTTCAGCAAAACTATCATACTCATGACTTACTTACAGTATATACATAAACGCTATTAAGCTCTGATAAAATAATGCCAGTGTAAACAAGCTTCAGTTATCACGCAATGTCCAAATATTGCACGTACATTCATAAATATACACATTTGATTTTGTGCCTTCATGTTAATGCATCTGTTTGTGTGCAACACACACACACACACACACACACACACGCACACACGCATCAGCATGCAACCAGACCGTCCCCTTGCCACATCAAGGGGCCACCCAGCTGCAGGGAATTGACAAAAAGAGATGCCACAACTTAACACACACACACACATACACACAAATACACACACAATATGTACAGTACCTGCACATGTTTATGTATATTCATCCACACAAACAATACAATTCATTAGGTACACCTGCACAACCCTAAATGACGTCTATTAAAGTCCTAACTCCTCTACTCCTATCTAGGTCACTGGCGTGTGTAAGTGACAGGAAGAAAAGCTCTGGTAGAAGTTGTTGGGCACCGCATGCATGGACAAAGACTCTAGACCCCCTCGCCCAACTTCGCTAGGTCACCCGTGGGTGCGGAAGAAAAGCTCTTATGATTGTAAAAAGTGAAATCCAAAACAGACGGCCAGTTAGGATTGTGCAGGCGTACCTAATATTGTGGCTGGTGTGAAGCCTCCCAGTGCCTCCTTTGACCAACTCCACTGTGCTCCTTCATCAACACGGATAAACAATCCCCAACGTGTTCCACTCAAAGTGTGCGTCGGTCCCGCAGCGTCACACGTCAACATCGGCCCGTGGTGCCCTCCTCGCACGCGGGCCATTTTGTCGGCAAAAGAGGTAAAATGTCAGATCCGATGACTCCAGATCCTGGATCTGATCCATTTCAGTCAGAAGGTGCACGTTCCTCCAAAGCCACAGTTCTCCTATTCGGATGTGTTACAAGTTTCTTTCTCGTTTTTTTTTTTTTTTTTTTAGGCATCCCCCGTTTGATCGGATGTCAGCTGCTCCTGGTCGGAGATGTTGTCATCAGCTGGTGGCCTGGCCCGGTCAAAGAAACCACACTGGGAGAAAAACATGACCTATTAGACGCTTCTCAAATGGGCGGACTCGTACCCTTGGTGATATATCAGGGAAAAATGTCTATTATGTTTTCCCACATTTTTGTTGTTTTAAAAAAAAAAATCATAATATTTCAACTTTTTCTTACTTTAAATAACCATAGGTAAGTTTCAGGAAAATATCAGTTCCCAACTAAAAATGGGAGAAAAACAGCTTTTTGTTACAAAATAAATTTCTAGCATATTTTCATTCATTCATTCATTCATTTTCCACCGCTTATCCTCACGAGGGTCGCATGTATGCTGGAGCCTATCCCAGCAGTCTTCGGGCGTGCCTTGTGTTCTATTGTGTTCTAAGTAAACATGGAACCTACCAATAGAAAGATAAGACTCCAGTCTTTCATCAGCAAAAAAAAAAGTTTTTTCTACCTTTTTTCATGCTATAGTATTCAGCAGTAAAACACGTTTCAGGAAAATATCAGTTCCCAACTAAAAATGGGAGTTACAAGATAGATTTCAAGCATATTTTCATTCATTCATTCATTCATTCATTTTCTACCGCTTATCCTCACGAGGGTCGTGGGTATGCTGGAGCCTATCCCAGCTCACATTCGGGCGAGAGGCGGGGTACACCCTGGACTGGTGGCCAGCCAATCACAGGGCACATATAGACAAACAACCATTCACACTCACATTCACCTATGGTAAAAACCTAGCATGTTTTTGGAATGTGGGAGGAAACCGGAGTACCCGGAGAAAACCTATGCACGGAATTATGCTTTTTTTTTTTTTTTTTTAACTTTTTCTTGGTTATTTTGACTTTATTCTAATGAAACTATTTAAACTTTTTTTCATGTAAATTGTTGATATGACTTTATTCCAATGATTTTCGTATTCGATTTTTCTTATTAAATTTTTCTTAATTCTTAAAATTTTTTCTTAATTCATAAAATTCTTAAAATTTTGACTTTATTTTTGTAAAATTACTGCAGATTTTTAAATTTTGCTGTTTTTTTTTAAATATTTTTTTTTCCGTTTCCTTGTTAGATGGAGAAATACGGAGTCTGCTATGAATGTGTACCTTCCACATGGCGAGCGTTAGCATGGCGAGCACCAGCAGCCCCAGCAGGATAGCCAGGACGATGACCCACAAGGGGACGGCAAAGGACACATCCGGCGTCCCCCATATGACCGGTGTCCCCATCTACAAGACGTCGAAGACACGCAGTGTGAAACTAGCGCTGGACGCAGTGACGCCCGTCAATCAACCTAACGTAAAATGCTACAGGAAGCTTACCGAGATGGTGCGCTGTAGCGAGGTGGGGGGCTGCTGGACCCGATAAGGCATGGCGAGGACCGTGAAGGACACGGTGGAGTTGAGGACGTAGGGGTCATTACGCCGCTGCGGGACAAGTATGCAAGTTAGTCGACCGACCGGCTGTAGAACATCATGTGACTCCGATAACCTAAAACTGTGACTTGTAGTTCAAAGGTCATGAAGACCACTTCAGGCTTTTGTAGTTTAGCTACACAGAGCAAAGACGCGGAACCAGACACGGACCTGCAGGAAGGTATGCGCCCACAGTCTGGAACGGATCTTCAGCACCGCGCTCTGACCCCGATCCAAGCGGCCCACGATGCACGTGATCCTCAGACAGGAGATGTTAGTGCAGTTCTGGAGAAGACACAACGCTGAATCCCTGTGGAGGATTTTGGCTCTGGTTGTGGATGTGATGATGCGTTTTTTTTTCCTTACCAGGGTTTTACCGCTGTGACCGTGGGGAACGTTGGCGGCTCGCTTGTGGCGGCGAGGAGGGGCGCTGGTGTTCCTCAAGAAGCCCAGAAGTTCGGGGGTGTCTTGGAGAGATGATATCTAAGCAGGAAGAAGAGACGGTGACTTACGTTTGTGGAAATTCCACGGAATCTCACAGCCGTTATTGTCTATTGAGGTTGGGGATGCACGAGTGCTACCAGTGCTAGGGAGCTCCGGGTACATCAAGGTAAACATGAATTCCAACATGCATGATGCTCTCCAACACTGACTCTAAAGTACTCCAAAAAATAGTTTTTGTGAGGTACTGATCATTCAGGTTCAAAAAATGGTCCAAAAGCCGTAGTTTGCAGCACATTACATTCATACACAAGTCAATTAGACGCCATTTTCTTCCTGAACTATGCTACAGATGCTATCATCACGCATTGGAAAATACCTCGGTAATTTTTGCTAATTAGCAAAATCATCTCTTCGAGCCAACTGGCAAACGACACGGATGCGTGTATGCATTTTTCATGAGTAGTTATGGACTATTATTATTATTCATAATGTGTATTTATCTAATGCCTTCCAGTACAACATTCCGCCTTAACAAAACTATTAGCGGTCAGTTTTGATTTAGTTTTGTTTAGCGACATGAAACCGCTTTCACTGTGATGCATCCCAGTTGTACGCTTACATAATAAACATAGTTACTCGTAATTTAATACCTCTGTGGCAATCAAAACTGATTTGTTCATACTTACACTAGAGTGGCATCTATTAGGACAGTTTTTACAATGGCAACAATAAACTTTAAATGAGGTCGCACGGTGGACGAGTGGTTAGCGCGCACATAGCAAAATACACTCACTAGCGCCACCTTCAAATGTAAAAAAAAATCAGCCCCCGCCACCAGTTTCACGGATCGTCACGAAACTCGGTGGAGAAGTCTATCGTGACAGGACGCACCAAAAAGTCTCAAGAACCCATATTGTAAAACGAATAGAAAGTCGGCCATTTTGGATGGCGGCAGCAATTTTGGGGCGAAAAGTTGGGGCCGTATCTCGACGAATTCCTCCTAGGGGGTTTGACCAAATGAGCTCAATGTAGCATCAGCGGTGACTAGACGGATGGGCGATGTTAAATTGCGAAGGATTTTTGGCTGCTCCATAAGATGTGGGCGTGGCACGCCGCCAAACCTTGACGTTTAGATAATGGCGTCGCCTTGCACGCTGAGTGAAACTGTGAACGTTAATAAGTTGGCTCCAGGCGGTCAGATCTTCGTCATACTTGGTACATGTGATCAAGACCCCACCCCGGAGGTCCCCATAGGTCACTTCCTGATTTCGTCACAGCGCCACCTATTGGCAACAGGTGTTGCATTGCATGGCGGTACACCGGTTTCCTCCCACATTCCAAAAACATGCTAGGTTAATTGGCGACTCCAAATTGTCCATAGGTATGAATGTGAGTGTGAATGGTTGTTTGTCATATGTGCCCTGTGAATGGCTGGCCACCTGTGGTGGGGTGTACCCACCACTGGTGGCTCTAGCACCCCACGACCCTCATGAGGACAAGCGGTAGAAAATGAATGAATGAATGAAAGTATGCTTGAAATTTATTTTGTAACAAAAAGTTGTTTTTCTCCCATTTTTAGTTGGGAACTGATATTTTCCTGAAATGAATGACTGAAAATGAATGAATGAATGAATGAATGTCTGAACTTTACTACAGGGCTATCTTCAATATCAACCCATCTTGTAACTCCCATTTTTAGTTGGGAACTGATATTTTCCTGAAACGTGTTTTACTGCTGAATACTATAGAACGAAAAAAGGTAGAAACAAACTTTTTTTTTGCTGATGAAAGACTCCTCAAAATTGTGAGGTTGGGATTGAATGGGATAATATTCTGCTTATTTACTGTATGTTTTCTATGCATTATTAATATGATATCATGCATGTAGTGTTTGGCTGGTGTCTCACCTGAAGGCCGAGCGGGTTGAGGCTGCTATTCGTCCGGCAGCTAATTGGTCCATCAGTTCTAATCTCCATGGCATACAGCAGGTTCTCGTCACGGAAACGGGCAGGCCACCCGACCTCAACCTCAGCTTCCCGAATACTACTGGGACCCGAGTTGTGGAGCTAGGAGACGTTAGAAGAGATGGAGGAGTTAGTTGGCCTCAAGTGACTATGGGCTATAATTAGGTTATCATAACTGAGGCGTGATGACACGGGCCACCTGGGTTTTTGGTGCTGTGGAGAAGGCCGGCAAGGCCTTCACTCAGTGGGGATTGAGAAAAGAGACAAGACCGATCCACAGCTTCAATTAGGCATCAAGACGGAGAGGGAATGAACTGGGAGCTTAAATGAACCATCAAGTGGATAAATCCACCTTTCCACTCACTCACACGTTCTCACATACACACACAAGGTCATTCACAGTCGGTATAACAGGACTTGATGCTTGGTGCTGCAGGGCAGGAATTCTGGCTGGAGCACCCCCCTTCCCCTCCCAAAAAAAAAAAAAAAAAAATCTGTCCTCCTTAAGTAGAAGCAGCTGCCAAGTGGGAAAAGTACCGCCAATGAAAATCATTATCAGCTGCAGGATGGGCCAGACGCTGCAGTGCTCTAGTTCAATGAAGCAGCGGCCCCTTTAAAACACAACGACATCACATGTACAGCACATGGACGCACACACACACACACACACACTCATTGGAAACTGTCGCCAGTGTGTCTACCGTTCTCTCTGTGTATTTTTTGACCTTGTTGTCCCCCCCCCCCCTCACACTAATTAGACCATGTTACAGTTTGTACCGGCTAAGGAACATCACGTTAGTCTTACTGCCTGCCCTCACCTGGAGGCCACAAGTCAGGTCCTATTATCGCCGCATCATCATCTCAAGATGGTTGCAGCGTGACGTTCCGAGCCTTTGCCTCCCTTCCCGTCATTTTTTTTAACTTTATTTTTTCAATTGTTTTATTTTTTATACTTTGTTTTTTCAGTTTTTTAATTTTTTATACTTTATTTTGTCAATTGTTTTATTTTTCATACTTTGTTTTTTTCAATTTTTTATACTTTATTTTTTCAATTGTTTTATTTTTTATACTTTGTTTTTTCAATTGTTTTATTTTTTATACTTTATTTAGTCAATTGTTTTATTTTTCATACTTTGTTTTTTCAATTTTTTATACTTTATTGTTTCAATTGTTTTATTTTTTATACTTTATTTTTTCAATTGTTTTATTTTTTATACTTTGTTTTTTCAGTTTTTAAATTTTTTATACTTTATTTTTTCAATTGTTTTGTTTTTCATACTTTGTTTTTTCAACTTTTTATACTTTATTTTTTCAATTGTTTTATTTTGTATACTTTGTTTATTCAATTTTTTTTTACATTTTATTTTTTCAATTTTTTTTAAATTTTTTAAACTTTATTACAATTTTTTTTTAACAAAACGTTAACATTAATACAAACAAACTCAAAACAAAAAGGGGGCACCCCAGTAACAGGGGTCTTGGATTAAGCCATTTTTGGAGTTTGCATGTTCTCCCCGTGCATGTGTGGGTTTTCTCCAGGTACTCCGGTTTTCCTCCCACATTCCAAAAACATGCTAGGTTAATTAGCGACTCCAAATTAATTTATACAAAATTAATACAAACAAACTCAAAACAAAAAGGGGGCACCCCAGTAACAGGGGTTTTGGATTAAGCCATTTTTTGTAAATGGCTTTTTTTACATGCTACCGACATGCTATCTTCCCTTAACACAAGGTCTCCATGTCTCGCATGAAAAAGTCACATTGTAACCCAAAATCCTCTCCATAGTCTTCCAAAAATTGGTGATATTTAGGCAGAACCAAAACCCACGTAATAAATAATTAACATTGTTACCGTCATTTTTGGAAGCGATAGCAAATGCTTACCTCGTAGATGTGCGTCACTTGAGGGCCCACGTCATCCTCCTTGACAGGTTTCTCTTTGGGCTCCCAACGCGGGAACGGCAGCACCACCTGAGAGGGATGAGACACCCTGCGGACATAACGATAGATACATAGATCGATATCGCTGGAGTCTAACACGGCTTTCAGTTGAACGCAGTACAAGAGCGGCAGCCCTTGAACATGTAAAACCACCTCCACACTGAGGCTGAGTGATACCTGCATGACGGTTAAGGAACATTACCTGTACGGTTAATTACAATTAACGCATGTGCATATGATTAGTACACATTTATTTTGAGAAAAAGGATCTGCACGTAAACAGACTGTGGGACTGCAGTAAAAAAAAGCCGCCGGCACCAAAAAAAAAAAAACAAAAAAAAACTTAAAAGCATGTTAGAGAAGAAGAAAATGCTCACCCTCGTAAATCAATTTGAGCTTTGGCAACGATGGCCAGATTGAGGCTGACTGGGTTGCTGTCAGGGTTGTCTTTGTTGGAGCTGTGGTGGTGGAGGGGGGTGGGAGAGATTCACAGTGGGTGTCAATGAAATAAAACATAACACCCCCCAATCTTGTAACACAACTGTGACCTAATATAAATGACAGGGATGGATCAGATGACATATTTTTGATGATCCATATTTAACTTGTAAACAACAAGCTAGTCATCAGCCCTTCAGGCTAATTCTTCCTTATAAGGCCAAAATGCTAGACAATGTCGCCTTTGTATTAAATGTGTTGAAGCGGATATACGATGAAGCGGCATGTGCGTCATTCTTGGTGTCACCTGTGGATCTGGAGCTCGAAGCTGATCTTCGGTCCCGCGTCTTCTAGCCGTTGGACGGAAAACCGCAAACCGACAGACAGCTGTGGAAAAAAAGACGGATGTGTATGTTTAAAAAAGCAAATGATAGCCATTAGGGCGGCACGGTACAGTAAAAATTGGTATATTTTAATCATTGTTGATTAATCATGATTAATTAACTTTAACTGATTAATCTTATTAAAATTTTTACATTATTTGACAACCCCAATTAAAACCAGTTCATAATGTCTTAAAAAATATTGTTGGCTGCATGGCAGGCGAGTGGTTAGCGTGCAGACCTCACAGCTAGGAGACCAGGGTTCAATTCCACCCTCGGGCATCTCTGTGTGGAGTTTGCATGTTCTTCCTGTGCATGCGTGGGTTTTCTCCGGGTACTCCGGTTTTCCTCCCACATTCCAAAAACATGCTAGGTTAATTAGCGACTCCAAATTGTCCATAGGTATGAATGTGAGTGTGAATGGTTGTTTGTCTATATGTGCCCTGTGATTGGTTGGCTGGCCACCAGTCCAGGGTGTACCCCGCCTCTCGCTCAAAGACAGCTGGGATAGGCTCCAGCACCCCCTTGGTAGAAAATGAATGACAAGTTAGCCCCAAATTTATTTCACCTAAAATTAAGAAGGCAAAAATTTACCACTTCCACATGGAATGGGAGGAGACTTTTTGTGCGAGAGTGAGTGTGAATGGTTGTTTGTCTATATGTGCCCTGTGATTGATTGGCCACCAGTCCAGGGTGTACCCTGCCTCTTGCCCAAAGACAGCTGGGATAGGCTCCAGCACCCCCGCGACCCTCGTGAGGAAAAAGCGGTAGAAAATGAATGAATGAATGAATGAAACTTAAGAAGGCAAAAATTTACCACTTCCACATGGAATGGGAGGAGACTTTTTGTGCGAGAGTGAGTGTGAATGGTTGTTTGTCTATATGTGCCCTGTGATTGGCTGGCCACCAGTCCAGGGTGTACCCTGCCTCTTGCCCAAAGACAGCTGGGATAGGCTCCAGCACCCCCGCGACCCTCGTGAGGAAAAAGCGGTAGAAAATGAATGAATGAATGAATGAAACTTAAGAAGGCAAAAATTTACCACTTCCACATGGAATGGGAGGAGACTTTTTGTGCGAGAGTGAGTGTGAATGGTTGTTTGTCTATATGTGCCCTGTGATTGGCTGGCCACCAGTCCAGGGTGTACCCTGCCTCTCGCCCAAAGACAGCTAGGATAGGCTCCAGCACCCCCGTGAGGAAAAAGCGGTAGAAAATGAATGAATGATAGCCATTAATAGGACAGGAAAGACCCTATTAAGTCGGACATCTTCTGTTATTACAGGAAGAAGATCCAGTGCGGAGTGTCGACAAGGCCTACGCTAAGATGCTCGTCAATCCCCCGTCATGTGGTCTAATGCAGAACACATGCAGGCGTGCATTCAAGCCCCCGCGCTGGACATCGGGTCCTGACGCATACTTGTGAAAATGACAGCAAGCAGACTTCAACGAGGGGCAGCGAGGGGACAAAGATGGGAGGCCGTCGATATGGAACGCATTAGCCAGGCTGGTGGAGAAGAACCAGGTGGACCAGATCCGGGGGCCAAATGGGTACGGGCCGGTCACAGGGAAGACGTCATAAAGGTCTGTAAAATTTTTACTGTTTCTGTTTTAGGACTCAGAGTGGAGCATCTGTTGTCAGTGTGATGATCCTCACATAGTAGGTCACTAAAGCGAATACTTCATATTTCAGAAATCATTTTATATATCTTATTAAGGGCTAATACAGTCAGATAGTAGTACACAGTAGTGTACAGCTTAGAAAGCAGTACAGCTTTACTCTCATTTAGCCATTATTGTCTAAATAGCTGGTATAATATAAAATATAACCACTGCTATCTAACACGGCCTTGATCCTCTTGGACATGGAATTCACCAGAATCCTCTTTGATTGGTCGACACTTTTACTTCCTGCGCCTTCCTCGAATGGGTTCATGCCCACTCCATCACCTTCAGCTTCCTCGTCAAGGCACTTGATCATCTTGATGGTGTGTTTGGGGTCGTTATTTTGGAAAAAGTGTCCCAATCTGCAATGAACCGCAACTCCCCAGTGCTGGCAGCACTCATGCAGCCCCAGCCTTACGCTCTACTGGTACTCATTCGTGTTGCCAGCTAGCTAGACAATAATAAGCATTGTTAATTAGCATTACCAAACACAACCAGCAGACTAAAATATGCATCTTATTCATACGCAGGCTCATTATTTCACGTTCCCGCCCTATTTATATTTTTGACAAAATGCCGATGAAGTGAAACGACTCTGAAATGATTTGTGGGAATGCTGGCTGCAAAACGTCAAAACAATCAGCAGAAAGCTCACCACACATGAGACCACAAGGCAGTGACTTCCAGATAGACCCCACTGAAAATCCTGCCGACTGACGGGATTCAGTTCCAACTCTTCAAACCCCCAAAATAATTCCTGAGAACTGGACGAGACATCATTTTTAGCCAATATCGGAATTCCAAGTACTGTTACATAACACATATTATGTAAAATCACTTTAGTATTCTAGACCTGCCCATTCTAATGAGTTGAAATACAAAAAAAAAACGCTCTTGTGGTTCATTTCAAAGATCCGAGCTGTAATTCAGGGTGTGTGCAGCAGGGGGCAGTGATGCTTGTTAAAAGCCAATACGCCATTGGAGAAGAAGAGACTCAGGGAGTGTTTCCAAGGTTTCCATCCCGACATGAATACAGAATAAATGCTCACCATTCATTTTCTATGGGAAAAATTCTGTGGAATTTTTGGAAAATCTGGGAACATCAGACAACATCAGATTGGAATAGAAGCTATGGAGCACAATTACTTATCTACAGTGTTTCTACCGCTTATCCTCACAAGGGTCGCGGGGGTGCTGGAGCCTATCCCAGCTGTCTTTGGGCGAGAGGCGCGAGGTACACCCTGGACTGGTGGCCAGCCAATCACAGGGCACATATAGACAAACAACCATTCACACTCACATTCATACCTATGGACAATTTGGAGTCGCTAATTAACCTAGCATGTTTTTGGAATGTGGGAGGAAAACCGGAGTACCCGGAGAAAACCCACGCATGCACGGGGAGAACATGCAAACTCCACACAGAGATGTGGAATTGAACTCGGGTCTCCTAGCTGTGAAGCCTGCGTGCTAACCACTCGTCTGCCATGCAGCCAATATTTAAACAATATCTTTTTACTAAGACATTATAAACTGGTTGTCAAATAATTGAAAATTGGAATAAGATTAATCACAGTTTTAAAGTTAATTAATCATAATTAATCAACAATGATTAAAATATACCAATTTTACTGTATTTAATGAACAGAAAGATAAATGACAGGACAGGATTATATATATTTGTATGTATTGATAGCTAGCGCGTAGGGTGGAATTGAACTTGGGTCTCCTAGCTGCGAGGTCTGCATGCTAACCACTCGTCCACCGTGCAGCTTGACACTTTATCAAAAAATGAATTTTTTTTTGACTTAGAAATACTTTACAATTAAATAACCGATTAATCATGTCCAATGAGTTAACTCAGATGAAAAGGTTGATATGTTTCACACTGCATTTATCTGCTGGCTCTGCTTGTTTTTTTTTTTTTTTACATCTGTGACATGAAACAGAAAGGAATGAGGAGTGATGAGAAGTCTTTAGTGGTACCAATATAGCCAGCATGTGCATGGGGGTGCATGCAAGTATGTTCTGCATAAGCCTGTGGATTCCTGAGCATCCAAAAAAAAAAAAAAGGGGGGGGGGGGGCAAGGGGAGAGTTAATAACTCTCATCTGGACGGCTGTGACACACACACACACACACACACCTTTTGCATGCCTCGTTATGCTCTCCCTCCCCCAGCAGTGTAACACGACCGCATAATTGATTTATCACAATGCCGTGTGTCAGAGCGCCATTGACACCTTCGCTAAGATCCTACACAAACACACTAGTTCACATGTGACACATATCTATCATGTGACTCATATCTATGCAGGAAATGACGACTGTTACTCCGCAAAGCCTTGCTTTCCTGCACGTGTCAGTCATTGAGGAGTTCAATGGAACCTTATCCCGCACGCTGACACCCTCAGGTACGATTGCGTGTCCGTGAGCGGAGTCAAGGCGAAGGAAATTGTGCAAAGGGTCAAGGAGATGATGTTCATTTTTGGAAACAATCAATCAATCGGTTTGCGTTAAAGCTGAGGAAGTACAGTCGCCGATTTGTATCCGCTCACCTCCGTTTGTGTAACCATGGGATTACCCAGGTCGCATAGCACCATCCTGGACTCATTCACCATCTTGTACTCGCAGTTCAACTGATCCAGAGACTGGAGGGAAGAAAAAAAAAATGCACAAAAAGTGAGCGCCACAGGAAGTGATAAACGCCGGGGGAGACGGGAGTCACGAGAAGGAACAAGGGAGCATCTAAAAACAGGGAGGGGGGGGGGGGGGGGGGGGGCAAGTGATGAATAGCTCTGACAGTAACAACCTCATCCATCACATCGCTCCATTACACACTCATTAGTGCCGACACATACACACGCACAAGTAAACAACACACCCACACACAAGGTGCTTGACCCAGGGGGCTACTAATGCGGGCCTCTGCCGGCGAACTGGCACGGTCGAGACACAACAGGAAGTGATGCACGCACACAAAGCGGGCTTCAGTCACCTCCACTCTCCTCTCGACGCCAATGTAGTCGGCTTCTGGTGGGATCAGAACGTGGAGCTCCGTCTCGTAGGCTCCTTCGCCTCGGTTTGTGGCGGTGACGGTCAACATGAGCAGGTTGTCGTCGGCGATCACCAGCTCAGAATGGTCCCTGTGTTACACCACAGCAAAAAAAAAAAACTATTAAGAGACTAAGACTGTGTTTGTATTGCTGTTTATTAGCTAGTTGGTTTGTTTACCTTAATTTTACATACATGCTACTGAGTACTGGTGCATTCATGAACCAGGAAGTAGCCTACTACAAACACAATAAAAACGGTTTCCAGCATGTTATGTGACAGGAATTACAAAGGAAGCGTTTCTCATCTTGCATCATCCTCGCCAAACCAGGAAGTAGCCTGTTATAGCTATGTGAAACAAAGTGGTTTGTGATTATTTGTTCATTTTCTACCGCTTATCCTCACGCTGGAGCCTATCCCAGTTGTCTTGGGGCGAGAGGTGGGGTACACCCTGGACTGGTGGCCATGCAGCCAATCACAGGGCACATATAGACAAACAACCATTCACATTCACTCTCGCACAAAAAGTCTCCTCGTATTCCATGTGGAAGTGGTAAATTTTTGCCTTCTTAAGTTTAGGTGAAATAAATTTGGGGCTAACTGGTCATTCATTTTCTACCAAGGGTCGCGGGGGTGCTGGAGCCTATCCCAGCTGTCTATGGGCGAGAGGCGGGGTACACCCTGGACGGGTGGCCATGCAGCCAATCACAGGGCACATATAGACAAACAACCATTCATACCTATGGACAATTTGGAGTTGCTAATTAACCTAGCATGTTTTTTTTTTGGAATGTGGGAGGAAACCGGAGTACCCGGAGAACATGCAAACTCCACACAGAGATGGCCGAGGGTGGAATTGAACTCGGGACTCCGAGCTGTGAGGCCTGCATGTTAACCACTCGCCCAGCGTGCAGCCGGTAAATGATTAGTTTGCTTCAATTTATTTAAATTTTTTGACTTTGAGTGACTACAGAGCCGTCCCTCCCCCCGTCTCAGAATAAAAAATGGTCCGATCCTAGTACTGGCAGAACATTTGTATCACACTTTCCCAGCGTACTTAAATGCAGCAAATTGTACTCCCCCAGTAAGAGTTACGCTAGTCAGTGCTAAGAATACCCGCTTAGTGTTTTTCCTTTGTCTTTCTGTTTACTTAGACGACACATACACGCATAATAAAGACGTTGTTGTGATGGTCGGAGTGCCCCTGAATGCACCTTGCTGTCTTGGAGTGACAATGAGTTGAAGTGGAGATACTTAATGTATATTGTGTTGGAATTGCACTGGTTGTGTGGGGATGCTATTGTACTTCCGTCTGCCGTCATAAGAAGCAGGGCTGGCTTTACATGGTGCGTAAACAATTTTTATGTAATTAATAAAATAAACGAGTTACCGCCGTTAAATCGCTATTTTTTTACAGCGCTGTGTAGTATACGTTCATTTGTGACTATAATGACAAAGTGAAGTATTAGCCCAGTTTTCAGACTCATGTGTGCGAGTTGTTCATTTCTCTGGAATGGAATCCCCTTGACCCCAGCTGTGTGTAAGTGACAGGATGTTTGTATAATGTTGTCATGGCGACTGCATGCAGCTGGAAGCACTATAGAGAGAAGGCGGGTTCATGTAGACAAACATGCTCCACATGGATGATCAATTGGAACTACAGTGTGCAACCGTGATGTAAACCTCATCTCATTGTTTGAGGAAGAACAGATTCTTCCGAGTGACAGCGTGCACATGTGTCGACGCGGTTAATGTTTATTGGCTGAGGTCAGAGGGCGTGGTCATGTGTCTCTTACATGCTGGCGGACAGCCGGAGGTCCGGGATGCAGATATTGTCATCGCCGCAGTCCAGGAGAATGTAAGCCTGGGAAGATAAGTTGGGTGTCATCACAGTAAAGTACGTCCTCATTGGCTGTGTCTCGGAACCGATACTTCCATCAGCACCCATATTAATTTACCCACCTTTTTGTCTTCTCTCCTTTTTAAATGTGAATTGCAACCACTACAGTTTCCACCAAATGGAGACGAATGAGGGTGGCTAAGGTTTATCGCTGCGCACCCCCCCATTTGGGGCGTGTTGAGTGCAACATTTGGGTACTGACAGCGCACATATGGACTCAAAATGTCAATATGCAAAGTGCAATATAAATAACATTTATTATTATTATTATATGGAAGTGCGGGAATTGAGACACAGCCCATATACTCACGTCCAACTCGTCAAAAGTAGAAAAAAAACAGCTGCAACATAAACGACAAGACATACTGTACGTCGGTGTGCCCCCCCCCTTGCATTAAAAATGGATCAACCTGCTGTTTATACCTACATGTTCTTGCAGGAACGTGCTGCTGTAGTAGTTTAGAACAGGTGGCAACTCTTGGCCCTGAGTGGGAGGGGCCAAGCTATAGTTCAGAGCCAATGAGATGGGAGATAATTTGTCCCGGAATTCATCTTCCTCCTGCAAGAGATACATATCGTTATTATATGAAGGCCGGTCTTACCTGTGCCGAGTCCATGTGGACTCTACTGTATATCACGTGGTCTGCTCACTTTGAGATAAATGGTGTAGTTGAGGCAGGCTTTCGGGTGGTTGTGACCCAGCGTTAGGAGTCCGGTGAGCTGAGGCTGCTGGGTGTCCAAGAAGAGGACGCGCTTGACGCCTCCTCGGATGCCTTTCAACCAATCCAAATGCAGCTCAGCTTTCAGGTCTGAGGAGGAATGCGGTAGCGGTTATTGAAAAGTATAGACTGTCTGGATACTGGATTCTTATTGGACTCCATTTTACCTCACATTTTAGCTCAAATGATGACTTCTATGTAATTAGTGCCAGGTCAAAAAACTTGATCTTGGGTAGTCAGCATCCAGCTTGATCTACCTCTACATGCGCTTTAAACGCTGGTCTGTACAGAGAACTACCGTATTTTCCTTTGGGTTTGTGACCGAAATGACAAGCTTGTGGACATAAGCTGACAATTTCTTCTTCATAATTGGAATATTTTCATAGTTATGGCATAGAAAACCTGTTTATAATCTTCGAAATAACATTATTAGAGCCCTCTAGATATGAAATAACACCCCTATAGTCACCGCTATGTTCATATTACACAATATACCGTATTTTCCGAACTATAAGATGCACTTTTTTCATAGGTTGGCTGTTCCTGCGACTTATGCTCCAGAGCAACTTATAATGTTATGTTACATAAACACTGGACACCTTTTCTGTTCATGTTTATTTTTTGTGTAGCTGAATAAGCATTGTGTTAGCATATCTTACACCTATTCAGCCTGTTCTCTATTCTTTTATTGTTAGAACTTGACTTCCAAGATGGCGTAATGTCTGTTTTGGCCAAGTAGTTTGGAAAATAAATTATCCGCAAAAAATGCGACTTATACTCCAGTGCGACTTATGTATGTTTTTTTACTACCTAATGATGCATTTTTGGCCTTGTGCGACTTATACTCCGGAGCGACTTATGTATGTTTTTTTCGACCTAATGATGCATTTTTGGCCTTGTGCGACTTATACTCCGGAGAGACTTATGTATGTTTTTTTTCTACCTAATTATGCATTTTTGGCCTTGTGCGACTTATACTCCGGAGCGACTTATGTATGTTTTTTTTCTACCTAATGATGCATTTTTGGCCTTGTGCGACTTATACTCCGGAGCGACTTATGTATGTTTTTTTCTACCTAATGATGCATTTTTGGCCTTGTGCGACTTATACTCCGAAGCGACTTATGTATGTTTTTTTCTACCTAATGATGCATTTTTGGTCTTGTGCGACTTATACTCCGGAGCGACTTATGTATGTTTTTTTCTACCTAATGATGCATTTTTGGCCTTGTGCGACTTATACTCCGAAGTGACTTATGTATGTTTTTTTTCTACCTAATTCTGCATTTTTGGCCTTGTGCGACTTATACTCCTGTGTGACTTATGTATGTTTTTTTCTACCTAATTATGCATTTTTAGCCTTGTGCGACTTATATTCCGGAGCGTCTTATGTATGTTTTTTTTCTACCTAATGATACATTTTTGGTCTTGTGCGACTTATACTCCGGAGCGACTTATGTATGCTTTTTTTCTACCTAATGATGCATGTTTGGCCTTGTGCGACTTATACTCTGCAGCGACTTATAGTCCAGAAAATACGGTAATCAGCACTCTTCATCCTGGCTGAGCAGTTTGCTTCTTACCGCTGTTACAACATTGGTTCATTGTCACTAACAAATGGCCGCCCTCCAAATCATTATTAAAGAGCGATGAGGTAAAAAAAAGGGGCTACTTACCCACAGAGCTGGGGATGCCCGTTCCACCCACTTGTGCGCAAACATCCACCTTCAGGCTGCAGGTAAAGAGAATGGTCATTTAGTCATTGTGGTGGCAAATAACACAAGGGGGTTTCCTATAGGCTAACAGACATGGGAGACTGGTCAACGGTTCTGCATTTCCTCCATTTTTTGATGTGTGAGTTATCGCCTCTTCAATCAAGGAAACAGGAAAGTGAGCCGCGCATTAGGAGGCTAATCCGCTAATCTAAGGAAGCGTCTAGAATTTAAAACCTGCCCACGTGAGGCACCATTTGTTTGGTTCCACTTGGGTAACGCTAATGCTTTAAATGCACATATTGAGGATGACGGAGTGGGGATGCTGTAAAATGAAACTGAATGACCTTTCCAGTCCGGGTGGTTTTGTGAGTCCCGCATGTAAGCATGTGTTTTTTTTTATGTATTTGTGTGAGCATGCTCAAATGTGGCTAGTAAGCAACGTGTGTGTGTGTGGTATGCATATGTGTATATTGCTAGGAAATGAGGCCAATTTTACCGACAGGACGCAGCGCCAGTGCATGGGTAGTCATTATTCGATGGAACCTTTCCCAAAAATGCATCTGGGCTCCACCGCCCAACACTTTGCTATTGTTAGCCATGCTTACTATAACGATAATGGACATATCGATTTATCGAATGATAAATAATGGTAATTATGAGCTCCGGATGTGAGTTCCGCGTCTTTGCCATCTGTTAGTCTCTCACTCTGCATGCTTTGGCTCTATACGCAATGAACACAGAACAGAGTGAGCATCTTCTCAGCTATTTAACCTCTTTGTGCAGTTTTTGTAAAAAAAAAAGCCTGTAAAAAACATGGTTTAGAACTCATTAATAATAATACATTTACTTATTTGTTTTGTGCTTTTCAGAATCCTCAAAGATGCTTAACAGTGAAAAAATAAAGTTGAGTAAAGTTGAGAAACATAAAAATACAACATTCATTAATTCAGAAAATATTATATTGTAATATTCTGCACTATACGTTGGTAGTGTATTGTCTGTTTTTATCCGTCTATTGTGTTGTGTGTGTAGTTCTTTTGATACCGGGAGTAAGAATTGTATGTGACGTGTTTGACGCTATGCGATTAGCTAATATGCTACGTCTCACCAAGGTACAACTCAAATATGACAAGATAATCTTAATAATAATATATATTTTTTAATTGAATATCGGTCGATAATTAATAGCACAATTATGGACCGGCAAAATGTGTTATCTAGACAGGCCTACTACCCCTAAGTGATACTTTATTTGAATTAAAGAGCTTTATCCTCTCTTTATTCTGATATAACGTGATTTTTGACTTTATTCTAAATAATAACCTGCATATTTTTAATGTTGTGACCCAATTTAACTTCCTGCCCCTCAAGCTGTTTCGCTTTTACAAGAACAGTAAATAACAGCCAGTCACAGTCATAAGCGGGACACATGCTTGGAACAATAAAATAAAATGAAAAAAAAAAGAAGACAGTAAGCCAAAACAACAAACTTGGCTAATGTTTTGCAGTAATCATACTAAAATGAAATGGAATGCATTGTTTGCATAATGAAAAAAAAAAAACGGGGTCGGTATTTGCACTTTTAGTGGTGACAATTTACCACAAAGTACTTGGAAAAAAAGGAGGACGTTTAAGCAAAATACAGATGACAGCTGGTTTAAATTTTAAATATCAGTAATAAATATGCCATCTGATCTAGTATACAGTAAATCCTCAGTTGAAGATGTTTGAACATTACATATGACGTATTGGATGCATAATCACATAATATACGCTATTAATATATGAGTGAGTGTAATAGGTTGTCTTTGTTACTTTTGTTTATGATTTATTAGATTAATTTAATTGGTCATTTCTTTGTATTGAGTTGTGGACCCCTATAAAGCAGCTACACACGATAACCTGCATAGAAAGCTTTCTAGCGCTTCCAGAAGCTGCACCCACTCCAGCTGTGTTTCCTTGTATTTCCTACTTCCCGGCAAAATGGTCTGTTTTAATTTAATTCCACCCACGGCATGCCTGGAGGCGGGTGGGAAAGGCTCCCAAGGACTTCCAGACAGCTGCCAAACGCCACTTTTTAATTTTTGTCAGACCCACTGATTGTGGTGGAAAAAAGGCTTTTAGCAACTCCAGACATCGGTGAGATTGTAATTTGCTCACCGTGAGCATGAAACACTCACTTTCATGTATGCACACTCTATAATGCTTCACTGACAACTTATATACGACTTATAAACACAGTTAGGACAATGATAACTCACGTTACAGCGACGGATCTGTGATGTCATCGGTTTTGTGATTTTGGTGGTACACCCTGGACTGATTGCCAGCCAATCACAGGGCACATATAGACAAACAACCATTCACACTCACATTCATATCTATGGACAATTTGGAGTCGCCAATTAACCTAGCATGTTTTTTTTGGTGTGTGGGAGGAAACCGGAGTACCCGGAGAAAACCAAAGCAACCAAACTCCACACAGAGATGTCCAAGCGGGGAATCGAACTCGGGTCTCCACCACTAGGACCACCGTGCAGCCTTAAAGTTACCTAAAATTCTGTAATATTAGGTAATATTCAGCCAAAGACAGCTGGGATAGGCTCCAGCATACCCTCGACCCTAGTAAGGTTAAGCGACATTGAAAATGTATGGATGGATATATATATATACAGTATATATATATATATATATCTGTACAAGAAATAATATATTGCATGCAAATAAAGTTGGAAGTCACAAACTAAATTGGGCCTGCCATCAATAAAAGTCTTCACCTCTTGAACCTTTGGCGTCTCCACCTCGGTGTCCCTTAATTTTATGTTTCTGTGTGCTGCTGTTTGATCCCGTGTGTGTGTGTTTATGTGTGTGTGTGTGTCCAGGCGTATCTAGTTCCATACCTCGAACCAACTTTGTGCTTGTTTATTTGAATTAGCCGAGTATTATTATGACCAAGCGGCACAGTGTAGTGCTTTTTTGTCAATCAGACTCAAATCTCTGGTTCCCGCCGCCAACACTCACACGCCGCCGCGCCGTGATGGCAGCGAGCCCAGCACACTTCTCTTGTCTAAACAGTCCCACTTCCAGCCCTAATATGTTCTGACCGTGCTAGACGTTGGTGAAGCAGCAGGAGATTTCAGACTTGGGTCTCCATGGCGACCCATGGGAAGAATAATGTATTAAAAAATCAGATTAATTGACTCCCGTAAGTTTATATGGAAAGTTTAGAAATATTTCTTAGGTCCGTCAGCATGTGTGCCGTGTAATGGTTCAGTATAAGCCGCAGGTTTATGGCCTGCCACAGATTCAACTTCATTACAGCAGCAGCAGGTCTCATTAGTCTCTTATTTGGTTGAGACTTTGATCCTTGTAGCTTTAAATCACTAGCGCTCTTTTTGAAATTTTCATGTGGTTTGCCCCGTTTTTTGTACTGGCAGTATTCTAATAAAAAGAAGTGAACCGTTGTGACTTCTGAAACAACACTTAGTAAATAAATAAATACTTAGTCAGTAGTCAGTGTACTTAGTCACTAGTCGACTAGTAGTCAGTGTACAGCCTGTGCGACCGTACTATGCAGTGTATAAGACGCTACTTTTTTCGTCACGCTTATACAGTGATGCGGATAATTTATGATTATATTCTAATCATATTTTTCAGGACAGCCATTTTGTTTTTTTTTGAAAAACCACACAAACAAATACATTTGATGCAGCTTTCAAGTTAGTTTCAAGCCAGTGGATCATGACAATGTGGAGCAGTGTCCAAAAATGCAAGGGCTAATTTTCCTCGAGACGTAAGAGAGGCTGACAAAGTGTATGATGAAAGAATTATAATGTTGTTCAATTCTGACACTGAAGAAAACGCAGGAAGAGGATGAGGACAGCAATGTTTCTTGTAGGCTAGCAGGTATTTATTCATTCATTTATTCATTTTCGCGGGGGATGCTGGAGCCTATCCCAGCTGTCTTGGGGCGAGAGACTGGTGGCCAGCCCATCACAGGGCACATATAGACAAACGACCATTCACACTCACATTCATACCTATGGACAATTTGGAGTCGCTAATTAAAAAAGGTCTCCTAGATGTGAGGTCTGCGCGCTAACCACTCGACCGCCGTGCAACCTAGCATGTAGTTACTTAAAATGTAAATCTTTCTGTGTACTACTTTACTTAACCCATGTTACGAAGTAGACACCCGCGGCCTATAAATGCACAAATTTTCTTACATTTTGTGGGTGTAGCTTACTAGCTTAGCTATTTTGGTCGTCAACAAACGGCCATTATTGTTTAAACGGTTGGCCACACAAGTGAGGACCGAGATAATTGTGTCTTGCTTATAAGCTCGATGGTGGTAGCATCATGGTTGTGTGCTGCATGAGTGCTGCCGGAAGTGGGGAGCTCATTCAGGGAAACGCGGGTGACATTCCGAAGCCCTTGGGAAACTGGATTGAGTGGTAGTTTTCCATCATGATAACAGATCCCAACATACGTACCTCCTGGAATTCGAGATATGGAACATTTGGCATTTTCCCTGTACTTTGCCAATAAGTGAATCGGAAATATTTCTCTTCCCGTTTTTTCTGGAATGCAACATTGAGGGTCCTACCAGGTCACCGTGGCGTCCGTGTGGGGTAGGCGACACTGCCTGTCATCAGGATTAAGGATCCTTGGCGTCAGGATCATTTCAGCATCCACGGACACAACAGCACGAGCCCTAACGCACAACACATGCTGTAACACTTCAACGGCGGCCATTTTTGAGCCTCGACTTTGCGCATTACCTTACCTGTACACGGACACTTCTCCTGCACCGAAAGACCCCACGATCAAGTCTATAGGGGGGAGAGAAATCATCAACACACACGAGGACACAGTTTGATGTGCTGCTATCGCTCTCCCTTTTTTACAACAATGCCATGCTACGTTCAGACACACATGTTCAAGTCCACGGAGCTAAGCAACACAAATTCTTTGCAAGTATTTATTTGTTGTTCTAATTGGCTTTGGAATGAACCCGCAACCTTTGTCACAGTTTGGAAGAATGCCAGCATGTAATTGTTGTGGTTGTGGGACGCCCACACACTGATTGGAATAATCTGTCAATTGTAAAAAAAAAAAGGGCTACTTAATTGATACAAGGCACGATAACCAGATGCGGTTAAACTAGGTTAACAAGACATAGAGCAGGAAATAGAAAGGCCTATAATCCACACTGAGAGGCAACTCATAACTATTTTCATAGTCAGTTCATCACTGATGGCAAAAAGCATGTATAACTGCACTAATAAAACAACTCATAGAACAATATATGATGAAATTATAGCACTGAAAGATGCCAAATAAATGTTTTATTAATTTTCCAAATGTATTATATGTGTATGTATTCGGTTCAATTTACAATTGATGATGGATTGTTAGTAGAAGTAGAAAACATAGAGACTTGAGTCATGCAACTTGGTCATGCAACTCCACTTGGACTTCGGCATCAATCATTCAGGGTAACACTTTACCATAAGATACGCAAAATAAGGTACATAGTAGTTAACGAGGAATGGAACTACCTAAGCCTAACCACTACTCATTAGCTCCTCAGTAACTACTCTAAATGTACAGGGCACAAGTCATGAGTTCCCAGTAACTACTCTACTCATTAGTTCCTCAGTAACTACTGTAAATGTACGGGGCCTAAGTCATTAGTTCCCCAGTAACTACTCTACGCATTAGTTCCTCAGTAAGTACTCTAAAGTTACGAGGCCTAAGTCATTACAGTGACTACTATACTCATTAGTTCCTCAGTAACTACTCTAAATTCATGTGTCTCAGCCATTTGTTCCTCATTAGTTCTTAATTAGTTCCTCAGTAACTACTCTACTCATTAGTTCCCAGTAACTACTCTACTCACTAGTTCCTCAGTAGCTACTGTAAATTTACGTGTCTTAGCCATTAGTTCCTCATGAGTTCATCAGTAACTACTCTAAATGTATGGGGCCTAACTCATTTGTTCCCCAGTAACTACTCTACTCATTAGTTCCTCATGAGTTCATCAGTAACCACTCTAAATTTACGGGGCCCAAGTCATTAGCTCCACAGTAACTACTCTAAATTTACAGGACCCAAGTCATTAGTTCCCCAATAACTACTCTACTCAGTGGTTCCTCAGTAACTACTCTAAATGTATGTGCCTAAGTCATTAGTTCCTCAGTAACTACTCTAAATGTATGTGCCTAAGTCATTAGTTCCTCAGTAACTACCGTACTCATTAGTTGCTAATTGGTTCCTCAGTAACTACTCTAAATTTACAGGACCTATGTCATTAGTTCCCCAGTAACTACTCTACTCATTAGTTCCCTAATAGAACTGACTCCATTTGAAACTTGAGTTAGATTCATGCGTCTTTACTTGAAACTTGACTTTCTCCAACATCGGAAAAGAGTACAAAACTATATCCTCATCAGCTTCATCAGTTTGTGTTGTCATGTTGTCCTTTGTTGTCCTTTGTTGTCCATGCCCCCCCCCCCCCACTGCACATTCAAGAAGGGGGCTAATTGAATCGGAGCGAGACACATCTGTTTCTGCCTTTGGCTGAAACCGCAACATTTAGGCCCTGTCCCTCATCCCCCCTGGGGTGCTCGATGCCGCTATGTGTGCGTGTGACAAGAAAGGACCTCAAGATGTGGCTTTTGTGGGGCATTCAGACGGGGGGGGGGGGGGGGGAGAACATGAGAAAGAGGGGTGGAGAAGGGAGGTGGAGGTGTGGCGTACTTGGCTTTTATTGGCCTACAATCTGTGAAAGCCATCAGGAGCAAGGTGTGCTTTCACCAGATGGTGGAAGCCACATGGACCCACCTTGCTCGCTTTTCTGTTTTGGGTTCTCCCAGCAGGAAATCAAACCCTGCGATTGTCAGGTGTGTTTCCTTAAAAGCACTCTAACTCGAAGGTTAAGTGAGAGCCCGATAATAAAACACGGGCTTACCTCCCTCTTACACGTGTCAATCCTATTTCCTAACATACAGTTTAAGGTGTGTTAGACCCTTGAACGCACCACAGAGACTCTGGAGTTGGTGATGAAAATACGACCTTCACGTAGAGTTTAAACAGACTGTCAAGCTGTCACTAGGCAGGACGCTCTGACCGCCTTCCGAGGCTGCGGGGGGACCAGTCGCGATGAGGCAAGGTCAAATGTCAATGTCACTCAGTGGAAAAAAGATGCTCGGGATTTCTTCATTCTTGGGTGTCTGTGTGGGATTCAAAGCTATTCTGGGACTTATTTACCCAAGTGCATTGGGAGATTGGTTCTCCATATGACGTGCAACGTTACACCGCAATGCATAAATGAGAAATATTATTTTTGGACCGAATTACTCCAATCTGCACTTTTTGTATGCTGACTTTGTCATAAATTTAGACTTGATGACAACGCTAATGACCTCTCACCTCCACACACATCGATGATTTAAATCACGCATGTCTGATTGGCAGGTAAATGTTATCCATTTTGGACCTTTAACCCCTAAGTCGCCCCTAAAAAGGCGCCCGCAAGGAGTCTGACCCAGATCCAATGGCTGACCCTTAGTGTGCTTTCATCAGGTTTAGTGAATGTTTTTTTTTTTTTGCACAAGAGTCCACTGGGCCGGCGCCAGTTGGTGCCAGTTCACGGCAATGCAATTTGCTGTGGCGCCTAGTGGCGTGCAGTGGCTCAAACTGCCTCCCAACTGGCTCATGGTGGCGCGTAACGACGACAAAAATTGAGTTTGGCGGCAAGACAATTTCAAAGTGTTTAAAACCGTCATCGTACCAATTGCTTGATGCAAGTGTGCACCAAGTGGAACCGATCCGCCTATTGGAATCCACTGGAATATAATGGCACAAACAATCTAAAAGTCCACTGGGCCGGCACCAGGTGGTGCCAGTTCGCGCCAATGCAATTTGCTGTGGCGCCTCGTGTCACCAATAAGGTGCCTAGTGGCATGCAGTGGCTCAAACTGCCTCCCAACTGGCTCATGGTGGCCCGTAACGGCGGCAAAAATAGAGTTTGGCGGCAAGACAATTTCAAAGTGTTTCAAATCACATGCAAGTGTCCACCCACTGGAACCGAATGTCACAAACGATCCGACTATTGGAATCCACCGGAATGTAATGGCACAAACAATCTAGGAGTCCACTGAGCCGGCGCCAGTTGGTGCCAGTTCATGCCAAAGATTATGTGATTGGCGTGTAGTGGCTCGCTGTGGCGGCGAATTAACGGCAACATGCCGAGCGAACATTAATTCCGCGCCACAGTCAGCCACTACACGCCATACACATAATCTTTGGCGCAAACTGGCACCAACTGGCGCCGGCGCAGTGGACCCTGCCTTATAACGAGGCAGCTATTTTTATTTGCTTGCGTCGCGTGTTGCCCGCTTTTTCGTAGCATTTCCTGTCACCCTCGGTTTCCCGCTGCAAGATATTAAAAAACACTACTATTACGTACACGACACCGGCCTAAATTGGAGCTAAAAGCGTCCCAAAGTTTTAACTACGCTCCTGTCCTGTCTAACTTTAACGGCAACTCTCCCAGTCCTCCCAGTCCTCTCATCAAACATCTCTGCTGCCTTTGAACAGTGTGACTTTACTGGCCTGCAAATGACTCACACACGTGTGTGTGTGTGTGTGTGTACGTGTGTTTGTGTGTGTGTGCCACACTTCCGTCTACCAGCTCTTGTTAATGACAGGCGACACCATTTTGCCACCCAGACACTCAACCCAACCACCCCGCCCCTCCGACCTGTTAGACTTCTATTTCAATTCAATGTGCAGCTTTTCTAATTGCAGGATTTCTAATTTGGACTTACACAAGGTCCTACTTTGACCAACACCCCCCCCCCACACACCCCTCCATCACTAACGAGAGGGATCACAAGCCCCACTTTCTGTTAACATGTGTGGATGGAGGTGTCGCACAAGAAAGAAATAGCCAATAGCCATCATGGAATTGCCAGAATTGACATTGTTGGATCTTAAAGAGCTTCCATCATTATCATTATTATTATCGTCATTATAATTTTTATCATTATTATTACTATTATTCATTCATTCACTATCGCTTTTTCCTCACAAGGGTCACAGGGGGTGCTGGAGCCTATCTTTGGGCGAGAGGCGGGGTCCACCCTGGACTGGTCGCCAGCCAATAACAGGGCACGTATAGACAAACAACCATTCACACTCACATTCATACCTAATGTCATTTGAACATGCATCAGATTACAATTGAATGCATCCCATAATCAGTTCACAGTTCCACATGTCCAAAAGGAGTAGGAAGAAGCAAAGCTTATTAAATCCTACCCCTCCATCTGGCACTTTTACAATCAGTAACTGGTACATTTGTTCACTTCCTGCTTTCCTAATATAGTTAGTTTTTGTTTTGTTTTTTTCTTGTCACGTACCGAAGTACGAGGTACTAATTTAATCATTTATTTTCTACCACTTTTTCCTCATGAGGGTCACGGGGTGCTGGAGCCTATCCCAGCTGTCTTTGGGCGAGAGGCAACCATTCCCACTCACATTCATACCTATGGACAATTTGGAGTCGCTAATTAACCTAGCATGTTTTTTTGGAATGTGGGAGGAAACCCACACATGCACGGGTAGAACATGCAAACTCCACACAGAGATGGCCGAGGGTGGAATCGAACCCTGGTCCTCGTAGCTGTGAGGTCTGCGCGCTAACCACTTGACAGCCGTGCCGCCATTATCATTATCATTCTTATTATTCTTATGCTCTTCATGGAGGTAAAATGGACAGATAGAAGAAGGTAAAGAAGGATAGATGGAAGGTAAGAGATGGAACAGATAGATAGATGATATATGGAGATGATTGGCACTGCTTCCCGGTCCTACTCCTTCTCGGTGATGACTTTAGCAGAGTGAGCAACAGAGAAGAACATGGCAACAGAGGGACTGATGAAATGTGGAGTTCAGGAATGAAGAGGAGGGAGACTGTAATAAGATCAGCTACTTGGAAAAATGGAAGAATTTGCAACTTTAAGGAAAACTTTTCCATGATAAGACAATTGTACGTTATGTACCTGGGTACTGATTGCGGTCCAGGTCCTGGCCTCCTCTCAGGGTGAAGCCGTACCCGGGAAGACTGCTGGTGCGGGCCCCCTCGGATGCTCTCAGCTCTTGGCTCATGGTCAGACCTCGCGTGGTTGCATCTCTGTGGCCGTTAAAGATCAACACTCGACCTCCGGCCTCCTCGCCGCCAAACGGACAGCCCACCGCCACGTCTGAGAGATGACACACATGGTTTACAAATCAGAACGCTTCGAGTCCCTTTGGGGACCAAAATGGAGGAAAAAATTCCTAGCGACCTTGGTGTAGCTACACCCAAGACGATAACGGTAAGCTCTGAAGAATCCTGGCATCGGTTTAGACATACTGATCTATTTTTCCGACATCTTTAATCCTATTCAAATCTCATCCTAACTCACAAAAATATAGTTGGCGTTCAATAATGTAAGCAATAATAAAGTCACTCCATGCTAATAAAAATGGCGTCCCGCTAAAGACAACAAAGCTACAATAAAGCTACTTTATATCACTTCATGCGTTATGACATACATAATTTGAACAAATGTAATAAAAGAAACTAAAATCAGAGATCCGCTAAGGCTGAACAATAACATTATATAGCCGTGCTAACTTTCCTCCTAGCTTAGCGGCTAGCATCTAGCTTCATACTGTATGTAGGGAATGAAGAAATGTGGGTAGTAAAATTCACAAGATTGTAGAAAAACTGTTTTAAAACAATAAAAAAAATTATAAAAAATTATAAATATATAAAATATAAAAAAATTATAACAAATTTTATTGCCAAAAATTTGTTACTTGGGTTTTCTTGGACTTGAGTCGCCAAAACAGTCACATGCAATCTGTAGCTTGTAGCCTTATAACAAATTAACCTCCCTACTGCGCCATGTGTGGGCGTACAAATAAATATCTACGCCATGCCTGCACGGTGGAGGAGTGGTTCGCGAGCACGCCTCACAGCTGGGAGACCCGAGTTTGATTCCAAGCTCGGGCATCTCTGGGTTTCTTCCCATATTCCAAAAACATGCTAGTTTAAGTAGCGACCCCAAATTATCCGTAGGTATGAATGCCTGAAAACAGCTGGGATAGGCTCCAGCACCCCCCGCCACCCTTGTGAGGATAAGCGGTAGAAAATGAATGAATGAATGAATGAATGAAAAAAAACGCCCATATAATCCTTCCGCAAGACATGCTGGGTAGCTTGTGGTACTTTCTCAACATTTTACCGAGATTGTGAATGATTGCAAAATATGTTAAGGAGTAGTAAACAAGGAAGGCGGAGTTAACATCGTCTTGATATCCAATGTTTTATTATTCATAGTTCATAATGCTGTTGCAGCTGGACTACCCAGCATGCCTTGTGGGCATTTGGAAATATCAGTTTTAAGTTACTGAACGTGTCAAGTTGAGCGTTTTGTTGTTGTTTTATCACACACTTAGTACTAATAGTTGATTGACGTGATTGTGTTTTGTTTTCGTTTTGTTGCACCGTGAGCAAGCAGGTTGTTCTGTTTGATGACCACCTATATACAAACGCCCCCTCCGGCAAATTTTTTTTAACCGACTGTGGCCTGCGAATCAAAAATTTGCCCACCCCTGGACTTGGTGATGAAGTAGCTTGCTTTTTAGCTTAGCATTAAGACGGCTCTCTTGTTCCTTTCCGAATTGTTTCGTCATTATTCATTTCCTTAACTATTTTTTCCACACAAACGCTCAATAACAATAATAATCCAACCCCCCTCAGCCCCGTGAACAGATGATACAAACAAGCTGTACTGCTTCAATTCCACAGAAAGTCGGGTTAACGTTAACCGTCTTTGACATGAAGCCAAACGTCTCCCGGCTCTGTAGCTCCATATCTTTGGGATAAACCGGAGAGCGCCACTGATCTTCCCGTCTAATTCTTGGCAGGGGAGCAGGTAAGCGTATTTCCATAAAAGGTTGAACTATTACTTCAAACTCCCGCAGACCTCTTACACACAGGGGAGAAAAACAAAAGATATTTTTTGTACCTTATGTAAAACGCTGAAATGAAAGCGGTTTGGTGGACGTTTGCATAAACCAGGGGTCTCAAACACGTGGCGCGGGACACTAGTTTGAGGCTCCCGCCTTGATATGAAAGTTTAATGTTAGTGCGGCCCGCGCAACTTTGATATGGATGCTGTATGGTATCATGTACCCAGAAAAAAATATTACTTTTGATTAATGTTCATGTTAAAGGTTAAATAACTGTTATTAGTTATCCTCCCTATCCGTGTGGAAGTGGTAATTTTTGGCTATTTAAGTTTAAAGGAAATAACTTGGAGGCTACCGTTTAGGTCGCTAGGTCTCTAGTTTGCGAGTTAGCATGTGTCTCAAGACCCTGCAGTTGCGCAATATGTTGTAAATAAAAAGAATATAAATGTGACTATAGTCGTGTTTTGTCATGTCTACAGGGCTCTAATAATGATTTGTTCATTATAATCAGAAAAAAATAATTTGTCTACCCACCAACTATATGTGGTTTCTTAAGTTTTTATTATTTGCCGCTTTATTATTATTATTATATTTATTTATTTATTACTGATTGATTGATTTTCTTTATTCTTGATTTGATTTTTCATCTTATTTTGTGTAGAAAAATAATAAGTAAGATATTTGAGAACAGTGGAATGTTTTATCAGAGCTTTTCTTGTTTTTTTAATTTTTTTGTTTTTAATAAATGCGTTTTTTTGGAAAACTCTAGTGGCCCCCCAAGTAAATTGAGTTTGAGACCCCTGGCATAAACCCACACAAGAGAAGGTCTCACTCTTGGAGTGCATAAACACCTCGAGACATCCTGTTTGTCTATAGACCCCCTCAGTCTAAACAAGTAGTTCCACATGAAGCAGACTGTGGCGGAGAGAGCATAAATGTAACCATGTGTGTATATATATATATATAGTTTACCAGTGGTTGTGTGTCTGCAAGTGTCAACATGCATGTTACACAATAGTTGTAAAAAAAATAAAAATACATGCTAATGATGTGTGAAGTGTCCTGCAGTATAAATGAGGGGTCTTATATTTAAAACGGAGTCGTGCATGATTCCACTGCAATATGAGGGCGAAAATCTTCAATATTTTGTATTTTCATTGCATTTTCATTTTCATTGAACACAACAAATTGTGTCCATTTTTAAACAAGACCGGCAATTTTTTTTAATTTAAAAATGACCATTAATGTGACTTCTGCTTCTGCATTGTTTTTGACCTCTCAATGACCCGTGTAGGCTATCCAGTTATTCAATAATAACCACGTTTTGGGGTCTGACCTGGAAAATATCCAAATGATAACTGGCTGCGTAATGTTATTTTTAACACTGTGATTTCTGTAAAAAAAAAAAAAAGAAAAAAACTCTTATCATGTTGAGAAATGTCTGAGAGCCAGATGCAGTCATCAAAAGCCACATCTGGCCCTGAGCCATAGGTTCCCTACCAATGCCTTATTGGATGCAATTAGCTAAATAAAATAAAATAAAATAAAATAAAATAAAATAAAATAAAATAAAATAAAATAAAATAAAATAAAATAAAATAAAATAAAATAAAATAAAATAAAATAAAATAAAATAAAATTGAATTAAATTAAATTAAATTAAATTACATTTAAATTTCACCTTGTACTTTGGTACGTGACAAGAAAAAAAACGTAAACTATATTAGGAAAGCAGGAAGTGAACAAATGTACCAGTTACTGATTGTAAAGGTACCAGACGGAGGGGTAGGATTTAATAACGTTTGCTTCTTCCTACTCCTTTTGGACATGTGGAACTGTGAACTGATTATGTGATGCATTCAATTGTAATCTGATGCATGTTCAAATGAAATAATACCATTACCATTACCAAATACCAAATACCAAATACCGGAAAAGTCTCCCAATGACGCCAGAAAGGAGACGCATTTATATTAAAGGAAAATGTAAAGGCTGTAGAGTACAATACTGCATTAAAGGTTAGAATGATATGGTAATGTGGTATGGGATCGGCACACCGTGACCCATGATTACCCAGGTACTAGAAACAGTACCTCATAGCGGCTGGTAGAAAAACATCAATGTCGAGTTGAGCCATGTCAAACCAATTAGTTAGCATCCAGTGGAAAAAAGGGGGATTTTTGAGCGGAATTATGACGTAATCAGTCTTCAAAATCCATGCCCCCGGAATCACAGAGATCAGTACGAGCGATACTGACAGGATGTTAGTAGAGATGATTAAAAAAAAAATCAAAACACATGTCAAATCATCTAACAGCTGATTCTCAACAAAGCATGCAGAACGAGAGCACACGTTGTCGTTTTCGAAGGAACGTAAAAAAACGCTTCGGTCAGTGATTACACACAGATGGAACACAAAGAGTGGGTGGGTGGTTCAGGTATGCATTTGGAACCCCCCCCCCCAAAAAAAAAAAAAAAAGTAACTGACAACTGATGTCTCCGTGACGACTCTGTGATGTCATGCCGAATAACCAAATCACGCGTGGACACGGGCGAGCGCTCATTAGATTAAAAAAAACGGCTTTTGCGTGTCACTAAGAGCATTTGTGGCCCCCTGGGGGCCTGTCACATCCTGACGGACAGCTTGATGTGATTTATGTTACATGTCAGTGGAAGCCTCACTATTGATCGGCTGGCTATTGATCTGATAGTTTAATAGGACAGGGGGGGGGGAGAGGGAACACATTAACAGACCGCGTCCATTAATAAGTAAAACATAAATCACTCGCATGCTTGTCATATACCAGATGTGCATCCGACGTGCGTGTGCGTGAGTCCAATCAACGTGAGGATAATACAAACACACACAAAAAAAAAGAAATGAACTCCGTGCGGGCGGGACAAAAAAACTCGCTCCCAGATGATTTCTATCTCCAGGCACATGTGGAGAGTTAAAAATAACTTTTAAGGCTTTAAACCTCGGACATCGCGGCAGGAAACGTGTTCACGCAGACAAGCTTTCATCACAGACTTCCTGATTGAACGACGTTTGAGCTTTTGATGGGATTTCCTTTGTCGGAGACAAAACATACCCCAGAAGGAGCAGGAAAAAGGCAGACACTGATCTGTCCGTCAAGCAGATTTAGCCCCCGAAATTGTCCCAAAAACACGTACGGAAAAGGTCACGATCCCTGTAAGACAGGGGTCTCAAACACAGGCCAAATGTGGCCCGCAGGAGACTAGTTTGAGGCCCCCACCTTGATATGAAAGTTTAATAATGAAAGTTTAATGATAATATCATGTACCCAGAAAAAAATATTACGTTTGATTAATGTTCATGTTAAAGGTTAAATAACTGTTAATAGTTATCCTCCCTATCCGTGTGGAAGTGGTAAGTTTTTGGCGATTTAAGTTTAAAGGAAATAACTTGAAGGCTACCGTTTAGGTCGCCAGCTCTCTAGTTTGCGAGTTCGCATGTGTCTCAAGACCCTGCAGTTGCGCAATATGTTGTAAATCAGGGGTCTCAAACACGCGGCCCACTAGTTTGAGGCCCCCGCCTTGATATGAAAGTTTAATGTTAGTGCGGCCCGCGCAAGTTTGATATGGATGCTGTATGATATCATGTACCCAGAAAAAATTATTACGTTTGATTAATGTTCATGTTAAAGGTTAAATAACTGTTAATAGTTATCCTCCCTATCCGTGTGGAAGTGGTAAGTTTTTGGCTATTTAATTTTAAAGGAAATAACTTGAAGGCTACCTTTTAGGTCGCTAGCTCTCCAGTTTGCGAGTTAGCACGTGTCTCAAGACCCTGCAGTTGCGCAATATGTTGTAAATAAAAAGAGTATAAATGTGACTATAGTCGTGTTTTGTCATGTCTACAGGGCTCTAATAATGCTTTGTTCATTTTAATCTGAAAAAAATAATTTGTCTACCCACCAACTATATGTGGTTTCTTAAGTTTTTATTATGTGCCGTTTTATTATTATTATTATTATTATATTTATTTATTTATTACTGATTGATTTTCTTTATTCTATTCCCAAGTAAATTGAGTTTGAGACCCCTGCTGTAAGACCTATTTAAAGCCACAAGCTTCAATATGATAGCGCTTTGACAACGTAAACAGCCATTCATGAGTTTGCTACGACCCTGCAAACTGAAACAATGTCTGGAAATGGAGACCTACTTAGTGTTTATTATTGGGATTCGCAACAAAGACCGTCGTTCTAAATAGGAACTTGTGTTGATTTTCAGTATATTCTAGACAAAATATGTCGAAATGTCAACTGGTGCCCGCACTGCAATCGAGCGATGGAGAACAGGGCAAACAACCATTGACACTCACATTCATACCTAAATTCATTTCACCTAAACTTAAGAAGGCAAAAATTTACCACTTCCACATGGAATGGGAGGAGACTTTTTTTTTATGCCATATCAGTAATGTCAGGTAACGTCTCAATGTTTTGTGTCATTACTGTCGCCTAGTGACCAGAATACTACAACATATCGCTTATATTTGGTCTGGTCTCCTAACTGTGAGGTCTGTGCGCTAACCACTTGTCCGCCGTGCAACTCGAGTTGATATTACAATGTAAACAAATGTAATGCTAAGGTGATACTTCTTAATTTTTGGAATAAGTACCCCCTAAAAACAGAATCCCCTTCTTGTAAAAATCCCCATTAAACAGATGTAACACAATACATTATCAGGTTTATGCTACATCTAAATTATAAAAGCATTTCTAAGGCTCTTGGTTATTAAACATTCTGAGTATATTGACGAAATAATGCTACAATAATACACTCACATAATTTCACTTCACTATCAGCCTGAAGCCAAAAATGGCAAAGATTTTAAAGCATGAGAGGAGGAGTTGTTATTTTTCCTCTTCTTTGTTTGTTTTATCATCCATCTTAATTTCCTTTGTATCTTTTCCTTCCCACGCTTGGTTTCACGCCTCCAGCTACCACCTACCGTCGTATCCATCGTTGTTGACGTCTCCCAGAGGCGCTATAGCCGTTCCAAAACGTCCGAAGGTGTGCGTGCCGGTGAGGGCAACAGGTTTGGTGAAGGTGAGCGGGGCCGTCTGCAGGTACAAGTAGACCCTCCCCACCTCTCTGGGTTTGCTCTCCATTTCCCTTTCCATGTAGAGGGGGGCTCCGACCAGCACATCGTCCATCCTGGGAACACATAAAATGGATATTGAACGGGCGTACAGAGGATCAAGTGATGGCGACGCGGTCACCGGCTTACCCGTCGCCATTCAGGTCGGTTGCAGCCACGGAGTAGCCAAAATAAGAAGCCATCTGAAGGGGAGGAGGAAGTAGTTTCATGAAACTGTTGTGAACAGCATGGTGAAGACGACTGATCAAATACCCATTCTAATTGAACTGAGTCATTTATTGATCCGTTCATGAACCTGTTGTGAATAGCATGGTTAAGACGACTGATCAAATACCCATATCTAATTGAACTGTGTCATTTATTGATCCGTTCATGAACCTGTTGTGAACAGCATGGTGAAGACGACTGATCAAATACCCATTCTAATTGAACTGAGTCATTTATTGATCCGTTCATGAAACTGTTGTGAACAGCATGGTGAAGACGACTGATCAAATACCCATTCTAATTGAACTGAGTCATTTATTGATCCGTTCATGAACCTGTTGTGAATAGCATGGTGAAGACGACTGATCAAATACCCATTCTAATTGAACTGAGTCATTTATTGATCCGTTCATGAACCTGTTGTGAATAGCATGGTTAAGACGACTGATCAAATACCCATATCTAATTGAACTGAGTCATTTATTGATCCGTTCATGAACCTGTTGTGAAAAGCATGGTGAAGACGACTGATCAAATACCCATTCTAATTGAACTGAGTCATTTAATGATTCGTTCATGAACCTGTTGTGAATAGCATGGTGAAGACGACTGATCAAATACCCATTCTAATGAACTGAGTCATTTATTGATCCGTTCATGAACCTGTTGTGAATAGCATGGTGAAGACGACTGATCAAATACCCATTCTAATTGAACCGAGTCATTAATTGATCCGTTCATGAACTTATTGTGAATTTTTCCATTCAGCTCCTGGCTCCTGGAGTGGACAATTCCACTCAAAATCCGAACATTCCAAACTTTGGTTGGGTACGGATACCACTGACATGCATGTCAGCCTACCTGCTCCCCTGTGAAGTTCTGGATGAAGGTCAGGTTGGAGGAGTTGATAATCACCACCTAGAAGAAGAAGATGACCCATCATGTGATGACTCGGTAAGTTTTGTTCTTTTTGCACAACACATACATGACACTGCAAGAAAAGAATATTAAAAAAAAAATGTTGCCTTCCTTCATTACTACCATCCTCTGTGCTCCCCTTTAGCACCCCCCGCCGCCCCCCTCCCAAACTAACTCTGCTTGTGGGGAGAGATGGAGGGGGAGCCTGAGAATTCCTTAATAAGAACTAAAATAACAACCACATGGAGACAGCCGGGGGGCACACACACACACACACACACACACACACACACACACACACACTGGTTGAGCCAATTGCAGATGTTACAAAGACATGCTAAACACGATAAAGATAAACACAAATATTAAATCATCAATTTTAATTTCAGTTTTTGACGAGTCCCAAAGGGGGGGAATTGAGCACGACCAACCTGCGTCCCCCCGTCGCCATTCTCCACTAGACCTAAAAACAAACCACACTGTTGCAGAGTGTGTGTACTTTGCATGATCCGTGTTTGCATTTTAAGGTGATGGGGAGTCGGGGGGGGGGTAAAAAGGAGGGTGACCCCGGGGGTGATGCGGGGTCAGCGCTCCCCTCCACATGCAGCGGAAGCTGCGTGTCATTAGGGAGAGGACGGACGCAGTCAGTCAGTCAGCCCCCCGGGGACATGTCCCCATCAGAGCACCCGGCAGTTAAACACGCAGCGCCACATGAAGCGTCTTAGCAGACCTCGCCGAGCCTCAAATGTTTGGTACTGTAAGACTGGAGACTACTTTAAAGGACCCCTCTTGTACCCCCCCCCCCACACACACACTTGAACATGCCACTTTGGCAAATCATGAAGACGCCCTGACAAGTTCATGGCCCGGGTCTAAAAGTGGTAAACCACAACCATGCATTGTTCAAAAAGACATTCCTCGTGTTGTTGTTTTGCGATGGCGGTGGAAGGTGCTGTGTAACGTGCTGAAAAGTCATGCGGTAAAATCTGGAAACCGTTTCCACCATACTTGTCTCCCACACACAGTCAAACAGAGTGGAGGGTGGGTTGCCAGAAGCTTGGGTGAGTCAACTTGTGCCCCACTAGATGTCTTCTTGCATCCATTATTCAATCTTTTTGTGCCTTTAGTGCCACCATACTTTACATACTTTTACATGCAATTGTGTTTTTAACATATAACCACTTCCACAATATGTTTTCTCTTCATTTGAAATGTTGCGTCCCCTAAAAGTGTACCCCCAGGTTTACTTGAACACACAAATATTTTAAGACTTGAACCGTTTTATAGCTTCAGTTTGACCTCCAGTACATTATGTTATATCTGGGAGATGAATCAGTGGTTAGCATTTGGCCACACAGTCAGGACATCTGGAAGATCTGGGTTCGAATCTCCCTTTGGGCATCTCTGTGTGGAGTTTGAATGTTCTCCTCGTGTATGTGCTGGGTTTTCTCTTCCTCTTACATTCCAAAAATATGCTAGGTTAATTGGCGACTTTAAATTGTCCATAGGTATGAATGTGAGTGTGAATGGTTGTTTGTCTATATGTGCCCTGTGATTGGCTGGCCATCAGTCCACCACCTTTGGGATAGGCTTCAGCATACCCCAAGAGACAACAAGAGGTATAGCAAATGGATTGATGATGCATGTAGCTTAGCATGTAGGCTTACACATGGATCTGGATGCCCAATTCATTCATTCATTCATTCTCTACCGCTTATCCTTATGAGGGTCGCGGGCGATGCTGAAGCCTATCCCAGCTGTCTTCGGGGGTTGCTGAAGCCTATCCCAGCTGTCTTCGGGGGTTGCTGGAGCCTATCCCAATTGTCTTTGGGGGTTGCTGGAGCCTATCCCAGCTGACTTTTGGGTTGCTGGAGCCTATCCCAGCTGTCTTTAGGGTTTGCTGGAGCCTATTCCAGCTGTCTTCGGGGGTTGCTGGAGCCTATACCAGCTGTCTTCAGGGTTGCTGGAGCCTATCCCAGCTGTCTTTGGGGGTGCTGGAGCCTATCCCAGCTGTCTTCATGGTAAAAGGCGGTGTACACCCTGGACTGGTGGCCAGTCAATCACAGGGCACATGTAGACAAACAACCATTCACACTCACATTCATACCTATGGACAATTTGGAGTCGCCAATTAACCTAGCATGTTTTTGGAATGTGGGAGGAAACCGGAGTACCCGGAGAAAACCCGGAGAACATGCAAACTCCACACAGAGATGCCCAAAGGTGGAATCAAACTCAGGTCTCCTAGCTGTGAGGCCACTTTACAAATAATGCAATCTTAAACCTACGCATGGACGGGCAGAACGTGCAAACTCCACACAGAGATGACCGAGGATGGAACTGCTGTGAGGCCTTTGCGTGAACCACTCCCACACCGCGCAGCCTGGATGTCCAATTGCTCTGATTCAACAATAAGTAGGTAGGTTTAATAATACTACAGAATGATCTTCAGTAGAACACTATTTTTTTGGCAAAGCACCCACTTTGGGGTTGCGACCCACCAGTTGAGAATCAACCAAAACGACTGTTTTTTCACCCTGGGGGTGTTTGCACATGGGTTCAAAGGTCATTGACAAGCAGGGATGCCACTTTGAAGCCAAAAGTTCTTAACTTATTGCATGCTTTCCGACTTAATACTTGCAAAAACAGGCCGATGTTGTATATGTCTTGCATTACTGCGTCCATACTCACGTATCCAAAGTTCTGGGCTCCTCTGGGCACTCCGGCAATAAGCTCTGAAAAATTCCAAAACAGACACAAATTAGCGCGTGTGTGGGAAAGACTTCCAATCAAAGACAGGGCTCGACGGAGGTTTGTCAAAGGGCTTTAAATGCGGAACGGTGCCGAGTGATCTGGTACTGGTGCTTCCTAGCTTGGTTGTCACTTAGAACTTTTAAGTTACGACCGTTGTCGGTTGTGAGGAAGGCTGTGGGACCACGAGCTTTGCACCGCAACACATGTGTCACTTGTAACATGTTTAAAGACTCACATGTGTTGTGCTGGAGGGCTTTTGAGAATGGTTGAAATGCTTATTCCGAATAGATCGGACATGATGAGGGGACTCAATGACAGCGTTGTCCCAATACAAATGGGAACTTTTCTTCAACAATACATTCATTCGACGAGGGTCACAGGGGTGCTGGAGCCTATCCCAGCTGTCTTTGGGCGAGAGGCGGGGTACACCCTGGACTGGTGGCCAGCCAATCACAGGGCACATATAGACAAACAACCATTCACACTCACTTTCACACAAAAAAAGTCTCCTCCCATTCCATGTGGAAGTGGTAAATTTTTGCCTTCTTAAGTTTAGGTGAAATAAATTTGGGGCTAACTGGTTAGCACGGTGGTTGAGTGGTTAGCACACAGATCCCACAGCGACCCAAGTTTAATCCCACCCTCTGCCATCCCTGTGTGGAGTTTAGATGCCCCCCCTCATGCATGTGTGGATTTTCTCCGGGTACTCCGGTTTCCTCCCACATTCCAAAAACATGCTAGGTTAATTGGCCACTCCAAATTGTCCATAGGTATGAGTGTGAATGGTTGTTTGTACACCCTGGACTGGTGGCCAGCCAATCACAGGGCACATATAGACAAACAACCATTCACACTCACTTTCACACAAAAAAAAGTCTCCTCCCATTCCATGTGGAAGTGGTAAATTTTGGCCTTCTTAAGTTTAGGTGAAATAAATTTGAGGCTAACTGGTTAGCACGGTGGATGAGTGGTTAGAGCGCAGACCTCACAGCGACCCGAGTTCGACCACCGTGCAGCACTTTGCAAACAATGCAATCTTAAACCCACGCATGCACGGGGAGAACGTGCAAACTCCACACAGAGATGGCCGAGGGTGGAATTGAACTCCGGTCTCCTAGCTGTGAGGCCTGTGCGCAAACCACTCCTCCACCGTGTGGCCTGGATGTCCAATTGAAAAGAGATTGAGAAAAGCCACACATGCACGGGGAGAACATGCAAACTCCACACAGAGATGGAATTGAACTCGGGTCTCCTAGCTATATATTTTTGTATTTTTGTTTTTAACGAGCAGCAAACTTTAGGAATCCTACTAAATCCTGTAAGAACAGACTCATTAGCCTTGCTGTGTTCTGGTCCAGAAGGAACTATAGACCTGTAGAGGTCTGTGGAGTCTGCCACTAATCATTCTAATCAGCCAAAGTGGAGCACAGGAAATCCCGTTATCAGTAATTCCCAAAGACGTGTCCCCCTCGGGGTCGCGACCCAGACATTCAGAGACAGTTCTCATTACTGCCACGGAGTTCACAGCCCGGAGCCGGACAGCGTCACCCACCCAGCTGGGGGCTCACTCCCTTTTGGTTCACCGATCACACGCAGAATTCAGATGAATGTGTTTTAGTTCATGTGGTTGATTGGGGGCTTTCTCACCTTGTTCCGAATCCCCTGTGAACTCCCCCACCGCCACAGAGTAACCTAGGGAAACAGCATTTGGACATTAGAACAGCTTTTTATAACAACATTATAAAATTTACATAACAATGACTTCATATTTGAAATACAAAGGTGGTCCTCGTGGTACAACATTTAGTAGTAGTGGGTACTACTAGTACTGGTAGTAGAATATGCACAGTGCAAAGTACTGGAATGCTTTGTTGTTTCCCTAGCGGCGGTGTGCCAAAGAAAAGGAAAGCCATTCATTCATTTTCTACCGCTTATCCTCACGAGGGTCGCTGGGGTGCTGGAGCCTATCCCAGGTGTCTTCGGGCGAGAGGCGGGGTACACCCTGGACTGGTGGCCATGCAGTCAATCACAGGGCACATATAGACAAACAACCATTCACACTCACATTCATACCTATGGACAATTTGGAGTCGCTAATTAACCTAGCATGTTTTGGGAATGTGGGAGGAAACCGGAGTACCCGGAAAAAACCCACGCATGCACAGGGAGAACATACAGAGATGGCCGAGGGTGGAATCGAACTTGGGTCGCTGTGAGGTCTGCGCGCTAACCACTCAACCACCGTGCTAACCAGTTAGCCCCAAATTTATTTCACCTAAACTTATGAAGGCAAAAATTTACCACTTCCACATGCAATGGGAGGAGACTTTTTTGTGTGAAAGTGAGTGTGAATGGTTGTTTGTCTATATGCGCCCTGTGATTGGCTGGCCACCAGTCCAGGGTGTACTCCGTCTCTTGCCCGAAGACAGCTGGGATAGGTTCCAGCACCCCCGCGACCCTCGTGAGGAAAAGCAGTAGAAAATGAATGAATGAATGAATGAATGAACTGGTTAGCTAGCTAGCGGCCCAGTAGCATTAGAGTTGCGCAATGTGGTGCAAACAATGACTAAGTGTAAAAAAACATATTTAGAACATCATAAACAATACTTTTTTTTTATTTATTAAGATTGAATCCTATATTGCGGAAATTTATTCATCAGAATCGGGCCTGGGAATAATTCACCGCTACAAACGAGCGACGTCTATATGTCTGTTATTTATTTCCAGTGGCTCATCAGTGAATTATCTCTATTTTTTTTGTTCATACATGACGGCAAGAACATCAGAGGTTTTTAAAGCATATCTGACCTGAGATAAGATAAATAGGAATCTCAGGTCAAAGGTCACATCACTCCATCCTTTAACCAGATGGATGGACAATAAATTGAAGATACATTGTTGTGTGTGTTGTGTGTGTTGTTGTGTTACCAAGGTAACTGTCATCATGCTTGTCCTCTGAAGCAGCCGTGTGTTTCTCTCCGGAAACTCGTCTCAGCAGAGCCTTGGAAGAGTAGCCGTTCAGGATCTCCGCCACGCCCGCCGTCATCACCTGACCTGCGCTCACAGGTAGATACACACAACAAACAAATAAGCTGTGTTCCAACATGTCCGCCACATCGGAACATCACGCATTATCAGCGGAGAAGAAAGCATATTCGCGCACATTCCTAAATGTTCCTTCAAACTCCGGAGAAAACATCTGTCTTTTTTCCATAATAAGGATTTTGGATTTATGCGCGCTCGCAAAGAGGCAAACACCACCTTTGCTCTGCTGCTGAACAGAAGGTCAAACAAACAAATGATTTTATCTGCAGACGCCCTCAACTTTCCATAAATCGTCCTCAGTGTGAAAGCGTGCATGTGAGCAGAGGAAACGGTGCCCCGTGATCCCTACTTGCAACTATCCTGGCAGGCAGAAATGAGGGTTTAACAACACCTCCACTCATGAAACTCACCGTTAAATGTGATGAACGACATCACATTTTAGAATCTGACAAAGCACCTAATGGACAAAACATTAGGTACAGCTGCAAAATTACGCACGTGCACTAAAAATTCTTACATTTGTTATTCAGACGCTTTACGTTTTACACATCCCCAAACTTCCCACGTTTTTCCAAAATTCCACATTTTCAATCACAAAAATTAGCTTTGAACTTGAGAATACCTTCACATATCTACAGTGTGAACTGATTCAAAACACTGCAACATCAACGTGTTTAGCAGATTCTCATTTTCAACATTCCCAAAATTCCCACTTTTCCTGGAATTCTGAATTGTTGGCCCCAAGTTTCACATTGAAATGAAAAATCACACAATTTCCGCAACAAAAAAGTATTACATGGACAAGGCTGCATGGTGTACGCTCAGGCCACACAGTGAAAAAACTCGGGTTCGATTCCCCGCTCTGTGTGGAGTTTGCATGTTCTCCCCGTGCATGTGTGGGTTTTCTCCTGGTACTCCGGTTTCCTCCCACATTCCAAAAACATGCTAGGTTAATCGGCGACTCCAAATTGTCCATAGGTATGAATGTGAGTGTGAATGGTTGTTTGTCTACATGTGCCCTGTGATTGGCTGGCTGGCCACCAGTCCAGGGTGTACCAGTCACAAGTCAGCTGGGATAGGCTCCAGCATACCCTTGTGAAGATAAGCGGGACAATTATTACAAGTTTCACATTTCTCAACATCAACACCATTCCAACATGAAAAAGTTCAGATCATTCGGAACATGGGCACATTCCCAAAAAAAATTACATAATTTCTGCTTGAAAAAACATTTTTACACGTTCCATATTTCTCAACAGATTCAACCTTTCCGACAGTCAAACATTCAGCTGATACATGACATGAATCCACATCCACAAATTCCCTTTCATATTGAGATTTCTCACCTGCACATATCCAGATATCTCTTTTAAACATTCCCAAAGTTCCCACGTTTTCCAAAATTCCACACACAAATCCCCTTTCAACTTGACGATACTTCCACATTCAAAACATTACATCAAAATCTTCAGCATATGCTAAAATTTCAGGGTAACCATTTTCGACATTCCCAAAATTCCCACTTTTTATGGAATTCGGAATTTTTGTCCCCAAGTTTCGCATTAAAATGAATGCCAAACCCCCATTCCTCAACCAATTCAAACCGTTCCGGCATCAAAACATTCAGGCAAACAAATTTTCACCATCCCTAAATTCCCACTTTTCCAATCTGGACACTTGTAGTGTAGTTTACAGTTGCCGAGCGGTTTCTCATAATTCGGTTACCTAATTTAACTGCATCGTAACACCTCTTAGTATGATGCAAACAATTATTTGTCAATTAATAGCAGTGAAAAGTAAGCCTAATTCTCTGTTTAAAGCCATTTTGTTAATACGGCTCTTGTATGGACTGCTATTAGAGTGTACCTAATGAAGTGTCCACTGCAAACAAACAGAGTTGCTATGATGGCTCCACTGCTGATGATGATGACGATCGCTGAGTCCATAAAATCTAACCTGAGTGCTTTAGTAAACATTAAGAGGAAGTATTTGAACTGGAGGCAGCCATCCCAGCAGCGCCGGAGGAGTCCATTAGTGTCGTCTAGCGTGGCTTTTATATGCTGCTATACATTTATTATTCAAGTCACAACGGCAACGCTGATAAACAATAATCCTGAATCATAAGGATATTGTTTGGAAGTTTTTAGACAGCTCTAGTCCTTTCAGGAAAAGGAATACAAATTGTTTTGATTGCCATTTGCTAGCTGGTTGAGTTGTTAGCAATCCTGTAGGCCACCCTACGTACATTAATAATGGTACATGCCTGATATCATTTTCCATGAACCAGGAAGTAGCTGACTATTAAAAAAAATAAATTACCTTAACTGTTTGTATTTCGGGCTGCACGGCGGTCGAGTGGTTAGCACGCAGACCTCACAGCTAGGAGACCCGAGTTCAATTCCACCCTCGGCCGACTCCAAATTGTCCATAACCACTCAACCACCGTGCTAAACAGTTAGCCCCAAATTTATTTCACCTAAACTTAAGAAGGCAAAAATGTACCACTTCCACATGGAATGGGAGGAGACTTTTTTGTGTGAATGTGAGTGTGAATGGTTGTTTGTCTATATTGTGCCCTGTGATTGGCTGGTCACCAGTCCAGGGTGTACCCCGCCTCTCGCCCGAAGACAACTGGGATAGGCTCCAGCACCCCCCGCAACCCTTGTTTGGATAAGCGGTAGAAAATGAATGAATATTTCGAGACATTATGGACCCATCCACTGATTACAGTCAGACTACCACAATGCAGCTGTGGATACGGATGTAGATTACCACCACTATGGGGCACTAGTATGTGACAAAGGAGTAATGGGCTCACTTCATTGTGAAGCGTTTTGGGTTTCTTGGAAAGCCCTATATAAAAACTAATCCATTATTATTATTATTATTATTAATTATTAGCTTGCTAGCTCATTCGCCAAGAACCAGGAAGTAGCATGGCCAAGTAACTAAGAAATACAGGAAACAGATACAAGTGAAACTGAAGTGATCTTCAATGTCAATCAAGCTAACTCAGATACAGATGGACCAATATCCCCCCCTGCAATAATGACGCCTTCCATTAATGGTCACTTTTCTTATCAGACATTCCACTGAGTGTTATTCTTGTTCATATTTGTGCTAATCCAAATGATACATTGCATTGTGTCACCGACAGGAAATGAGAGCTCTGCAAAAGATTTTCCCGAAATTGGAATAAGTGTCGAGGAAAGAAGGAACCACCTGGATTTGGGGGAGTACTGGCCAACCTGAACATCTCATCACTCTGCTCATACTGGCCCCACATGTCCTGCCATTTTGAAAGCGATCCATCACGCAGGAAATGCATGTGTGCTGTCTAAGCTCCTTAACTCCCTCCACCACCACCTCGCATCCTTCTTGCCTTGCGTCCTTCTGCAACGCGTTACTGTCATCTCTTCAATGACCCACTACCTCTCCTGTGAGCTTCATCTCGTTCCTTCATGCTCCATTACCTCTCGGATCAGCTCGTTACGGAGCTCAAGCAACCACTTCCTGTCGCACTCGGAGAAAGTGGAAAAGCCTTCGCTTCCGTCGTGTCTTTGTGATGACACCGTGGATCTGGCACCGGCGTCTGTGAGTGTTAAACTCATCACAAAATACTCAAAACTCATCCCACGGGTCCCCGCCCTACTATTTGAGAAGCATTGCCTTAAGTAAATGGAAATAATCTGTTCCAGGGTCAAACTGTCACCATTGTAAAATATTTACCATCAACCATCTTCACATTAATGACATTAATGTGTAGGCCACCATACATTAATAATGGTACATGCCTGATATCATTTTCCATGAACCAGGAAGTAGCTGACTATTAAAAAAAAAAATTACCTTAACTGCGGACGAGTGGTTAGCACGCAGACCTCACCGCTAGGGTTCAATTCCACCCTCGGCCGTCTCTGTGTGGAGTTTGCATGTTCTCCCCGTGCATGTGTGGATTTTCCTCCGGGTACTCCGGTTTCCTCCCACATTCCAAAAACATGCTAGCTTAATTGGCGACTCCAAATTGTCCATAACCACTCAACCATCGTGCTAACCAGTTAGCCCCAAATTTATTTCACCTAAACTTAAGAAGGCAAAGATTTACCACTTCCACATGGAATGGGAGGAGACTTTTTTTGTGTGAATGTGAGTGTGAATGGTTGTTATGTCTATATTGTGCCCTGTGATTGGCTGGCCACCAGTCCAGGGTGTACCCCGCCTCTCGCCCGAAAACAGCTGGGATAGGCTCCAGCACCCCCGTGACCCTTGTGAGGATAAGCGGTATAAAATGAATGAATATAGTATATATTATTTTTTATATTATATATATATATTTTTTTAATTATAGTAACGCTATGCACAATAGAAAAAGCTAAATAAAAAGCACAAGCCAATAATAATCTGGCAATATTTAGTAGCTACTTCGGGTCTTTTGGTAATGTGTTCGATAATGTAAGCCAACCTTTGAATAAGTGCTGCAAAAAAGCCAAAGAAAAAGCAAAACACAAGGCAGTCTATCTTTTGAAAAGTCAGTAACAAAAAAAAAGCGATCCCGTCCTTTCATGTGAACTAAAACTGAGGTTTGGCAAGATTTATTATGATGTGACGCAGAATCACAGCACATCTTTTGGAAAATAGTGATGCCAAAAAAAGCCAAAGAAGAAGCAAAACCAGTAAATTTTGCCAGGTTCAGGTTCCAGCGTATACGTTGAATGTGTTTACCTTGCCAGTAGAAGCTCCCGGGTCCTCCTACCACCAGCTTTCCTTCCTGGAATGAACACAATTATCATGAGGTCAGTCATGTGACAGGAAGTTGCAATGAATGTGAGTATATATACACGTATATGCGAGTGTCAACAAACACGTGTGTTCGATTCCTGCTGTCGTGCATGTTGACAATGTTGCGGAGAATGACAGCTTCCTGTACAGGCGGGTTAAGTTGGACTGCGAGACAGGGGTTAAAGGTCACACTGACTTTACAGTGAAAGAATGCGTATGTGTGTATTTAGTCTATTGTGTCCAGAGGCGCACTGGGGGCTTGGGGGCTCCTTGGGGGACAAACAGGCTCCCCGTCTTTCACTATAAATCTCGCAGAGGGAGGTGAAAGGACGTGCCGTGGTGCGTTCGGGGGCGGGGGGGAAGGAGACTCTCCAGTATTGTGCTAGTGTTGCGTTCGTTTTGTACCTTGGTGAAATCCACACTGAAGCCGGCTTGGCAGAAGCCGTGCCCGTCTGGGTCGGGTTCATCTGCAAATCACACAAACACACGCTCAATGCCGAAGATTAAAAAGGGTCATTTGTTTTAATCAGTGGGGACGGGGGCGGGGGCGGGGGTGGCCTGTATTAGAACAGAAAAAAAAACAATAAAGGGGGCTGCATGGTGGTCGTGTAGTTCAATTCCACCCTCGGCCATCTCTGTGTGGAGTTTGCATGTTCTCCTTGTGCATGCGTGGGTTTTCTTCCGGGTACTCCGGTTTCCTCCCACATTCCAAAAACATGCTAGGTTAATTGGCGACTCCAAATTGTCCATAACCACTCAACCACCGTGCTAACCAGTTAGCCCCAAATTTATTTCACTTAAACTTAAGAAGGCAAAAATTTACCACTTCCACATGGAATGGGAGGAGACTTTTTTTTGTGTGAATGTGAGTGTGAATGGTTGTTTGTCTATATGTGCCCTGTGATTGGCTGGCCACCAGTCCAGGGTGTACGCCGCCTCTTGCCCGACGACAGCTGGGATAGGCTCCAGCAACCCCTGCGACCCTCGTGAGGATAAGCAGGAGAAAATGAATGAATGAATGAAAAACAATAAAGGTTTATATTTGAATTATATATCGCTTCGCTGTGCATGAAAATAAAAAGGATGGCTTGTTCGGCACGTTGGAGGGCCCCTGAGGTGAACTCCGCACAAACGTGCATAAACACAGTTTGATTTATGGCATGTAGGGAGTGAAAACGGAGCACAAATTAGACATATGATAGGGAATACAGTGTGGCTTTTTATGCCCCTGAGTGTGGATTTGTTGTTGCATATCTGCGTGATGACCGGGGGGGAGGCGGTGGGGGGGTATGCGTATGCGTGAGTGTGAACAGTAAGAGATTTGTAAGCAGAGCAGACGATAAGGGGGCCCCCGTATTTGATCTCCTGTTTATGATGTGCCACCTGATAGGCTCCATTCGTTCCTTATCGTGCTCTCCCTGAGTCTCATATCACCCGATAGAGGCAGGAGGGAGGTCGGGGGGGGGGGGGGGGGGGGGGCAAGGCAGGAAAATCCCATTAAGGGTGCATGGCAGAAGATGCGGATAGATATAGCGGAGGCCGTGACTCACTGGTTCGACAAGGCGAGTATTCGGCGTAGGCACTGAAGTTCTGGACGGCCACATAGCAGGTACCGACCGGATCTTTTTCCCCGCTCAGCCTCACAGTGCGCCAGTGGTAAAGAGGAGCGCACGCCTGCACAATCAATCAGTTCAGTCTTAACCGTCATAAGTTCATTTCGTAGAAGTAGGATTCCTAATATATAAATAGCGCATAGAAAACGTCTATATTCATTTTTTAAATATTATTAGAGCCCTCCAGCCCAGAAATAACACCCCTATAGTAAATTTTACACTCATAGTACCCAAAATAGTCGACAAAATAAGAGTAAATATAACATAAATAAGACACATGCTCCTGTGTGTTCCCATGAATCTGTTCCCTAGAGCCCTCTAGCCCGAAAATAACACCCCTATAGTAAACTTTACACTCATAATACCCAATATAGTTGACAAAATGTGAGTAAATATAACATAAATAAGACACATGCTCATGTGTGTTCCCATAAATCTGTTCCCTAGGGGACCTGAAAAATAGGCGGACAGGAGTTAGGTTGTCTAAGTGGGTAACAGCAGCAAAAGTATGCCGTGTTTTTATTCGGAATTTATGTATTTAATGTTATATATTTAATGTATTTTTGACAAAAACCTTTGTATGAAGTCAATATATGGTTATGTAATTGTATGTATTATTATACATATATTATGCAATACATTTTTTAAATAAAATTAATTCAGAATACAAATTTTGAAAAAATTAATACTTAGAATAATTATTTTATTATTTAGTATAATATAGTGGAAATTATTTTATTTATTATTATGATTATTTTAATTATGATAAATTTATTTAATAAATACTAATTTAATAATTATAATAATTTTATTTATTATTATTATTTATTATAATTATTTCCTAAGTTATAATAAAAGCTTTAATTACATTTCAATTTATAATTTAAAATAATACTTTTTAAATAAAAAAATAAATTAAAATACATATACTACAATTTAAAATGGTATAAATATTTGAACAATAATAGTGAAAGTACAGTTACTTAACACTTAATACTGCTATAGTAATAATAATACTGCTGCTACAACTAAATAATATTATATTATATCATATTCAGACAATTAAATAAATAAAATTCCCAACTTTACATTATTATTTAAATGTATTTAAATAAATGGTCCTTATAATAATTATATAAATAAAATAATATAATAAAAACAAAACCTTGAGCATGCAGTAAATACAATACAAGTATGATAATTACGTGAATTTAAATAATCAATTCCTACTCACCACTACTTTGCCTTTGTGAGACCTGACTGATGCTCCAAACCACTGGTGGGATTTAAACTCCAGCGGCTCCCTGCTGCCATTCACCTTGATCATGCGGGTATCTGGAGAAGAAGAAGCAAAAATAGAGAAAAACAAACAACACGATATTAATTTTCCATTGGAGTTGTGGATCCATGTTTGGAGTCTGAGAGTTGGGAAAGCATTTGTCCTTGATAAAACACCTCTTAAAAACAGTCAATAACAAAACATCAAAACACCATTTGTTTCCCACTATCAGACATTTGTCAGGATATTCTTTAATGGGTTTTTTTTTATAGCACAAGCTGGTCCCGTAAAGTATAACAACCCCCCCACAGACTTCTACACAAACACACGCATTACTAGCATCTCTCCCTGTTGGTGGAATTATTGTCATGGTGTGTTTGTGGATATTTTCCAATGTTATAGCAGCTGCATGGGTCTCTTTGGGAATGTGTATCGTAGCCTTGTTAAACACCTTCCATTTACCACATGTTCACACATATGTGCACTTGTTGGGCTCCTTCCTGTGCTGTCCTCGCAACACGTGGCTGTGTGCCGCCAGACAGCCAGCCAACCCATGAAGAAAAGTCAATGTACACAAAAAGGTTAATTCAGGTTAATTAGAAGGTAAAAAATTTAACTTATACAACAGTTAATTGCTCAAAAATACAACACATTTTACTGTCAATATTATTCATTTTCTACCGATTATCCTCACAAAGGTTGCAGGGGGGTGCTGGAGTCTATCCCAGCTGTCTTCAGGCAAGAGAGGCAGGCGGGGTACACACTGGACTGGTGGCCAGCCAATCACATGGCACATATAGACAAACAACCATTCACACTCACTTTCGTACAAAAAAGTCTCCTCCCATTCCATGTGGAAGTGGTAAATTTTTGCCTTCTTAAGTTTAGGTGAGGCGGCACGGCGGTGAAGTGGTTAGCACGCAGACCTCACAGCTAGGAGACTAGGGTTCAATTCCACCCTCGGCCATCTCTGTGTGGAGTTTGCATGTTCTCCCCGTGCATGCGTGGGTTTTCAGCATTTCAAAATTGACAGCCAAGTAGGCATACGCCGTCATTTTGAGGGTCACAGACACGCAGAGATGGCCATCTCAAAGATTGGGGGGTGTGGGTGGGTGGGGGGGTGGATTGATGGAGGAGAAGGAGAGACAAGAGGAGGGGAAAGGAGACAGGGATACATTTTCAAGATGTAATGAAAAGCAGACCTCACCCAATCCCCCTCTTTCTTCCTAAAGGGAACTAAATTCCCATGTGCATACAAAGCACCCCCCCACAGCCCCCACCCACCAACCCCCTCCTTTCTTGTGTTCTCACTTGTTCTGTTTTTTTTTTTTTTTTTTTACCTCAATCGGCTGCACACAAAACATTACAATACTTTTCAGTCTTGCACTTTTTTGTTGTTGTGAGGGTGGGGGGGGGGGACTTTTGATTGGTGCAAATGCAAACTGCACCAAAATACATTGGATACAAGCAAATTCACCAAAAAAATTAAACAGAAAAAAAAAAAAAAACTCACTGGAGTTGTCAAAAGGTATCTCCCTGCAGCTGTCAGGCAGTCCGGGCCAAGGGCAGTAGTACACGGCCCCCGTCTCCACAATACTGGACTGGGAGGCGTTGGCCTTGGGAGCCCCCACCAACACACTGAACCTAAGATAAGATAAGATAAGAAATTCCAGATTGACAGCAGAAAAAGCAGAGTGCAAAAAAACACACACAAGCATGTTTATTGCACAGTTTATTGCACGGTTAATGCACAGGATGTTTCTTTGTATTAACCTAGCACACTGGTTGACTTGCTGGTTGTTGTAATCTTGACAGTGGTTTAACAATTCAGTAATGTAAAGTGGATTAGCTAGTTGCTGTCATGAAAACTTTATTAGCAAAGTTAAATATCGTGCAATAAAACTTTTCAACATGCAAGCAAGTCAATATCTCTTACTATAAAACATATAACATTAATATAAAATGTATCCGTGAAGCTTTTAAACTACCATAAAACGGCATTATAAGGGATGGCGGGGTAATAACGGACAATTTTTTCGGGATTTTTTTTTTAATGTAATTCTGCCTTTTCATATTAAACAGGAAGCTGCTTTCTGCATATATTCTTGAAAAATCGTTCAAAAAATTTTTTCACGAAAAGTTGTGTAGCAGTAATATGTCAACGTTTAGTCAAATATGTACATATGTAGTATTATACTGAGCAGTCAGACCCTTTTTTATGTTGCAGTTCTGGTTCTATGGTTATCATTACACTTTTCCTATCCGCCATCACAATTAGCCCGCTATAATGTCATCACAAAAAGATACACAAAAGCCCCCCCAAAAAGCAAAACATACTTGTATTATGAATTATGTACTGTATATAATTATATATATGTATATGTTTAATGTTTGCACCCCTGATATACCCCTGTTTTGGATGCTCACTGAGCTGAAGTCTAATAAGATTTCCTGACATCACGCATGATGACGATTTCCTGTTTCCTCCAAAATGTTGGTTGAACACCAATTTTGGGTGGTGGACTCTGCCACTTTATCAGACCTACAGTAAGTATGTGCTATTGCAAGAAGCCTAACTGGACATAAATAGTGTATTATTGTGATTTAAGTACAATTCAGCCACAGTCTATAAAGCAGGGCTGGATATGCATGAAATAACTCGTGATAGCATATCATTGTGATACCAACACAGACAACACATTAGTTCCCATTAGGGGTAACTTCGACTGTGCTACACTCGTCTGCACTCTGCGGCCCCGCCTCCACCCACCCAGACAAAGAGACTCTATGACTAACAAAAGGGTTCACTCCGTTCATGCTGTTGTTCTATGGTGCTGAAACGCCCTCATTGATAGATTAAGGCTGGGAAAATGATCAAATTCACTTTTATTTATTGTATAACTTATTAATTCATTAGCGTGGGGGCGGGGGGGGGGGGGGGGGGGGCTTGTGTCCATGAGACATTTGTTGTTTCCTGAATGAGAAATCTTGTCACATTTTAATCTTGTGAGATCTTGTGACAGGATATTATTTATATTTATAATTTTTTTAATGATTATTTTTTTATTAATTAAAAAAATAAAAATTCTATATATTATAATTTTTTACTAATTAAAAAAATTAAAAATAATATATTAATGTATTTTTATATTTATATTTATTATTTGATTACATTATTCATTTGACAGCTTTATTGCCTGTGTTTTTTCAGTATAATACATAGTCTTTATTGGTTACAGTGAGAATACTGACATTCATATTAAAAAGGTCCAAATAATTGGTCATAAACTAAAATATCTATATTTACTTGCAATATTGACACTGAATGTAAAGATTAAAATATATATTATGTACTATATCTAATTCTAGTCTATTCTATTTTATGTTTTCTTATTATTATGTATTGATGCAGTGAACTTATACAAGATGAATGAATAATTTTGCTTTGGAGCCCATTGCTTTGTGCATGCAAGTGTACCTAATGTTGTGTCCAAGGGAACAAACTTGTCACTCACGTGTTGCTGTTGGCGGTAGCCTGGTAGAAGTCCACCGAGTAACCGAAATAACTCCCACTGGGTCCTCGGTACACCGTGGGATGCTGTGCGTAAAGGTTGAAGCTCCACACTCCACTTGGCGCGCCGCACCACCAAAGCAGCGAGAAGAACACCCGGAGAACAAACAAGCCCGCGTCCTGTCCACGCTCCATCCTGTGGAAAACTCACAATCCCTACTCTTAAAAGCAAACTTGGAGGCAAGATGCTGAGTGGGGGGGTCGCTCCTTATGCAGGTGAGCTTCAAGTGCCGGTTGGAGTCAGTATGGATCACCGCGCTCCTCCTCCCCCGGATCTGCTTTTACCTTCTTCTCTTCTGACACCCTCGAAGCCAGCAGCAGATCTGGTGCTCAGACCCCTCTCCGAGTTGAGTCCGTCCCCCGCCCTCTGCACAAAACTTTACCCCCCTTACCCCCCCCCCCTCACCCAGTCATTACAAGGCAAAAACCACATCTGAGCGCGCAACTGTGCGTCACCGCTCCTTTTAAGGTGCATTTTCCGCTTTACAATACACACATTTAATATTTTACGTTGCTCTAACACAAATAACGGTTTTCAGTCTATTTACGTCTAATTAGACTTTATAATATAATTAGAGCGCTCTAGAAAATAACAAAAAAACGAGAGACACTCCCATGACAGCATTTGGAGAGTTACCTCTGGTTTCCCGGTACTTCCGGGTGGTCACGTGGTGCAATGATGACAAGCTAGCCGGCTAGCTAGCGTATTTACGTCTAAATGGGCTTTATAATATTAGATAGCTAACTAGTGTATTTACGTCTAAATGGGCTTTATAATATAATTAGATAATCACTTTTAGACTGGTAAAGAGAAAATAAGACAAAAAAGGACACACTCCCATGACAGCATTTGGAGAGTTACCTCTGGTTTCCAGGTACTTTCGGGTGGTCACGTGCTGCAATGATGACAAGCTAGCCGGCTAGCTAGCCTATTTACGTCTAAATGGGCTTTATAATATCATTAGAGCGCACTATAGTCACTTTTAGACTGGTAACGAGATAATAAGATTAAAAAAGAGAGACGCTCCCATGAGAGCATTGGGAGTTATCTCCGGTTTTCTGGTACTTCCGGGTAGTCACGAGGTGCAATGATGCCAAGCTAGCCGGCTAGCTTGTTACTGACAGTGAGAAATGTAAATACATATTACGATGCGTTTACTGAATGTCTTACATTTGTATTTTAGTTCATTTTAGACATTTTTATGAATAATTTAATGCTTAATTAAGGTAAAAATGATCAAATTTGCTTATATTCTTGACTAATTAAAGGTGGTATTCAACCATAAATGAGTGTTACTAGTGACACCTAGTGGCTGCAATGTAGAATACTATTAGTATTCAACGTTCACACCATTCACAATCACCATTCATACCTATGGACTATTTAGAGTCGCCAATTAACCAAACATGCAGGTTTTTTTTTTTTTTAACCATTTTGCTTGTGAAATTAATTAATTCAGCAGAGCATAAAAATATATTGCATGCAACTAGCTGCTAAAGACTGGTCTTTTTATCAGACATGTAGCCATCTATTACTTCACGAGGCTGTGCAGAAAGCTAACATGCCGATGTTGAAGAGATGCAGATGGACCTGGACGTTTCCTGACGCCGGCCCCCAGGAGGACACCACATTTAAACAATAAAGTGGAAGGATGTCCAAAAAAAAAAAAAAAAAAAACGTGTTTATTCCAGCGTGTTAATAATAAATACATGATCGCTCGGCCAACTTCCTAATGAGGTGCATGAGGTACCGAAATCAGTCTGCACTCTTCCCGTCCACATTCTGTGGCTGTGTTGGTCCTAACATTGTAAACTTTTAGCATTGAGTGAAAGAGTGTGTTCTCACGTGGAAGGCTTTGGTAGTTTTTTTTTTTTTTTTCTTCCCAGTCCTTCAAACAGTCGTAGAGTTGTGACGCCGGTTCTACATATGCTCCGGCATGTGATTGCGTGACACACTGATTTTCTTTGTAAAATGTCAACATTATCATAAAGATACTGTGTAGGAAAATGGTTAAGCCGTGCTGATCAATCGCGTAATTGGAAAAGTGAGTTCATCAGTTTTGTGTGTAGTTGTGGTCCCGGTCTCTGTAAGCTTCCTAGAGTGGATATTGCGTGTGAGTGTGTGTGTTTATGTGAAATGGAGGCAGTAGTGGTCCGCAGTTTGCTCAAACAAGACTAGTTGAGTGACGGTGAGCGCTCGGTGGTCCACAGCAGCTCAATGTATGGCCACTTGGTCTGCAGGCAGCGCTTGACTGGAGTGTCGTCGGTTCGAACCATTGGGTCTTCAAACCCTAGCACCAAAGCGGTCCCTTCCACGTACTCCACCTAAAAAAAACACAGCAGTACGTCACTACAAAGTGGGTGCGGTGCATTGGTCAAAGACCACCACGACGTAACCCAATAGACATCTGCATTCTGATACAAAAGATGGTAGGAGGGTGGTAGATAATGGCACAGTTTGACTCCAAAGTACCCAGAGGTTGTGCTCAAAACATACATTACCCTCACCAGGGTCGCGGGGGGTGCTGGAGCCTATCCCAGCTGCCTTTGAGACGAGAGGCAAACAATAGACAAACAACCATTCACACTCACATTCATACCTATGGACAATTTGGAGTCGCTAATTAACCTAGCATGTTTTTGGAATGTGGGAGGAAACCGGAGTACCCGGAGAAAACCCACAGAACATGCAAACTCAGCACAAGAGATGGCCGAGGGTGGAATTGAACCCGGGTCTCCTAGCTGTGTGGCCACATAAATAATAATATATACATATTCCATTAATGGTACATATTTAAACATGCAATAAATGCCTTTTCTGGCAATCACGTCTGCTGCTCGTCTCACTGGGAAGAAATAGTGACACCTTGTGGTCAATGTAGAATACTACATTCACAATTACAATGCTTCTTTTGCCTTGTATTTGTATTTTAGTTTATTTTGTGACTTTATTTAGTCGCTTTTATGCTTGGAAATGCTTCATTTAGGTAAAAAAAATACAATCTGCTTAAATATGATTTCAAAAATGATAATAGGCGGGCGGCACGGCGGTCGAGTGTTAGCGTGCAGACCTCACAGCTAGGAGACCAGGGTTCGATTCCACCCTCGGCCATCTCTGTGTGGAGTTTGCATGTTTTCCCCGTGCATTTGTGGGTTTTCTCCGGGTACTCCGGTTTCCTCCCACATTCCAAAAACATGCTAGCTTAATTAGCGACTCAAAATTGTCCATAACCACTCACACACCATGCTAACCAGTTAGCCCCAAATTTATTTCACCTCAACTTAAAAAGGCAAAAATGTACCACTTCCACATGGAATGGGAGGAGACTTTTTTTGTATGAATGTGAGTGTGAATGGTTGTTTGTCTATATGTGCCCTGTGATTGGTTGGCGACCAGTCCAGGGTGTACCCCGCCTCTCGCCCGAAGACAACTGGGATAGGCTCCAGCACCCCCCCCTCGTGAGGAAAAGCGGTAGAAAATGAATGAATGAATAATAATTGGCAGTGTTCAGCCTCATGTGCTACTGTTTGGGCCATAAAACGTCACTTCCTGTCCTCCACACATCGGTCCACCCGTGTCTAAGGTCCCCTAGGGAACACATTTACTGAGACACACGATGTCTTAAATGGCTTATGTATACTTATTATTATTTTCACCTATGCGATACAAAAATGATTTCCATCCTTCTGGATCCTTCCATCCTTCACATTATATCAAGAACTTAATTAAACGCAGTTTCCAGTCCCGTGTGAAACGGGTGACACAAGGTGAACAAAATAAACCCGTGTGTGTATGGTAGCGTATAAACAACTACGGATCCGGCATGTGTGTGTGTCCCACTGGGAAACAATAAGCCGTGATTTAATTTGCTTTTTGACCCCGGCGACAGGCGTCGGGCGTTATCAATCTCTCTCCAGGCACTAAAGTGGTCTGGGTTGAGAGTTGGGAGTGGAGATGTTATTTTACAGCAGACACCTTCCACAAACACGCCCACTCGTGCAGACACACGCATACTCGGCCGACTGCAGGGGCGGGAATATTTTTCAAATACTTTCAGGAGCTGTTATAGTCATCTGGGTATATGGAAAACAAATTGTCTTGCAGTTATATGTACATAATGTATTTTTGTACGTATGTGGTACCCTCCTACGAGTAAAAAAAAAAAAAAAGTAATTTCACAGGCTCATCAACGCTGACAGCTGCAGAAAGTGATATTCCTGAGTACCGGGCTCGAACGCGGACACGCACTCGTACACTGACAGCCATCCGTCACACTAAGCCAGACTAATAGGCTTGTCGGTGGCCATTTTTCATAGCCTGGATGTTGACACTCACGTCTCTGCTGTGTTGGGGTGGATGGGTAGGCTATTAAGCTAGCGATAGCTACTGTTTATTCTGGAAGGCCGTTGTGTTTGTGTGTGTGTGTGTGTGTGTGTGTGCATAAATAAAAGGACAAGGAAACAAAGACATGAAGCATGGATGAAGATGTCAGAAGAAAAAAGCACCGCCATCTTACCCTCTCGTTGTGGTTGGACTGCTTAAGCCCGTTGTAGTGGTACACGGGAAATGAGTCCGGGATTCCTGAATCCTGGAACACAAGTCAGGAAGAGAGTGAAAAACATGCTGAGGGGGAAGAGTCTCGGGGCCAGAACATAATCGTAGACTAAGACGTGGAACATTTTTTGACAAGAAAGCCAAACAGATTAAATCCTGGCAGTTGACCTAGACTCGGTTGTGTTACACACGTATTTGTCAAAATGGCTTCTTATTGGAGGGCAGCAGGGTGTGCGGGGGGCTGCTGGGGTGCTGGGCACTAGGTGGGTGCACTCAGGGGCTAGAGGGGGGGCGGGGCCAGGTGGGTTGATGTCTTGGGGTTTTGTTGGGGTGTCCGATGTTCCCACTCTTCTTTTGTTCTTTTGTCTTATGTAAGATTCTGTGATTATATGTGTGGAAAAAATAAGCTTTGCTTCTTCCTGCTCCTTTTCAGACATGTGTAGCAATGAGGTGTTATGTGTGTGTATGAATGTATATGTATATATATATATAAATAGATATTACAATGTCTGAAATAATGTCCAAGCCGAAGCTGTAGTATTTCTATTTGATTAAACTTACTTAAGATTTGTCAGCTCAAAACACAAATTATGCATAAGAAGTCTATGAAAACAGGCAATATTTGCATCTTAACATAACGGCAGCTGCTGAACTTTGATTTAAAAAAAAAAAAAACACCTGCTGAGTGATGCCGGGAACACCAACATAAGTTGAATTGCCAGTTTTATAGTGTGCGTAAAAAAAACACATAATGTGCGGACCCAATCCTGCCTTGTTTTTTATGCTGACTTTGGCTACAAGGACGGTGATCCTTTTCAGACATGTGTAGTAATGTGTTATGTGTATGTATATATAGATATTGTAAGTGTATTGTATTGTAAGTGTATGTGAGAAACAATAACGTAACATAGTACGCATGTCTGAAATAATGTCCAAGCCGAAGCTGTAGTATTTCTATTTGATTAAACTTACTTAAGATTTGTCAGCTCAAAACACAATTATTGCATAAGAAGTCTATGAAAACAGGCAATATTTGCATCTTAACATAACGGCAGCTGCTGAACTTTGATAAAAAAAAAAAAAAACATCTGCCGAGTGATGCCGGGAACACCAACATAAGTTGAATTGCCAGTTTTATAGTGTGCGTAAAAAAAACACATAATGTGCGGACCCAATCCTGCCTTGTTTTTTTATGCTGACTTTGGCTACAAGGACGATGATAGGGGTGTGTTGTCTGAGAGCGTGTCCGGCTTCTCGGGTTTATATATATATATACCTTCATATGAAACCCAAACCCCCTCGGCCCAATCCCACGTGCGTCTGCGTGCGCGCCCACTTGGCTAATGGCGACGTAATTTTTCTGAGCTGTTCCTGTGGTAGGTCCCTAAATCCCTGATCACTTTAACACAGTTCCGTGTATCTCGCTGCCTCATAAAAAAAAAAAATAATAAATTGAAGCGCCCATTCTAAGCCCTTTAGAAAGCAGCGTCATATGATTTGTGAACACACGCATAGATTTCACATGAGACACCGCAGGAATGCTTATGGCATAAAACCCTTTGATTAGCTAAAACAGCACTTCGGCTTCGGAAACCGATCCTCATGTGACCTTAATGTGATTGCTTTTTTTTTTTTTTTTTTTCCCATGCCCACCTATGCATACCTGATTAGGAAAGAACTCCAAGAGGAACGGGCCCAGAAGAATGATACCCAAACCCTCTGGATCCAGTTTGCGCCTGACCAGACGGACACTGTTGGAAGAGAAGAAGGAGCGGGGTCGGGTTGGGGGGGGGGGGCGGCGGGGGGGTAAGATTGTTACAAGGAAACATCACGTCAGCTTTGAGTGAAGCCATGTTTTTGGTGAGCGCTTGCGTGTTTTCAGAAAGACTGTGGTACAACTAAATATATACCTCTCTCCAGACATTCCTGTGTGTTAGATCAGCATTATTATTACTATTACAGGAAGAAAAAAACACGGTTTGATTGCCCTTTTAAGGCAGAAAAGGGAAAGGAGACACCAATGACTTGTGTGTGTGTGTATGATGTGCTGCTTAAAAGCAAAATGTATGAGATATTGTACAACACATGCAATTCTCAGCTGATGTTTGTTGCGGAATTTGTCGATTTTTCATTTATAGCTATGTGCTAATCGGCGCCGATGCGGACAGAAATGACCAATAAGATTCGGGCCAATAAGATGACTTTCAAACTGCTGCAGACGGCCAAGAGAATGAAAAGGAACATGAAAATTAACAGTCTATGGACTCACAATGCTGATGTTAAAGTTAAATAAACCACGGTGCTTAATCCTTCCCTGCCTTGATCTGTGCTGTAAAAAACAGACACGGGCATACAAAATATAGACGAGTTAAAGCATGATTTTTAGTATGCTGTGATAAACAGCATACTAAAAATCAGGGCTTAAGAGTCGTAACTTTGCTCGAACTGATTTCTGCAAGCCTTACGACACCCGACTTGGAACTTGAACTCGTACCCAATTCACAAATGAATTGCATGAAAGCCAATGGTGATGTAGATTTACCACACTGGCTTAAATAATTTCTCTCTTTAAAGCTATAAAAAGAAGGTTAACAGTCCATAACCTTAGCTTTAAATTGTGCACCACTTCACAATACCCCCTTATAAGGCAGAGAACAAAAGTGATCAAAATGGACCTCAGGAAAACATGACCTGATATTGGTGCATGTTTGTATATTTCGTGTTAAGTTGCTGAGTGATGAATTTAGTGTTATTTCTAAGACGGCAACGCGAGTCAGACCGTTATATTGAGTACTGACCTCCCTTTTGAAACTGATATTGGTGCATGTTTGTATATTTCGTGTTAAGTTGCTGCGTGATGAATTTAGTGTTATTTCTAAGACGGCAACGCGAGTCAGACCGTTATATTGAGTACTGACCTCCCTTTTGAAACTGATATTGGTGCATGTTTGTATATTTCGTGTTAAGTTGCTGCGTGATGAATTTAGTGTTATTTCTAAGACGGCAACGCGAGTCAGACCGTTATATAGAGTGCTGACCTCCCTTTTGAAACTGATATTGGTGCATGTTTGTATATTTCGTGTTAAGTTGCTGCGTGATTAATTTAGTGTTATTTCTAAGACGACAACGCGAGTCAGACTGTTATATTGAGTACTGACGACCCTTTTGAAACTGATATTGGTGCCCGTTTGTATATTTCGTGTTAAGTTGCTGCGTGATGAATTTAGTGTTATTTCTAAGACGACAACGCGAGTCAGACTGTTATATTGAGTACTGACGACCCTTTTTGTAACTGATATTGGTGCCCGTTTGTATATTTCCTGTTAAGTTGCCGCATGATGATTTTAGTGTTATTTCTAAGACGACAATGTGAGTCGGACTGTTATATTGAGTACTGACCTCCCTTTTGAAACTGATATTGGTGCATGTTTGTATATTTCGTGTTAAGTTGCTGCGCGATGAATTTAGTGTTATTTCTAAGACGACAACTCGAGTCAGACCGTTATATAGAGTGCTGACCTCCCTTTTGAAACTGATATTGGTGCATGTTTGTATATTTCGTGTTAAGTTGCTGCGTGATGAATTTAGTGTTATTTCTAAGACGGCAACGCGAGTCAGACTGTTATATTGACGACTGACCTCCCTTTTGAAACTGATATTGGTGCATGTTTATTTATTTCGTGTTAAGTTGCTGTGTGATGAATTTAGTGTTATTTCTAAGACAACAACGCGAGTCAGACCGTTATATTGAGTACTGACCTCCCTTTTGAAACTGATATTGGTGCATGTTTGTACATTTTGTGTTAAGTTGCTGTGTGATGAATTCAGTGTTATCTCTAAGACGACAACGTGAGTCACACTGTTATATTAAGTACTGACCTCCCTTTTGAAACCGATATTGGTGCATGTTTGTATATTTCGTGTTAAGTTGCTGTGTGATGAATTTAGTGTTATTTCTATGACTATTGAGTACTGACCTCCTGCAATTTCCAATTGTGTTGCCAGCTATTAAGACAATAACTGTGTTGACTCATTTTCAGTCAATATTAAATACACACTGCTAGTTAATTTTCAGTCAATATTAAATATATACTGCTATAGAAGCTCTACACTGACTACTCTAAAGTATATAAAGTTTCACTGCTGCTTTATTTCTCTTTGAAGATATAAGAAAATGGTTGCGTAAATGTGAGGGTTGCACATGCTTTGGAGGCTGAAGATAAGTGATCCAAAAGCAGCCGTGGCTAAATTGACATGTAGAATTTTGTTATGGCTGAGAATATCGACCATTTGATCACAAGTGGCTAGCAGCTGTCACGCTAAGTACAGGAATACTCCAGCCGTTATCAGGCAGGCATCCGTGTGATCAAAGTCTTGAACGTGTTTTTCCAGAACAGCACCATCAAACTGCGGATTGTTAAACACGGCGGATTTGGGGCCGTTACACGCATGTTGTGTGGCATGGAAATAGCCAGAGGTCCCCCCTTCCGAAGACCCCCTGTGGTGTGCTCTGTTATGCTGTGATGTGTTGGCCATCTGGGGTTCTGCAGAGCAAATCAGTGGTCCGGTTACTGGGCCAAGCCCGTGGTCCCAGTGCAGAGCTTACTGCTCCTCACTGGAAAACGTGCTTCTGTTTGAAGCAACGCTTTTAAGTGTTTCCTCCCTCTCGCGGCATTTCTTCCTGTCGTTAATGTCCCCCCCCTCTGATTCTGACATTGTTTTGTATTCATGCTTTTTCACAATGAGCCGACTCTCGCTGTAGTTTATAGTAGCCTGCTAGTGAAACATGAGCTGGATGTCCAACGTGGCGTGGCCGTGACTTTGGAGTACCGGACCTTAGAGGATCCACAGGTGCAAACAAGCAGCAGGAGATACAAATGTGAAGTACTTACTATTCAGGCTCTGAGACAAGGCCAAGGGCTTTCATCACTTCCTCCAGCAGCGTGTCTGCGATGAAGCCGTTGTCTGGGTGGGTGACACACAAGGAGAGATGGATGCGCATGACTAAAAAAATACTCAAGAGGGAGACCTTCGCCGATCCCGTGTGGGAATTAACACGTGATACAAGTCAAAATAACACACGTACACATGCGTAGTCACCTTTGCCCTTTCTTCCTGACCTACATTCCATGAACATGATGATTGCTTTACCTGAGAGGAGACGAGTTAAATGCTAACATGTGCTTTTCGAGGGCGGCACGGTGGATGAGTGGTTAACACGCAGACCTCACAGCTAGGAGACCCGAGTTCAATCCCACCCTCGGCTATCTCTGTGTGGAGTTTGCATGTTTGCCGGTTTCCTCCCACATTCCAAAAACATGCTAGGTTAATTAGCGACTCCAAATTGTCCATAGGTATGAATGTGAGTGTGAATGGTTGTTTGTCTATATGTGCCCTGTGATTGGCTGGCCACAGACAGGCCGAAGACAGCTGGGATAGGCTCCAGCACCCCCTTGTGAGGATAAGCGGTAGAAAATGAATGAATGAATATTAATTCATGGCTGCACGGTGGATGTGTGGTTAGCGCGCAGACCTCGCAGCTAGGAGACCAGGGTTCAATTCCACCCTCGGCCACATCTCTGTGTGGAGTTTGCATGTTCTCCCCGTGCATGTGTGGTTTTTCTCCGGGTACTCCGGTTTCCTCCCACATTCCAAAAACATGCTAGGTTAATTAGCGACTCCAAATTGTCCATAGGTATGAATGTGAGTGTGAATGGTTGTTTGTCTATATGTGCCCTGTGATTGGCTGGCTGGCGACCAGTCCAGGTTGTACCCTGCCTCTTGCCCAAAGACAGCTGGGATAGGCTCCAGCACCCCCCACGACTCTAGAAAATGAATGAATGAATGTGTTTTTCGACTTACGTGAGCCTGTGTGGGCTCTTGTTTAGATGCATGCATAGTGTTTTGACTGCCCCCCCCCTCCACTCCCAAACAACTAAATCACACTGACAGGTGTAGACACACGCAAACAGTCATTTATTACACGTGTGGCGACATCCTCATGTCTTCTAGGAGTTATTGCATAGTGTGTGATTTTTTTTTTTTCCACCCCCTCAACACATGGCGCTATGCCGACGCGGTGTGTGTGTGTGTGTGTGTGATGCGGTCAGATTTACGGCACGTTAACGCCGCACTTAAGTGAGCTGAAGCATGGCTAAAGTGTGTGTGTGTGTGTATAGCGAGTAGGCCAAAAGAGAACGTGTGCTTCGTGTACGGTGCGAAATTATGCGAAATTATGCTAACATCCACATCATTCATTCATTCATTTTCTACCGCTTTTCCTCACGAGGGTCGCGGGGGTGCTGGAGCCTATCCCAGCTCTCTTCATGGCGAGAGGCGGCGTACACCCTGGACTGGTGGTCAGCCAATCACAGGGCACATATAGACAAACAACCATTCACACTCACTTTCACACAAAAAAAGTCTCCTCCCATTCCATGTGGAAGCGGTAAATTTTTGCCTTCTTAAGTTTAGGTGAGGCGGCATGGCGGTCTAGTGATTAGCGCGCAGACGTCACAGCTAGGAGACCAGGGTTCGATTCCACCCTGGGCCATCTCTGTGTGGAGTTTGCAATCACAGGGCACATATAGACAAACAACCATTCACACTCACATTCATACCTATGGACAATTTGGAGTCGCCAATTAACCTAGCATGTTTTTGGAATGTGGGAGGAAACCGGAGTACCCGGAAATGCACGGGGAGAACATGCAAACTCCACACAGAGATGGCCCAGGGTGGAATCGAACCCTGGTCTCCTAGCTGTGAGGTCTGCGCGCTAACCACTAGTCCGCCGTGCCGCCTCACCTAAACTTAAGGAGGCAAAAATTTTATTTTTTAATTTACCACTTCCACATGGAATGGGAGGAGACTTTTTTGTGTGAAAGTGAGTGTGAATGGTTGTTTGTCTATATGTGCCCTGTGATTGGCTGGCTGGCGACCAGTCCAGGTTGTACCCTGCCTCTTGCCCAAAGACAGCTGGGATAGGCTCCAGCACCCCCCACGACTCTGGAAAATGAATGAATGAATGTGTTTTTCGACTCACGTGAGCCTGTGTGGGCTCTTGTTTAGATGCATGCCTAGTGTTTTGACTGCCCCCCCCTCCACTCCCAAACAGGGTGGAATCGAACCCTGGTCTCCTAGCTGTGAGGTCTGCGCGCTAACCACTAGTCCGCCGTGCCGCCTCACATGAAACTTAAGGAGGCAAAAAATTTATTTTTTAATTTACCACTTCCACATGGAATGGGAGGAGACTTTTTTTGTGTGAGAAAGTGAGTGTGAATGGTTGTTTGTCTATATGTGCCCTGTGATTGGCTGGCCACCAGTCCAGGGTGTACCCCGCCTGTCGCCGGAAGACAGCTGGGATAGGCTCCAGCACCCCTCTGCAACCTTTGTGAGGATAATCGGTAGAAAATGAATAACAATGACAGTTAAATGTGTCATATTATATATATATAGGCATTATACTTAGCATTATACTTAGCATTCACACATATTATGAAATGTTAACAAAAATGTCCATGTATTCAAGCTCCTGGCATATTCCGATTAACCCATTGGAATAATGTGCTACTTTGGTTTGAGGTTTGCGGACAGTCAGAGGAATTGCATCTTTTCCTCCCTCCTCACCGCAGAGGAACTAACTTGAACTGCATCATCATCTACTTTAAGCTCATTTTAGACAACCAATCTCCATTTCTAAAAGGTTGTTTCGTTTCATTATTGCATCACTGTTCGTTCACTTCCCCCCGGTGACCTGCACGGGACAAGGAGGAAACGATGAAAGGAGCGGTTGATGGTTGACTCAGCTGTAAGACGAGCTGAGCTCACCAAGCTAAACAACAACACTGGAGATTGAGATGAGACAGAAAAGTCGTTCTGGTTGCTGGAGAAGAAAATATTGTCGTGAGAGCAGGGAACAAGAGAAGCGGGCGCTTGTTCAAGTATGTCTTCCACCGCAGAGGAGAAATGGCTGTGTTGGTTAAATAATGTCCCGGTGACAAATACGAACGGATTACCTTCGGGATCAAATGACTGGAAGACCCTCCTTGCCTGCTCCGCTGGACACTCTTCACCGACCAGGGACATCTCCTGTAGGCAGGAACAATATACTGACAATGGAGACAATGGTTGACCAGAATGATGACCTAAAAGTGGCTCTGATTTGCAGCTAGAGAAATACTGGGAAGTAATAAATTGGATGTTGAGTGTCTGGTGATTTAACCAACAACCTGTAGAAACACTGTGTGTGTGTGTACCATGTGTGGGTGTACGGCTATGCAAGGGGCCAGCATAATCGCTGGAGTGGGCCGAGCTATTAACTGATTTTCTGATAAAGACTGCTGACTTGTTTTTACTGCAAACACACACAATCAGGTAATCAAGCTCGGCACATAAACACGATTCATGAGAAACTTTTGGTGAATTTCACTGCGATGAGATTAGATTCAAGTAAACACCGGACTCATAATCTTTGGATATTTATTCATGATATTTTCTTTAGGATATCAACAACTAACCGCAACGGAGGCCTGTTTTAAGTCAGATTTTGGACTCGGTAAGTGATGTAAAAACACAAAAGCACCATAAATCCCAAGAGGAGAGGGAATGGATAGTTCCAAAAAAAGTCGATTTTGGCTCAAAGACCACTGGAGCTAAACAGGAATTCTGCCTGTCAGCATGACAATCACTCCAACAACACATCAATGAAAGTTGGTCAGTCAGACATATGCTCAAAAGTTTAGGATCACTTGCAAATTTCTTTGTTTTCCAAAGAAAAACTAATTTTCATGCATTTCACAAACAATTTTTTTCCATTTCACAAAATTAAATCAGATGATTTTCAAAGAAGGATGTACATTTTTGCATAAAGGCCTACTATCAACAAGTGTCAGTCCTCTGCATCAATCTCCTGGTATGGCTGCTAAACCAAATTCATCATTTCATAAGGCTAATAGATTATTAAAAAACCCAATCCAATCCACTTTATTTATATAGCACATTTTTATAAACAGTTTCCAAAGTGCTGCACAGACTAGTAAAATAAAAAGATAAAAAATAAAATACAATAAATAAAAGGTACAAATTGAATTTAATCCAAAACTAAAATTTAATAAAATAGTAAAATAGATATTAAAATATTAAAAACAAGAAGCAAAGCAATAAAAATATAAAAAATAAAACCAATTAATATAAAAAGAAAGAACTAAACGACTCACTCCGCGTTAAAAGCCAGAGAATAAAAGTGGGTTTTAAGACGAGACTTAAAGTTTCGATTTTGGGGGCCTTTTTTTACTTGGGAGGGGAGAGAGTTCCATAGTTTGGAACCCATCTAAAAAAAAAAAATCTCTTACCATGCTGTTAACTACTCCCTTCAGAGAGCAGCACAAACTGGGTCTAACAAGGACAGAAAAACGCTGCACAACGCTGCAAGAAGACACATATCTGAGAGTGTGTAGTTTAACATAAAGACGCCTCACAGGTCGTCACCTGGCAGCTGGACTAAATAGTCGCCGTGAAGCGGCGACTTCAGGATGCTGGACTTCATGGCCAAAAAAAACACATCTCAGACTGGCCAAAAAAAATTTCCAAGTGATCCCAAACTTTTGAGCGGTAGAGTATTTCCTATAGATTACCCGCAAAAGACTCAAAGATATAATTTAAAAAAATGGCTTTTTTTTTCCTTTTTGAATTGAACTTAGCATAGCAACATAATCAAAGACATAAACAAAACAAAACCCTGCTACAGTATTTTAACAGGAGCGTTCCCATAACATGCTAGGTTAATTGTCCATAGGTATGAATGTGAGTGTGAATGGTTGTTTGTCTATATGTGCTCTGTGATTGGCTGGCCACCAGTCCAGGGTGTACCCCGCCTCTCGCACGAAGACAGCTGGGATAGGCTCCAGCACTCCCCGCAACCCTTGTGAGGATAAGCGGTAGAAAATGAATGAAAAACTGATTTGAGTGATGGACAGTTTACCTTATTAATGTTATTTGTTGTACATTGTTTTTTTGTTTTTTTTTTTGAGGCGACTGTACATTTACAGTATATGGTTCCACAGTTAGAAGCAGCCCACAGACGGCAACCACGAGTGGGCTGCATCCAGTGGATTTGTCACAACAACACAACACATTTTCACCATATTGTGTGTAGCGGTGTTATTAAACACAAAGGAATATATGAAAACATTTGAATATTTATCTTTCTACGATTTCACAAACTCTAGCAAAGCGTGCAGGCGAAAGGAGTCCCACTGTTCCTCCTTACGAGGGAGGAAGTGGTCTCATCAAAGTAGTTGTCTCGTGACAAAAACTGCACTAACACACAATGTTATTACTGTGCAAATGAACATTGCTCATCTCCGCTGTACTTGGCCTTCATTAAAGCAAAACACGATTCAAGCAGGCTCATATAAGGTTTCACTGTACACTTATTACAACTGCTCATTCGGGAAGGTGGGGGAATGTGGACGTCTGGGAGTGCGATGACTCCCAGCTGCCTTTTGCTTCAGATACAAAGAAAACACAGCAGTGGACGCGGTGATCTGTCACACATACTATTTGCCACGTACTGATTTGTTAACATTACAGGCTCCATAAATCTGCTGCTAGATTTGTCATTACCGAAATGTGCTGTTTCTACACTTGCAAGGGAATATCATCATGAGAAATGTATTTCTAGTTACGGGTCGAACAGGAAAGAATGTGTCTTGTCACACCGATTATCCTGATGCATTGTAAAGCTCCTATCAATGTTGATCTAGTATGTATCTCCGCAAGGTGATGAGACCCCTAATGGTTTTCATGTGGCCCCAAAAGTCCAATAAACATCGTCAAAGGAAGTTCAGCTGCAGTTTATTGTCTTCTAATAAACAACCGCAACCTGACAAGGCGTCATCAACTGAAATATACCATTCCAGCCGTTCAATAAGTGCTATTACCGGGTACAAGGGTAATGAACACAATGACTCACAACATGCACATGAGGTTAAATAACAGCAGCCAACATGACGTGACTTTGTGTTTGTGATGACAGGTCTGCTTGGACGTCTTTGATGTGTGTTTTATTAGAGGCCCGAGGAAGATGCTGCTGAGTTGGGAGACATGGAGCAAACATGCTCCACAGGGAAGATGTGTGTGTGTGTGTGTGTGTGTGTGTGTGTGTGAGTCTACTCTAATGGTGCCATTCCGTTATTGTGAGCGTTTGTGTCTGAGTCATGGTGTAATTATCCAGTCTGTCTCTTACAAACATTTGTTCTAATATTCTATAGTTGTTCTAATATTCTAAGTGGACGTGCATGCGCACTATAACCTTCCTCTTGTATTAGGGTCGGCATCGACCTGTTTTACATTTTAATTTTATGCATTTTTGGCCTTGTGCGACTTATACTCCGGAGCGACTTATGTATGTTTTTTTTCTACCTAATTATGTAATTTTTGGCCTTATGCGACTTATACTCCGGAGCGACTTATGTATGTTTTTTTTCTACCTAATGATGCATTTTTGGCCTTGTGCGACTTATACTCCGGAGCAACTTATATATGTTTTTTTTCTACCTAATTATGCAATTTTTGGTCTTATGCGACTTATACTCCGGAGCAACTTATGTATGTTTTTTTCTACCTAATTATGCAATTTTTGGCTTTATGCGACTTATGTATGTTTTTTTTCCTACCTAATGATGCATTTTTGGCCTTGTGCGACTTATGTATGTTTTTTTCTACCTAATTATGCAATTTTGGCCTTGTGCGTCTTATACTCCGGGGCGACTTATGTATGTTTTTTTCTACCTAATGATGCATTTTTGGCCCCTTGCGACTTATACTCCAACTTATGTATGTTTTTTTCTACCTAATTATGCATTTTTGGCCTTGTGCAACTTATACTCCAGTGCGACTTATGTATGTTTTTTTCGACCTAATTATGCATTTTTAGCCTTGTGCGACTTATACTCCAACTTATGTATGTTTTTTTCTACCTAATTATGCAATTTTGGCCTTGTGCGACATACTCCGGAGCGACTTATGTATGTTTTTTTCTACCTAATTATGCAATTTTGGCCATGTGTGACTTATACTCCGGAGCGACTTATGTATGTTTTTTTTCTACCTAATTATGCAATTTTTGGCCTAATGCGACTTATTCTCCGGAGCGACTTATGTATGTTTTTTTCTACCTAATGAAGCATTTTTGACCTTGTGCGACTTATACTCCGGAGCGCCTTATGTTTTTTTTCTACCTAATTATGCAATTTTGGCCTTGTGCGAATTATACTCCGGAGCGACTTATGTATGAATTTTTTCTACCTAATTATGCATTTTTGGCCTTGTGCGACTTATACTCTGGAGCGACTTATGTATGTTTTTTTCTACCTAATGATGCATTTTTGGCCTTGTGCGACTTATACTCTGGAGCGACTTATGTATGTTTTTTTTCTACCTAATTATGCAAATTTGGCCTTGTGCGACTTATAGTCCAGAAAATACGGTACTATATAAATACTATAGAAATGACACTTAACTATACTCGTCAAGGATTCTTATCTACTGACAATGAGTCATAAGTCAACACGCAGGCATTATTGTCTAAATAACTGGCACCCACGATGTCTTGCTGACAAGCATGGCCTCGGGCTGCATGAGTGCTGTCAACACTGGAAAGCCACGGTTCATTGAAGGGAAATATTCATTCTAACAAGTACTGCAAAAAAAAACCCACATTCCATATTTAGTATTCGTAAACAAGCTAAGTATTCAGGCAATCCCTGGACTTAAATCCAATTTTTAATGCATCCTCTGCCACCACTGTTCCAGACGTATCTCTGCTACTTTAGGAAGTCCAACTCGGGGTACTCCCCCGCCCCTGTCCGCCTAAAGAGCTATTGAGTGGCCATGGAGCAAGTCTGAAAGGATCCGTTTCAGGACAACAAAGACGAGGTCTTGTCAACTGCTATGGTCCACACAGGATCACGACAAGACTAAAAGGCTTGTTCTATTGTTCTATTGAAGTATGGGTATTTATGTGGCTTTTGGTGTCGGTGATCTTAACTTGTATCTTATGGTGATTCAGGACACGGTATCTCACTACAGCAGGGAGAACGGAGAATGGTTCTACGCTAACAGAGACCAATACACAGGGGGGGAAAGACGAATAATGCAGCACTCACGCAGCCTTTCAGTCCGCTACAATACCCTTTTGGTCTGACCTGTCACAGATTATTAATGACTGTTCATGTACACCCTGTTGCTACTTTGTGCTTTTACATTGCCCTCACCCCTTGGTTCCCTCAAGGCATGACATTTAGAAGAGACTATTGTTTTCTTCAGCTTCTGATCATTTATGCAGTCGTTTCACTACATTTACTGTATGAGCACACAGCTTGTGCCTGGGCATGCCCATATAAGTAAGTTATATTTGTATTTATAATATATTTGAGCCCATGCTCGGCCGTCTCTGTGTGGAGTTTGCATGTTCTCCCCGTGCATGCATGGGTTTTCTCCGGGTACTCCGGTTTCCTCCCACATTCCAAAAACATGCTAGGTTAATTGGCGACTGAATCGTGTTTTAAAAAAGAAGGGTCGTCTTATATTCAGGATTAATATTTTTATCCTTGTGAGGCTAAGCGGTAGAAAATGAATTAATGAATTTACTAATACTTTTTTTCTCTCAAAAGGTTGAATCGTGTCTTAAAAAAGAAGGGTCGTCTTATATTCAGAGTCGTCTCTTATTCAGGATTAATATTTTTATCCTTGTGAGAATAAGCGGTAGAAAATGAATGAATTAATTTACTAATACTTTTTTCCTCTCAAAAGGATGAATTGTGTTTTAAAAAAGAAGGGTTGTCTTATATTCACAGTCGTCTCATATTCAGGATTAATATTTTTATCCTCATGAGGATATGCGGGAGAAAATGAATGAATTAATGAATTTACTAACACCTTTTTTCTCTCAAAAGGATGAATCATGTTTAAAAAAAGAAGGGTCGTCTTATATTCAGGATTAATATTTTTATCCTGTCAGAATAAGCGGTAGAAAATGAATGAATTAATGAATTTACTAATACTTTTTTCCGCTCAAAAGGATGAATCGTGTTTTAAAAAAGAAGGGTCGTCTTATATTCAGATTCGTCTCATACTCAGGAGTAATATTTTTATCCTTGTGAGAATAAGCGGTAGAAAATGAATGAATTAATGAATTTACTAATACTTTTTTCCTCTCAAAAGGACGAATCGTGTTTTAAAAAAGAAGGGTCGTCTTATATTCAGTCGTCTATTATTCAGATTACTATTTTTATCCTTGTGAGAATAAGCGGTAGAAAATGAATGAATGACTGAATTCACTAATACTTTTTTCTTGTCAAAAGGATGAATCGTGTTTTAAAAAAGAAGGGTCGTCTTATATTCGGAGTCGTCTCATATTCAGGATTACTATTTTTATCCTTGTGAGAATAAGCAGTAGAAAATGAATGAATTCATGAATTTACTAACACCTTTTTTCTCTCAAAAGGATGAATCATGTTTAAAAAAAAAAGGGTCGTCTTATATTCAGGATTAATATTTTTATCCTGTCAGAATAAGCGGTAGAAAATCAATGAATTAATGAATTTACTAATACTTTTTTCCGCTCAAAAGGATGAATCGTGTTTTAAAAAAGAAGGGTCGTCTTATATTCAGATTCATCTCATACTCAGGAGTAATATTTTTATCCTTGTGAGAATAAGCGGTAGAAAATGAATGAATGAATTTACCAATACTTTTTTCCTCTCAAAAGGATGAATCGTGTTTTAAAAAAGAAGGGTCGTCTTATATTCAGAGTTGTCTCTTATTCAGGATTAATATTTTTATCATTGTGAGAATAAGCGGTAGAAAATGAATGAATGAATAAATTTACTAATACTTTTCTCTCTCAAAAGGATGAATCGTGTTTTCAAAAAGAAGGGTCGTCTTATATTCAGAGTCGTCTATTATTCAGGATTAATATTTTTATCCTTGTGAGAATAAGCGGTAGAAAATGAATGAATTAATGAATTTAGTAATACTTTTTTTCTCTCAAAAGGATGAATCGTGTTTTAAAAAAAGAAGGGTCGTCTTATATTCAGGATTAATATTTCAGAAGGGAATCAAGCAATGGGAAAAATGGCTTTATACTCAGAACAATATGTCATGCATCATCTTCACCTTCTTCCTGGCATCTCAGGAACTGTCTAAAAACAGATGCAATTACGGAACGTGAGCTATCCAACACAGCCCCTTTCTCACATGCGCACACATTATTATTATTATTATTATTATTATTATCAAAAAAGAATCGTGTTTGTGGATGTAGATTAGATTTAAAAAACTAATGCTATTAAGAAGACGGTCTAAAAAGCCATAGCTGCACACTAGCGACAACTCAAGGGAATACACACCCGTCCCCAATGGCAGACCGAAGAAGCCACTGACACATCAGAAGCAGGGATCGGATGTTGGGGCTAAAAGCCACATTAGCCAAGTTAGTGTAGATTTCGTTCCACTAAGCCGTGGGAAATAGTAGCGTACCTCCAGTAACGGCTAAAACCAGATTTACCGTCAAGAAAGGCACGTGAAGGGTGGCAGAGCGTAGTGTCAATGCTCTACGTCAGTAAACATGCATGTGCATATATTCCAAGTATCCCGAGAGTACAAACGGATCCAGATGGGAACTCTGGAATCACGTTCCCGCACAGGAAGTCATCCACTTGAAGCGCACGTACACACAAACGCTAATCAGGATTAGGTTCCCTTCCACTGTGGAACGTGTGTAGAATAGTGTGTGACTCTACATTCATGTATGAACATGTCGCTAACCGCTAAAAGGGAGCTGAGGCAATCGGTAAATGATCGGCACACGCATGACGACCGTTGGGTCATCAGAGCAACCAACACATGTAACGGAGATTTTAATCAATGGCGTATTATGGGATGTGGCGTTGTGATGGAGATGATTGCCAGCCATCTTCACAAGAGCAAGGAGAATTGATTCGGTCCAAGTCTACGGACCAGCTTAAAACACGCAAGACACAACAATATATTATGTTACTCGTTCGGGGACCGAGTTTGCCGTACACGCGCATCTGAATTAGCACGGGATGAAATCTGATGATTCCGACTTCTGAGCGGCAGTTTTATTGAAGTTGAAACAACAGAGTTGACCTCAGTGTACGGATGGGGGATGGGGGGGGGCATTCCACATCCTGTGAGGTAGCACTGTATGTGCTTGCATGTATTTTATTGTAAAACAGGGGTCTCAAACACGTGGCCCGCGGGCCAAATGTGGCCCGCAGGACACTAGTTTGAGGCCCCCACCTTGATATGAAAGTTTAATGTTAGTGCGGCCCGCGCAAGTTTGATATGGATGCTGTATGGTATCATGTACCCAGAAAAAATTATTACGTTTGATTAATGTTCATGTTAAAGGTTAAATAACTGTTAATAGTTATCCTCCCTATCCGTGTGGAAGTGGTAAGTTTTTGGCTATTTAAGGAAACTTATAGGAAATAACTTGAAGGCTACCGTTTAGGTCGCCAGCTCTCTAGTTTGCGAGTTCGCATGTGTCTCAAGACCCTGCAGTTGCGCAATATGTTGTAAATCAGGGGTCTCAAACACGCGGCCCACTAGTTTGAGGCCCCCGCCTTGATATGAAAATTTAATGTTAGTGCGACCGGCGCAAGTTTGATATGGATGCTGTATGGTATCATGTACCCAGAAAAAAATATTACGTTTGATTAACGTTCATGTTAAAGGTTAAATAACTGTTAATAGTTATCCTCCCTATATGTGTGGAAGTGGTAAGTTTTTGGCAATTTAAGTTTAAAGGAAATAACTTGTGGGCTACCGTTTAGGTCGCTAGCTCTCTAGTTTGCGAGATAGCATGTGTCTCAAGACCCTGCAGTTGCGCAATATGTTGTAAATAAAAAGAGTATAAATGTGACTATAGTCGTGTTTTGTCATGTCTACAGGGCTCTAATAATGTTTTGTTCATTTTAATCTGAAAAAAATAATTTGTCTACCCAACGACTATATGTGGTTTCTTAAGTTTTTATTATGTGCCATTTTATTATTATTATTATATTTATTTATTACTTTTTTGAAAACAAAAAGGATTAAAATGTCTATTGACAAATGACAGCAAAGGGAGTTGAACCTAGTATCAAATCAAATCAATCAATCAATCAATCAAGCTTATCTGGCCTACAGTGCATGCCCATATAAGGAATCCCGCCAATCTGTGACATCACACATCGCCAGCGTTGGAACGCCCTCTGAAACAGAGCATTCAGAGCCATCCCAAACTTCTTTCAGGGCTCACTTCCAAATGCGCAAACCTCATTATCTGAAACTCTGGCATCGTTTAACACCAGAATAAAATATTCTAACTACATTTATAGGTCAGAAAAGTGCAAAAAGCATAATTGGTCCCCTTTAAAAATATATAATAATGCAATATTTTCTTTAATATGTAAATTTTGTGACAAGGACTTTCTCACAGGAAATTATTGCTGTCTGACATTGGCAGCATTTCTTGAAATGCTGGCTTTTCGACTGTTAAACAGCAGCATTTCTTTTTGCGATGACTTTCTGTGAATGCACATAAATTTGCGCTGTTGCCTTTGTATTTACTTTGCTGTCTCAGTGAGTGTTGACTATCGGGATTCGTTTTCTTTTTGTCCCCCCCTGCAGTTCGGAAAACTGGGTTGGGTGAGCAAGTTCGACAACATATGTCCGTGTTGATGAGCTTACCTTGCTCACAAATAATATTCCCACTATTCCACTTAGCTGCGCCATAATAATAATAATAATAATTTTTGCCGGCCTTCATTACTGTGAGACCATTTTTTTTCAGACCGATGGGTAACCTAAAAACGTTAAAACTCCACTACCAAATATTAGCGTTCGGCTTGACTGTCATTTTGGAAGACGAGACTTTATTTGACCGATACTGACAACCAGCACCTCATAATAAGGACCGCCGACTTATCCCGGTATTACTGACATCGGAACCACTTTAGACATGAATGCTATTGTGGTCAGCGTGGCTACAAGTAATGATTATGATTATGTCAATAACGTTTTCCTGTATGGTACATACATATGTACAGCAGACTCGGAGGTTTAGAAACTAAAAATTGCAGCATAATTTGTGTGTTCCTACATGCAAAGCAACGTAGGCAAGGCCTGCACTCCTTTTCGGAAAAAAGTGGAATCCAAGAATGAGCGCAGGCCATATATATATATATATATGACTCTTTTGAACTCACTCACAGGGTTTTGATATCTGACCTGCCTTTATTAAATCTGTTAAGTGGGTTCCATATTTTGGTTTTCCTAACCTGTCAAGGAGCCTGGCTTATATTAAACACTGTGTGACATGTGTTTGGACAATAATGGAAACGGTGTATTGAACTTGCCTTTGTGAAAAACACAGAGAGGTGAGTTTCGCTGCCAAGGATCCAAATAGGGAACTGGGGTGACTTGAGGAATGCGCCCACCTGAAATAAACACACAGAAAGACGGAGTTTCTTACGGAACGTTGATTGGATTTGTTATTTCTAGGATGAATTAAATGGATGGGTTTATAATTATGTCATTAGCGGCATTAGAAACATGAACATGAGGTGGGCTCTCAAAACCTTTTTTTGTATTTTTCCATTGTATAGATTATTTGTTACAGGCAGTCTTAAAACGTTGCATTAAGGAACATCACGTGATTACATTTACACCAGTCAACAGAACAGAGCAGGACGACGCCGGGCTTATTTCTGATAACTGTTTGCCTAGTAGAGAGAGAAAAAGAATAGAGATTTTGTAAAAACAGATTGATAAGTTTATCAAAAAAAAAAAAAAAAATTCAAGAAAAATATTAATCAGCATTTAGTTGCTATTTTGACTTAAAATAATTAGTATTATTTCGGTCCTTAAATGGAAATTAACTTTAGCTTAGTGGACCGCTTTTCATCAATTCTCTGATGGCAACACCAGGTCCCTTAGTTATGTATAAAAAAAAAAAAAAAAAAAAAAATTGAAAAAAATGACAGAAATTTTTTAGCTGAATTTCATTTTTTGGTGCTTATGTTGGCAATAACAAACATTCATTCATTCATTTTCTACCGCTTTTTCCTCACGAGGGTCGCGGGCGGTGCTGGAGCCTATCCCAGCTGTCTTTGGGCGAGAGGCGGGGTACACCCTGGACTGGTGGCCAGCCAATCACAGGGCACATATAGACAAACAACCATTCACACTCACGTTCACACTAAACTCATCACACAGCAGCTTAAGACTCAAAACATTCATTCATTCATTCTCTACCGCTTTTTCCTCACGAGGGTTGCGGGAGGTGCTGGAGCCTATCCCAGCTGTCTTTGGGCGAGAGGCGGGGTACACCCTGGACTGGTGGCCAGCCAATCACAGGGCACATATAGACAAACAACCATTCACACTCACATTCATACCTATGGACAAGTTGGAGTCGCTAATTAACCTAGCATGTTTTTGGAATGTGGGAAGAAAACCCACGCATGCACGGGGAGAACATGCAAACTCCACACAGAGATAGCTGAGGGTGGACTTGAACTCAGGTTTTCTAGCTGTGAGGTCTGCGCGCTAACCACTCGTCCACCGTGCAGCCTATTCCAAAAATTCCGTGCATGTGTGGGTTTTTAAGATTGCATTGTTTGCAAAGTGCTGCACGGTGGTCGAACTCGGGTCGCTGTGAGGTCTGCGCGCTATAACCACTCAACCACCGTGCTAACCAGTTAGCCCCAAATTTATTTCACCTAAACTTAAAAAGACAAAAAAATTACCACTTCCACATGGAATGGGAGGAGACTTTTTTTGTGTGAAAGTGAGTGTGAATGGTTGTTTGTCTATATGTGTCCTGTGATTGGCTGGCCACCAGTCCAGGGTGTACCCCGCCTCTTTAACAAACAATAAACCGTAATTCTTCCGCGGTCATATCTTATAACCGGCATTTATTTAAGCCTATTATGTAATCTATTGTCAACAAGAGGGCGTCGGGAGCCAGTTTGGGTCTAATATTTCTAAACACACATTTTCAGTGTGGTTTATATTTACAGTAGACTTGAAAATATCCAATTTCTATATATTAACAGTGAGGCCCTGTGTGTTCCCTTGTATGTGGAGCGATATCGGCAGTGTTATTTATCATTTCAAGTCACTCTGACTGGACTTTACGGTACCTGATCCTTCTCCATCGCTGCCCCCACCCTCTGGAACTCTTTGCCTCATTCACTCCATGCTTGCCTTGACTTTCTCAGTTTAAAAAAAAAAAAAACAACTAAAAACCCACCTCTTTAAATCTGCTTTTATTCAAGTGTCTGAGTATTTTGAAAAGCGCTATACAAATAAAATGCATTATTATTATTATTATTATTATTATTATAATTACCTTGCAGTAGCGGAGTGACTCCATGAGTGTGAGGAAGCCAACTGATGCTTGTTTATGAATACCATGTAGCTCTAGGAGAAAAAAAAAAAAAGACAATGAAAGACAGAATTCCAGTATGTGGTTCAGAACTTTGCAGCAACTATTGCCCTCTGGTGGACATGACTGACACTTACAGGAACTAAACTGTGCACATGTGAATACTTGAAAAACAATGTGTGTAAAAAAAATGGATGTGGTTTTGCTTGCTTTCAGTGCTTACTCATGCCGGAACACTCTCGTTCTCCATCCCAGACATTAGAGACAGCATGGCCAGTCACAAGGAGGTTGACCAGGCTCTGACTACGACATAAACAACGACATACAGTAAGAATAAATACTGCAAATACAACGTTTGAGATGTGTTACCTTCCATGTCCGTGCACTGGATCTATGAGGGGTTCCGTCGTGTCTTGGATCTCATTTTTAATGTTGTCGATACCCTGTGCAAAGGAAAAAATATAATAAAAAAGCCAAAACTTAGGGCATAAATGCGTCTTATTTTTGGTTCCACCAATGGTACCTTTGTGAGGATGACAGAGTAAAGAAAAAGCAAGACTCCGCAGCACCCCTTCCAGGTGTGGTAGAGAGAAAGCACCTCCTCTTTGAGGTCAGACACGGACATAACAGCTCGCTTGCTGCGGGAGGACATGAACGCAAACAAACATCGTTAAAGAAGCACACTAAATACCACATGACTTTTTGGACATTTTAAACAGCATTTTTAAAGCACTTACTGGTTACTGTAATGTATGTAGAAGTCATTAAGAGACGTATACATAACAAAACAACTGGTGGTATCAATTTGGTATTAAGGATAAATGGAGCTTTTCTTCCTGTCACTCACTCATGCACTAGTGACCTGAAGAAATGCAGCTAAGACACAGAGACCCGCGTGGAAAGGAATATAATATAATTTAGGACCCAAAAATGACTGAATGGATTGAAGTATTTCTTTTAAATATTTTAAAGACCTTTCAAAATCGTATTTGAAACATTTTATGAAAATTTTAGACCAGGGGTGGGCAAACTACGGCCCGGGGGCCACATCCGGCCCGCCACGTGTTTGAATTCGGCCCGCCCAATCTTTCCAAAGTATTTCATTTCAACTCAACATACAACCTGGCATCATGGCCTGAGCCAACCTTTTGATGGTTTTATCAATTTCGTTTTTTGACATGGTCTGTTGTTTACAAAGTGCTCCTGAAAAAAGAGACACAAGCACATAATAATAATAATAATAACAATTATTATTAGATTATTATAATTATTATTAGAACTATTATGATTATTATAATTATTATATTAATGCTAATTATTATATTAATTATATATAATATTATTGGTATATTTGCATATTTTACATAATAATAATAATTATTTTAATTTTATTGTAATTATTATAATATTTTATTATTTTTTTTAAATATTTAAATATAAATAATAAATAATAATAGCAGATTGCATGACAATTTTACAGATACAATAATACCAGGTGGACTGTTACGTGTAAAATATATAGTATATAGTTAATTTTAGTGCGTTCTAAACATAGAAATAAAGACAGCTGGGATAGGCTCCAGCACCCCTTGCTACCCTCGTGAGAATAAGCGGTAGAAAATGAATGAATTAATTAATTTACTAATATTTTTTTTATCTCAAAAGGATGAATCGTGTCTTAAAAAAAAGAAGTGTCGTCTTATATTTAGGAGTCGTCTCATTAATTATTAATTATTAATGGGATTAATTTTTTAATCCCATTCTTAGTTTCTAAACAGGGCGGCACAGTGGACGAGTGGTTAGCGCACAGACCTCACAGCTAAGAGACCAGGGTTCAATCCCATCTCTGTGTGGAGTTTGCATGTTCTCCCCGTGCATGCGTGGGTTTTCTTCCGGGTACTCCGGTTTCCTCCCACATTCCAAAAACATGCTAGGTTAATTAGCGACTCCAAATTGTCCATAGGTATGAATGTGAGTGTGAATGGTTGTTTGTCTATACGTATATGTGCCCTGTGATTGGCTGGCCACCAGTCCAGGGTGTACCCTGCCTCTCGCCTGAAGACAACTGGGATAGGCTCCAGCACCCCCCGCGACCCTCATGAGGAAAAAGCGATAGAAAATAAATTGCCTTTTACCAACATCGGTCTCTGCATCTAGCATGGGCTCCATATTGCTATAAAAAGTTTTTTTTTCTGAAAAGTACAATGTTCAGTAGTACCATTGCACGCCCCGCCCTCAAAACGGACACCACCCACTAAACAATTCCATGCAAGTATGAAAATGAAAAGTATTAGCTGAGGTGAAAGCTAAGTGTCACTTACTGAAGAACACTGTGAAACTGCTCAAAGCCAAGGTCCTCAGCAGCCAAAGCAGCTAAGTACAAGAAAACACACACACTACAGTATCAGAGCATGGCACAGCAACAGCCCACAGTGCATGATAGTCACTCGTCCAGGCTACTAATCGTGTCATTCATTTTAAAAAGACAAAGTTTGGGAGTGAAGGCGCGAGTGGAAGTCAACGGCAGCGCGACTCACTGGGTTGCTGTTGCTCCTCAGGTGGTTGGCCGCTGTCCGGTTCTGGTGCGTCTTGCGGTTCCGTATCTTGTATTTCTGCATCTTGTGTTTCTGTATCTTGTACTTCAGAATCTTGTACTTCTTGTATTTCAGAATCTTGTATTTCCGTATCTTGTATTTCCTGTATTTCCGTATCTTGTATTTCCTGTATTTCCGTATCTTGTATTCCCTGTATTTCCGTATCCTCTATTTCCTGTATTTCTGTATCTTGTATTTCCTGTATTTCCGTATCTTCCTTTTCGGCATCTTGTCTTTCTGTATCTTGTGTTTCCGTGTCTAGCGTCTCCGTGTCTTGTGTTTCCGCGTCTTGTGTCTCGGTTGGTGTCTGTGCATTTAAGGTATCTGGGCTCTGACCCTTAGCCCATGTCACCAGGCAGAACCCTGTGGAGGAGCCGGAGCAAGCCGACTCCAGAATCTCACTCAGTGTGGAACACAGGACTGTTTTCTGTTCCTCCTCTAACATACACAAACACAAAACAGGCAAGATTTAATAAGTACAATAAAAGAGCGGTATGGCTATTTTGAGTCTGGAATATACCTGGCATGTGCCGCCAGTTTATCGTCTCTCGGTTAAAGAGGACGGACTTCAATAGGAAAGCCTGTAAGGGACGCAAAGAATGTTTGGGTTCTAATAGTCTTTTATGTGTCATATGTGTCGTATTTGAAAAAAAAACATACCTGCACGGGTACAATTACAGCACATGGACCGCCTTCAAACTGCTCCAGTGCTGTGCGTTCATTCTCGCTGAACACAAACCCTAAGATAGAGAAAAAAACAAAATACTTTATACACAATATGAAAGTGCATTGGTGTGATGGAGAAAGAATTATTGCACAATTATTTACAACTGCGTCAATAATCCCTGTGATATTACTAATGATGGAATGCATGGTTGGAGTTTACTATAATGTACATAATGGATGTAAACACATATGATATTTATAGGTTATCACATGGTTTGTATGGTATCAGGCCAGGTATCATGCCCCCCAAGTGTCAGTATCAGCCAGAAACTTGTCTGGTGTCTGGTAGCCAAAAAGGGAATACAATTTTTGACAAAAAACGTAAGGGTTAGTATGTCGTTTTTTTTCAATTTTTTCAACTTGCTTCTAATGCACTTTTCTGGTCAAAAAAACAGCAGAAACCTCACACACACTCAACAGGGGGCCCAGAAGAGCCCAAAAATTAGCATAAAATGCCAAAGTTTGAGGGTGTTGATTTTTGAAAAAAACGTAAGGGTTAGTATGTCGTTTTTTCAATTTTTTCAACTTGCTGAAAATACACTTTTCTGGTAAAAAAAAACAGCGGAAACCTCACACACTCAACAGGGGCCCCAGAAGCACCCCAAAAGGGAATAAAATGCCAGTTTTAAATTTAGTGATTTTTGAAAAAAACGTAAGGGGTTAGTATGTTGTTTTTTTCAATTTTTTCAACTTGCTGAAAATGCACTTTTCTGGTCAAAAAAACAGCGGAAACCTCACACACACTCAACAGGGGGCCCAGAAGAGCCCAAAAATTAGCATAAAATGCCAAAGTTTGAGGGTGTTGATTTTTGAAAAAAACGTAAGGGTTAGTATGTCGTTTTTTTCAATTTTTTCAACTTGCTGAAAATACACTTTTCTGGTAAAAAAAAACAGCGGAAACCTCACACACTCAACAGGGGCCCCAGAAGCACCCCAAAAGGGAATAAAATGCCAGTTTTAAATTTAGTGATTTTTGAAAAAAACGTAAGGGGTTAGTATGTTGTTTTTTTCAATTTTTTCAACTTGCTGAAAATGCACTTTTCTGGTCAAAAAAACAGCGGAAACCTCACACACACTCAACAGGGGGCCCAGAAGAGCCCAAAAATGGCATAAAATGCCAAAGTTTGAGGGTGTTGATTTTTGAAAAAAACGTAAGGGTTAGTATGTCGTTTTTTTCAATTTTTTCAACTTGCTTAAAATACACTTTTCTGGTCAAAAAAAAACAGCGGAAACCTCACACACACTCAACAGGGGGCCCAGAAGAGCCCAAAAATTAGCATAAAATGCCAAAGTTTGAGGGTGTGGATTTTTGAAAAAAACGTAAGGGTTAGTATGTCGTTTTTTTCAATTTTTTCAACTTGCTGAAAATGCACTTTTCTGGTAAAAAAAAAACAGCGGAAACCTCACACACACTCAACAGGGGGCCCAGAAGAGCCCAAAAATGGCATAAAATGCCAAAGTTTGAGGGTGTTGATTTTTTAAAAAAACGTAAGGATTAGTATGTCGTTTTTTTCAATTTTTTCAACTTGCTGAAAATACACTTTTCTGGTAAAAAAAAACAGCGGAAACCTCACACACTCAACAGGGGCCCCAGAAGCACCCCAAAAGGGAATAAAATGCCAGTTTTAAATTTAGTGATTTTTGAAAAAAACGTAAGGGGTTAGTATGTTGTTTTTTTCAATTTTTTCAACTTGCTGAAAATGCACTTTTCTGGTCAAAAAAACAGCGGAAACCTCACACACACTCAACAGGGGGCCCAGAAGAGCCCAAAAATTAGCATAAAATGCCAAAGTTTGAGGGTGTTGATTTTTGAAAAAAACGTAAGGGTTAGTATGTCGTTTTTTTCAATTTTTTCAACTTGCTGAAAACGCACTTTTCTGGTAAAAAAAAAACAGCGGAAACCTCACACACACTCAACAGGGGGCCCAGAAGAGCCCAAAAATGGCATAAAATGCCAAAGTTTGAGGGTGTTGATTTTTGAAAAAAACGTAAGGGTTAGTATGTCGTTTTTTTCAATTTTTTCAACTTGCTGAAAATGCACTTTTCTGGTAAAAAAAAACAGCGGAAACCTCACACACACTCAACAGGGGCCCCAGAAGCACCCCAAAAGGGAATAAAATGCCAGTTTTAAATTTAGTGATTTTTGAAAAAAACGTAAGGAAAAAACATATGTTGTTTTTTTCAATTTTTTTCAATTTTTTCAACTTGCTGAAAATGCACTTTTCTGGTAAAAAAAAACAGCGGAAACCTCACACACACTCAACAGGGGGCCCAGAAGAGCCCAAAAATGGCATAAAATGCCAAAGTTTGAGGGTGTTGATTTTTGAAAAAAACGTAATGTCGTTTTTTTTCTATTTTTTCAACTTGATACCAGCTCTGGATACCAGACAAACCATGTGATGATCTTATTATCACATACTATTTAATCATGAGCTTATTATCACGTACTATTTAATATTTACTATTATACTAATATTTACTATACTATTTACTATTTAACCGCTGACATGTTGACAGAGCACAGACAGCAGCAAAACAAATGCTGTGTGTTCACGCCTGTGCGCTGTTCTCTGATTGGTTGTTTCACGGGCACGATACCGGAGCAGCTACGGGGGCTGATACTGGACATGGTTAAAATCTATATTTTATCAGTATCACTGCCCTGGGCTTTGACATAGTATCATTTCGGCCTTTTCCCCGTATCATTCATGAGCGGTTTCTAGGGTACACGGCCAATTAATAAAAAAAGGGATATTAGTGCTTAATGTTAAAAGTACAACACCATTGTCACTGTTCTAGAATAACAAGTCTTGGCATCATACCTTGCGTCCATCTGCGGAAAATGGAATCTGAAACTCCCCCGCTGGCTGGTCGCCCCCACACCAAATCAACCAGCTGTTCATTTAACTCAGACATGACCACCGTCACCGCAGGCGCATCCATTGCCGCTCGCTCTACAAGCCAACTGATGTCTGTTGGAGGTCAACTTGCAGGTTATTCAGGCCGTGCTGAGGGTCCAATTCCCTGGGCAGGTACAGCCTGTGGCATTGGCCACAAGCTACCTGTCTGGAACAAGGCAAGTCTTCCTCTCTTTCTGGCAGGATTCTGGTTGGTACTAGGAATGACATCAATGTGGCATCAATGTCAGCCTGTCAAACAAATAATGTATATGTTAAGCAAGAACCACACTGGATGTATACAACCGGAAATTACAATGCATAGTATTCAATATGGACAAACCAACAGCTAAAGGCTAACAGCCAGTCGCTGAAAGGAATTGATGACGATAAAAGTGACGATTGCTGACAGCAGTGACACGTTTCAGTGACTACTTTGATTCGTGGTAGTAAATCTACGTATTCTACAGTTTTTTTTTTTACCATGAATGTTTGATTGGTAATGCTAACACTGGTTAGCATTAGCATCACTAAAGAGTAACAGCTATTCTTACCGCTAGCTTGGCAATTCAATTTCCCTTGCCATTAAAACAATGATAACAATGGTTTTGTATTCTTTGTCAATAGTAATCCGGCGATAATTCTGTATTACCTCGACGATCAGTATTGTGCGATGTCATTAATATTGTCAGCGACGCCTCTGTGTCATTCGTATTTACACAGGAGGCAGAGCAGCTTCTGCGTAAAACAAACGTGCTTGTTTATTGGTTGAAATCTAAAAGATTTCCAATACGTCAGGGGTACGTTGTCAACACGTTGAGCCATTGGTCCATACGTCTTTCACTCAAACGAACCCCGCCCCCAGGGAAGGTTTGTTCTACACAATGCATTATTAGGCATTGGGAAACACTTAATTACTTTATTATGTTAATCAATTTGTATTTATATTTAATATTTGGCATTTAATTTTCAATATTTAGTGTTAAACTTTAAGCGGGTGGCTATCGAGGTTCTTCTATTTTTACTGTAGGAATTATAAAAATGGCCACTGTCTCTTTCCGTAGCTACCAGGAAGCGATCAGGCTCCACGCATGCGCATGTCATCTCCCTCACAGCTTTCCATGTGTTTTTAAGCTAACTGCACCAGAATTTGTTCTAAAGCTCACAATCGTGGTAATATAAAGTATCGTTTTCTCAATATGGGAGGACAGGCTAAGGGTAAAAAGAAAAACAAACCGAAACGAAAAGACAAACGCACAATAAAGGGTAAGTAGTACTAGTAGTAATAATAATACTAGCATTAGTCAATTATTACAATGACGTTTTTCAATTATAATTCATAGCATGGAATAAAACATGACTCTGGTAATGCATTTTACAATACTAGATGCTGGAATTGTGGCACTATCACCCCAGGAGAGGATGAAAGTGAGAATGCATATAAAGGCGAAGAAGACAACAGCTGCCAAGTACTCTGTGGAACAACTTCTAGAAAAGGTTTCTACTGTTAACACACACATATGTCCTTCTTTTTGTCTTGTCAATCTTATTATACTGCCTTTTGTTGCACAGACAGAAGAATGCATGGATAGTTTTGATTTTGAGATGGCCGGACTCTTCTGTCAACGTGCCCTGGATCTGGACTCCAATAACCTGCAAGCTCTTACTATGCTGGGACACATCTCCACTGAGCTTGGAGACACACAGAAAGCCAAGGAAATATCCTCCCTTTTTTGTTGTTTTTGCACATCATACCTTGTTTTGTAACCTGTGCTCCTTAACCAAGCATGTAGGTTTTTCTTCGTGCTGTGGAATTGAGCCCTGCTGCTGGCCACAGTAAGTACATGTACCTGGGGCAGATCCACACTGGCCAGGAGGCTGTTGATTACTACGCCAAAGGAATACAACTTCTGCTCTCTGTATTAGACACGCAAGCACAAACCACTGTGAGTACACACTGAATGAAATAAGTCATCTTATAATCATTAATTACCGTCTTGAACTTAGCAATCCACGCACCTCCTCAGTGCAATACACTGCTTCCTCGCCAGGTGGTGCTGTTGACCTTTTTTCTCTCGCATTGCCTTTTAAACAATGACGTGCTACTAGTAGTACTCAGTGTTAAAGGGGTTACCATGTCATAAAAGTGTCATCTTAAGCAGCATTTCTAATGTAAGGAACAAAGAGTTGCAGGTATTTTCATCAGCTGCATGCTAGGTTGCTACAAAACATATTCAAAACATTCATTCATTTTACACCGCATATAGACAAACAACCATTCACACTCACATTCATACCTATGGACAATTTGGAGTCGCCAATTAACCTAGCATGTTTTTAGAATGTGGGAGGAAAGCGGAGAAAACCCACGCATGCACGGGGAGAACATGCAAACTCCACACTGAGATAGCTGAGAGTGGAATTGAACTCGGGTTTTCTAGCTGTGAGGCCTGTGTGCTAACCACTCATCCACTGTGCAGCCTATTCCAAAAATTCCGTGCATGCGTGGGTTTTTAAGATTGCATTGTTTGCAAAGTGCTGTACGGTGGTCGAACTCGGGTCGCTGTGAGGACTGCGCGCTATAACCACTCATCCACCGTGCTAACCAGTTAGCCCCAAATTTATTTCACCTAAACTTAAAAAGACAAAAAAAGCATCCCTGTATCGAATCAAAGTTTGACCATCGACCATGATTTTTGCACAAAAAAAAAAAATCAAAACATTTATCCTTTACTCAGGCCCAGGCTGAAGCTGCAGCTCCCGTCGGTGAGGACCTTGAACTTCCAACGGTGAAGGATGCGAGCGTGGCGTACTGCTCCATTGCTGAGATTTACCTTACTGATCTCTGGTAATTGGGAACGTAGTTTGACTCTTGACATCGTGATATCTCTTTTAAGTCTCTGCGTTGTTTAATGAGTTGTCTTCCCGAGTGCAGCATGGAGGAGGGAGCCTCAGACAAGTGCAGAGAGTTCATTGAGCGAGCGCTACGGTGTCACCCTGACAACCCTGAAGCCCTACAGCTCATGGCCAGCTACCTGTTCAGTGCAGAGAAAAATAAGGTCAGAGCACACACACACACACACACACACTTGGGATGAAATATCACCACATTAAAACCGGAATATGCTAGGTTAATTATTCTCAGCCAATTGATTTATACGCCATTAATCAGCAAATGGACACTTACATTAACACGTGCATATAGTGGCCTATGCCGATAAGAATGCTAATTATTGTCTAATAATGAGAGCCATAACTTGGGGCAATTGATGAAGACAAACTGTCCTAAGCATATTCCTGTTTATGACTGCATGGTTTTTTTTCTGTTTTTGCAGTACTAGAATGATGTTATTCATAATTCCATAGGTAACTCTTAAAGTGGGGTACCCTCAGCGTATGTAAATAAAAATGAGCGCCCGACATTCAAAATTACTGTATTTTCTGGACTACAAGTCGCTCTGGATTATAAGTCGCAGAAGGCCAAAACTGCATAATTAGGTGAAAAAAAACATACATAAGTTGCTCTGGAGTATAAGTCGCACAAGGCCACAAATGCATAATTAGGTAGAAAAAAACATACATAAGTTGCTCGGGAGTATAAGTCGCACAAGGCCAAAAATGCAAAATTAGGTAGAAAAAAACATACATAAGTCACTCCGGAGTATAAGTCACACAAGGCCAAAAATGCATATTTAGGTAGAAAAAAAACATATATAAGTCGCTCCGGAGTATAAGTCGCACAAGGCCAAAAATGCATAATTAGGTAGAAAAAAACCATACATAAGTTGCTCCGAAGTATAAGTCGCACAAGGCCAAAAATGCATAATTAGGTAGAAAAAAAACATACATAAGTCGCTCCGGAGTATAAGTCGCACAAGGCCAAAAATGCATAATTAGGCAGAAAAAAACATACATAAGTCGCTCCGGAGTATAAGTCGCACAAGGCCAAAAATGCATAATTAGGTAGAAAAAAAACATACATAAGTCGCTCCGAAGTATAAGTTGCACAAGGCCAAAAATGCATAATTAGGTAGAAAAAAACATATATAAGTCGCTCCGGAGTATAAGTCGCACAAGGCCAAAAATGCATAATTAGGTAGAAAAAAACATACATAAGTCGCTCCGGAGTATAAGTCGCACAAGGCCAAAAATGCATAATTAGGCAGAAAAAAACATACATAAGTCGCTCCGGAGTATAAGTCGCACAAGGCCAAAAATGTATAATTAGGTAGAAAAAAACATATATAAGTCGCTCCGGAGTATAAGTCGCACAAGGTCAAAAATGCATAATTAGGTAGAAAAAAACGTACATAAGTCGCATTGGAGTATAAGTCACATTTTTGCGGGTAATTTATTTTCCAAACTACTTGACCAAAACAGACATTACATCATCTTGGAAGGCAAGTTCTAACATGAATAAAAGAATAGAGAACAGGCTGAATAGATGTAAGATATGCTAACACAATGCTTATTCAGCTACACAAAAAATAAACATGAACAGAAAAGGTGTCCAATGTTTACGTAACATAAACACTTTTTTCTGGAGTATAAATCGCAGGAACAGCCAACCTATGAAAAAAAACTGTGACTTATAGTCCGGAAAATATGGTACAAGTTTGTTATTCATCAATAAAACAATGTTACAAAATGTTCTATTTATAACAGATATTGAAAAAAAGTGACTCTTAAATGAAGTCTATTCAATAAAAAAGGATTCAAAGGGAAGGATACCAACATCAGAATGGAATAAAAGATATGTTGGATGATAATTTATCCTAATATCACCGTGCAAAATACACATTTTTGACTATTATGTTCAATATTTCAACTTAATGAACATGTTTATGTATGTTGTTTTAAGTGTGCAAGAGTTAGAGGTACATGGCTTCAGGTCAAATGTCTGAAGGGGTATGTGACTGTAAAAAAATAAAAAAGAAATATTTGGGAACCAGTGCCTTAGGGCTAGTGTCTAGCACATTACTTTAAAATTCACTTCCACTGTTGAATTCTTCAAAAATATATTCCTTCCGAAGCGAGGTGGAGACAGTGCACACATCAAGTAAAAGGTCATAAGAAGACCTTTGCAGGAAAATGTACTTTTCTATGTTTAAAAAAAAAAAAGTAAAGTAAGTAAAATTGAATGCTAATGATGTCACTGTCTTCCCAACCTTGCACCACACTGTGTCCAATTTCATATATAAGTACAATTTCACATACAGTAATATGAGTACTAGGAAAGGAAGCGGTGTTGGCATGGTGATGTATTTACTTGTACAATACCAGAAAATTGGGTGAATTACAATTCTATTATATGTCACACGGTGTGTGAGTGAGGGGAAGAAAAGCTCTGGTCAGCAGTGTACTTATGTGCCATCCCTGTTGTCTTTCATCCAAAAAGGGTTTGATTCATTCATTCATTTTCTACCGCTTATCCTCACGAGGGTGGCAGGGGGGTATGCTGGAGCCTATCCCAGCTGACCTTGGACTGTTGGCCAGCCAATCACAGGGCACATATAGACAAACAACCATTCACACTCACTTTCACACAAAAAAGTCTCCTCCCATTCCATGTGGAAGTGGTAATTTTTTGCCTTCTTAAGTTTAGGTGAAATAAATTTGGGGCTAACTGGTTAGCACGGTGGTTGAGTGGTTATAGCGCGCAGACCTCACAGCGACCCGAGTTCGACCACAGTGCGGCACTTTGCAAACAATGCAATCTTAAACCTTAAGTTTAGGTGAAATAAATTTGGGGCTAAATGGTTAGCACGGTGATTGAGTGGTTATAGCACGCAGACCTCATAGCAACCCGAGTTCGACCACCGTGCAGCACTTTGCAAACAATGCAATCTTAAACCCACGCGTGCACGGAATTTTTGGAATAGGCTGCACGGCGGTCTAGTGGTTAGCGCGCAGACCCCACAGCTAGGAGACCCTAGTTCGATTCCACCCTCGGCCATCTCTGTGTGGAGTTTGCATGTTCTCCCCGTGCATGCGTGGGTTTTCTCCGGGTACTCCGGTTTCCTCCCACATTCCAAAAAACATGCTAGGTTAATTAGCGACTCCAAATTGTCCATAGGTATGAATGTGAGTGTGAATGGTTGTTTGTCTATATGTGCCCTGTGATTGGCTGGCCACCAGTCCGGGGTGTACTCCGCCTCTCGCCCGAAGACAGCTGGGATAGGCTCAACCCTCGTGAGGAAAAAGCGGTAGAAAATGAATGAATGAGTTGAGTGGACTTCCAGCTGCAATACCAGCTTTAAACTAAAGAGGGCAGGCTAGGTCCAGACATTTAACAGCATCCCACATCCAGCAACTAATAATCTTTTTGAACACCTCTCACACTACCCCATTGATATTAGTTTATATTATTAAACCTCAATATCATTGGCATATAAGGACTTCTTTTTCCTGACATGTGGCGTCTTTAGGAAGGCAGAGATTACCTGTTGAAGAGCGTCCGGCTGTGGCTGCCCACCCACAAAGAGGCGGCGGCTTCCACCAGCCTCGGAGAAGATGTGCAGGTGAGTTGGAAGCAGGCTTGCCGCCATCGCTGACATGATTCACGTTTGGACCAGGGGTCTCAAACTCAATTTACCTGGGGGCCACTGGAGCTAGGGTCTGGGCAAGGCTGGGCCGCATCAGGTTTTCCCCCCCAACAGAAAAATATACAAACTTTTTCAGTGCTTTGGTTCCGATTTTCTACAATAAAAGCTCTGATAAAACATTCCACTGTTCTCAAATATCTTACTTTTTATTTTTCTGCACAAAATAATTTATTTACAACATATTGCGCAACTGCAGGGTCTTGAGACACATGCTAACTCGCAAACTAGAGAGCTGGCGACCTAAACGGTAGCCTTCAAGTTATTTCCTTTAAACGTAAATAGCCAAAAACTTACCACTTCCACACGGATAGGGAGGATAACTATCAACAGTTATTTAACCTTTAACATGAACATTAATCAAACGTAATACATTTTTTCTGGGTACAGCATCCATATCAAACTTGCGCGGGCCGCACTAACATTAAACTTTTATATCAAGGCGGGGGCCTCAAACTAGTGTCCTGCGGGCCACATTTGGCCCGCGGGCCGTGTGTTTGAGGCTCCTGATTTACAACATATTGCGCAACTGCAGGGTCTTAAGACACATGCTAACTCGCAAACTAGAGAGCTAGCGACCTAAACGGTAGCCACCAAGTTATTTCCTTTAAACTTAAATAGCCAAAAACTTACCACTTCCACACGGATAGGGAGGATAACTATCAACAGTTATTTAACCTTTAACATGAACATTAATCAAACGTAATAAATTTTTTCTGGGTACATGATACCATACAGCATCCATATCAAACTTGCGCGGGCCGCACTAACATTAAACTTTCATATCAAGGCGGGGGCCTCAAACTAGTGCCGCATGTTTGAGACCCCTGATTTACAACATATTGCGCAACTGCAGGGTCTTGAGACACATGCTAACTCGCAAACTAGTGAGCTAGCGACCTAAATGGTAGCCACCAAGTTATTTCCTTTAAACTTAAATAGCCAAAAACTTACCACTTCCACACGGATAGGGAGGATAACTATTAACAGTTATTTAACCTCGGGGGCCTCAAACTAGTGTCCTGCGGGCCACATTTGGCCCGCGGGCCGTGTGTTTGAGGCCCCTGATTTACAACATTTTGCGCAACTGCAGGGTCTTAAGACACATGCTAACTCGCAAACTAGAGAGCTAGCGACCTAAACAGTAGCCTTCAAGTTATTTCCTTAAAAACTTACCACTTCCACACGGATAGGGAGGATAACTATTAACAGTTATTTAACCTTTAACATGAACATTAATCCAATGTAATAATTTTTTCTGGGTACATGATACCATACAGCATCCATATCAAACTTAAACTTTTATATCAAGGCGGGGGCCTCAAACTAGTGTCCTGCGGGCCACATTTGGCCCGCGGGCCGCGTGTTTGAGACCCCTGCAACAGGATTGATACTACGTGTTTTGCCGCTAGCACAGAAACAAGGACACCAGCAGAGATTTAAAAAAAAAAAAGTATGGAAGACATTTTTCCAAGCAGCCGTGTAATTTTGTGTGTTGTGCGTGGCGAGGGCAAGTGAAGGTAACGTTGTGCAACATATTTCAGAATTGGTACCACTCCAAGGCGTGTGATGACGAAGCATCAAAAAATAGAACAACACTGACCTAAGTTTGCGTATATATATATATATATATATATATATAAACGGAGCAAACGAGCTCCGATGATTTGATAAATTCGTCCACTGACAACGCCGCCATTGTGTCCCTTATCTTCCACAGCAGCTTCATCCCACCTCGGACCGCTGTCATGTTCCTCGTGATTAACAAAACACGTGACCGCAGAAACCCCCCGTACCTTGAAATTGGATCTTACCATTATCGCACATTGCGCGGGAACCATGCCCGTGTAAACACGACATGACGTTTTGTCTTTTCTTTTCCTTTCTACCTCACAGAACGAGATCCCGCCGTACGAGTCGCGTATCACCACAGCCAAGCTGCTCGTGGAAGCTGAGGAATACGAGGTAAAAAAGATGTGTGCTGAGCTCAAACATTTGGCTCTCTGTCGGTGCCTCTCTTTGGTTTTCATGATGGTGTTGGGGGGGGGGCGAGCGTTTTTGCTTTCCAGTGAATAGCTTAGAAGGTGGGAAGGTCACGGCTGGTCTTTATCCCCTCCAGAGTCCTGTATCAATAATTGAAGGCCGGTATTTGCAGAGAGGGCCGAGGCTACTAGGCTGCATGAGGAGAAAAAGAACACATAAGGAGAATATGACATTCAGCGGAACGTTGCCCTCTTCCAAGGTCAAATTGTCCAAAGGACGTCGGTCCTGCAGATAAGGGTCCTGTCCTTTTTTTTTTTTTGGACCGTGTGCCTTTTTGAGTGGTTAGCACGCATGCCTCACTGCTAGGAGACCTGAGTTCAATTCCACCCTCTGTGTGGAGTTGAAATATTGATCTCTTTTGGAGTCAAACAAAAACATTTTCAGTCTACGACAAAAAAAACGGAATTTCCGTTCCAATACTTTTGGAAGAGGACTCTATATAAGAGTTTATGGGTAATCAATAATTGATATTAATCATACATAATTCACAACTTGGCTGCACGGCGGTCGAGTGGTTAGCGCGCAGGCCTCACAGCTAGGAGACCCAGGTTCAATTGAGTGGGTTTTCTCCGGGTACTCCGGTTTCTTCCCATATTCCAAAAACATGCTAGGTTAATTAGCGACTCCAAATTGTCCATAGGTATGGATGTGAGTGTGAATGGTTGTTTGTCTATATGTGCCCTGTGATTGGCTGCATGGCCACCAGTCCAGGGTGTACCCCGCCTCTCGCCACGAAGACAGCTGGGATAGGCTCCAGCACCCCCCGCAACCCTCGTGAGGAAAAAGCGGTAGGAAATGAATGAATGAATGAATTCACAACTTGGCTGCACGGCGGTCGAGTGGTTAGCGCGCAGACCTCACAGCTTTCCTCCCACATTCCAAAAACATGCTAGGTTAATTGACGACTCCAAATTGTCCATAGGTATTGTCCATATTATTTGTGTCTTAGATGGCTTATTTTCTCGGATTATATCAACTATATTGAGGAATATGAGTGGATAAGGTGACTATAGGGGTGTTAGATCATGTCTACAAGGCTCCAATAATCATTCATTCATTCATTCATTTGAATCAGAAGAGAGAAAAGTAATATTCTGGGGTCATTTCATCTAGAAATATTCATTCATTTTCTACCGCTTATCCTCACGAGGGTCGCGGAGGGTGCTGGAGCCTATCCCAGCTGTCTTCGGGCGAGAGGCGGGGTACACCCTGGACTGGTGGCCAGCCAATAACAGGGCACATATAGACAAACAACCATTCACACTCACTTTTGCACAAAAAGTCTCCTCCCATTCCATGTGGAAGTGGTAAATTTTAGGTGAAATAAATTTGGGGCTAACTGGTTAGCACGGCGGTTGAGTGGTTATAGCGCGCAGACCTCACAGCGACCCGAGTTCGAGCACCGTGCAGCACTTTGCAAACAATGCAATCTTAAACCCACGCATGCACGGAATTTTTGGAATAGGCTGCACGCCGGTTGAGTGGTTAGCGCGCAGACCCGAGTTCGATTCCACCCTCGGCCATCGGCGTGAGAAAACCCACGCATGCACGGGGAGAACATGCAAACTCCACACAGAGATGGCCGAGGCTGGAATTGAACCCTTGTCTCCTAGCTGTGAGGTCTGCGAGCTAACCACTTGTCCACCGCGCAGCCAAACAGGTGTTTTAATGAACATTTAAAGGCTGATTTTAAGTCAGTTCATACTATAATTCTTTTTTTTAGTGCATGTAAACATACGGCGTTTTATGATTAGAACAGCTTGACCCCGGAAGGGATTATTTCCGTTTCTCTTGTTTTCTTCCGTGAACAAATCGGGGAGTCCGCAAGCACGCAGGAATGTATCGTTTGACCTTGGAGGGTTCACCTCGTAAACTAACAAATCATTGCCAATCAAAACAAACCGCTGCCTTTAGGTGATCGGCGCTTAGCGGAGCATAACAAGGAAGCGGCGCTCTGATGAGCTTTTGCCATAACGCTTTTGTCCCCGGCGCACTCGCCAGCTTAATCACCCATCCATTTCCCTACATTAATGACCGTGATTTTTTTTTTTTTTTTTTTTGCGGCTAAATGCTGTCGGTTCAGTGGCTGAACCTTATCCTCATTAGTGTTTGAAGTCATTTTCTGTGATTACCCCCCTCGTGCTAACATTGGCTCAGCTACTTCCTGTTCTGATCTGCTGATTAATTTGCGCTCAGTCTTGTCGGGAGGTTTGTGTTTATTACAAGGGGGGGGGGGGGGTGGCGGTGGCAGCGGGAGGGAGGGGCGAGGACTTGGTCTGTCAGGTGTCTCCACGAAATGACAGCGTCTGCGGTCCGCACTTTCTGACACGTCATTTGTCTTCATCCGGCTGTCTGTGTCACCACGGCTGCCACTGACATTTGTGACTGCTTCATCACTGTTGTGCTGCGTTAGCATGTATGCATTTAGAGGCATGTATACGCCCGCCATGTTTGTTGATAACAATTTGGAGGCAATCCTTTTTTTTTTTCGTGTTATGACGCCAACGGTTCGAACTCCAAACATTTTGTGCTTGTACCTTGCAGATGACACATCCTTTGCAGTTTGCCAGATTACTACCGTTTTGTCTGTATTTTTCCTCAATCATGTATCTTGGGTACGATTGAAGAGCAGAAAAACGCCATTTTTTTTTTGGAAAGAAACACCACTAAGTGATACCGCAAAGAACTTTTCATTCATTTATTAAATTGCGTTCACCTTACTGCAAGTTTTGAGGCCAGATTTTGATATATATGTTTCACTTTTGCATCTTACAACAGGTGTAAGTATGTCACTTCCTGCCTGCCTACCACTCAGCTCCCCAAGAGAACACATTTAAACAGACAATACTTAGAAATAATAAAATTTGAAGGTAAAATGCTAAAGTGACTTGACGAAAACAAATAAAACAAAACAATAAAATAAATATATTTTTATATAAATATATTTATATTAATTTATATATGATATATTTATTGATATATTTTTATATAAATTAAAATAAAAAATATATATTATTATTTTTATTTTTTTTACTGTTGATGCAGTAAATCATGCCAAGCTTAAACCTCAATTTTGAAACCCTGATGTCACTTCCTGCCCGCCTACCACTCAGCTCCCCAATAGAACACATTTATAGCAACACGCTTAACTAGACCTACAGTATTATGTCTACTATATTGGGTATTACAATTATAAAAGTGACTATTAACAAAAATGCATTTAGAAGGTCATAAACATATTTGTATGAAAACATTTCATTCATAGCATCCATATCAAAATTGCGCGGGCCGCACTAACATTAAACTTTCATATAAAGGCGTAGGCCTCAAACTAGTGTCCGGCCGCGTGTTGGAGACCCCTGATTTACAACATATTGTGCAACTGCAGGGTCTTGAGACACATGCTAACTCACAAACTAGAGAGCTAGCGACCTAAACGGTAGCCTCCGAGTTATTTCCTTTAAACTTAAATAGCCAAAAACTTACCACTTCCACACGGATAGGGAGGATAACTATTAACAGTTATTTAACCTTTAACAAGAACATTAATCAAACGTAATATTTTTTTCTGGGTACATGATACCATACAGCATCCATATCAAACTTGCGCGGTGCCGCACTAACATTAAACTTTCATATCAAGGCGGGGGCCTCAAACTAGTGTCCGGCCGCGTGTTTGAGACCCCTGATTTACAACATATTGCGCAACTGCAGGGTCTTGAGACACATGCTAACTCGCAAACTAGAGAGCTAGCGACCTAAACGGTAGCCTCCGAGTTATTTCCTTTAAACTTAAATAGCCAAAAACTTACCACTTCCACACGGATAGGGAGGATAACTATTAACAGTTACTTAACCTTTAACAAGAACATTAATCAAACGTAATATTTTTTTCTGGGTACATGATACCATACAGCATCCATATCAAACTTGCGCGGGCCGCACTAACATTAAACTTTCATATAAAGGCGTAGGCCTCAAACTAGTGTCCGGCCGCGTGTTTGAGACCCCTGATTTACAACATATTGTGCAACTGCAGGGTCTTGAGACACATGCTAACTCGCAAACTAGAGAGCTAGCGACCTAAACGGTAGCCTCCAAGTTATTTCCTTTAAACTTAAATAGCCAAAAACTTACCACTTCCACACGGATAGGGAGGATAACTATTAACAGTTATTTAACCTTTAACATGAACATTAATCAAACGTAATATTTTTTTCTGGGTACATGATACCATACAGCATCCATATCAGACTTGCGGGGGCTGCACTAACATTAAACTTTCATATCAAGGCGGGGGCCTCAAACTAGTGTCCGGCCGCGTGTTTGAGACCCCTGATTTACAACATATTGCGCAACTGCAGGGTCTTGAGACACATGCTAACTCGCAAACTAGAGAGCTAGCGACCTAAACGGTAGCCTTCGAGTTATTTCCTTTAAACTTAAATAGCCAAAAACTTACCACTTCCACACGGATAGGGAGGATAACGATTAACAGTTATTTAACCTTTAACATGAACATTAATTCTGAAATGTAGCTCAGTTTGTACTTTCCAATGAGTTAGACCTGCCATCCTTGGGATTTATTCACTTAAGCGTTGCCGTGTGTGTGTGTGTGTGTGTGTGTGTGTGTGTGTTCCAGATATTGTTATATTGCCCTCGCTTGCGGAGTGATTTGTCTTTCTCCCGTGTCTGCTGCTGCATGTCGGTAAAATGGTTCCGTTAAACCAAATTGCTTCCAGATTGCACACAACAGCTATTAAAAATCAGTTCCTCCCCACCAGTGATTCTCTGTGTTTGCCAAGCTGGAAATAAAGGTCGTGAAATAAAAAGAGGACAATATCGATATATAGTGACTTTGGACAGCGTGCGTTTATTATCCTTGTGGTACTGCTGTTCACTGATGACTTTGGTGTTCTTTACCAGCGGCCATTCAAGCCCGTCTTCGCAGCGAGCGGCCGTTCCAGGCGCGGGATATATTCATCTTTTTCCTTGTTGTTGTTGTTGTTTCGGAATGTGAAGGCGCTTAAGAAGATCTGAATCTTTAATCACAAGCCCGTGGGGTTGACCGGTGTAGTTAGGAAGCTCGGCCGGCACTTGGCGATGACGGAACGGTTATCGCCGCTCGCTTATCGTATCTCTTCTTCTATTTTTGTTCTTCTAAAACCGCCTCTTTCTATCTTCTGCTTCGCGCTCTTGACGGCGCTCGCCATTTATTATACCGCGACGCTTCAAAATGACTGCGTGTCACAACACCGCGATACGACGACACTCAAGTCGAGCATATATTTCCGGAGGGTTGAATCCGTCCATCATTTGTTGTGTTTTTGTTTGGGTATTTTTAATCAGGCTCCAATTAATAAAAAAAAAACAACAAGTTTTCGCCCCGTGATTAGTTCGGCGATCACTCAACTGGAGTGCGAATTTGCATGTTCTTAACGAGATATTGTCAATTAACGCGTATCTTCCTTGCAGCACACTTTATTGCCTCAGGAGCGGCACTTTTAATAATAAAAGGAGAAAGCAGCGATGGGAATTAGGAAGCTCTCCAACAAAAAGGAATGCCCTAACAAGCAGGAATTGTACTCACACTTTCAGTGTGTGTGTGTGTACATTGTGCGTACCTCTTTTTCTTGCTCTTCACCACGGGTGATTGGCTAACAGTCGCCTCCAACCTGAACTTGACCGAAATCAATAAATCATCACCTGGGGCCTCCGACACACACACACACACACACAAGCAACCACAGGAAGAGAGAGCAAAACAAACATGGCCGACCTGAGTTAAGGTCTGTTTTCCGTAATAGAACCTTCCCACAGCAACTGTCCCAAACAGTGACGCTGTGCATCTAAAGCAGGGGTCTCAAACTTAATTTACTTGGGGGGCCACTGGAGATAGGGTCTGGGTGAGACTGGGCCGCATCAGGTTTTCCAAAAAACAAAAAAACAAAAACGCATTTATTAAAAATAGAAAAATGAAAAAAGCTCTGATAAAACATTCCACTGTTTTCAAATATCTTACTTTTTATTTTTCTACACAAAATAATATGAAAAATAGATAAATCAAGAATAAAGAAAATCAATCAATCAGTAATAAATAAATAAATATAACAATAATTAAAAATTAAGAAACCACATATAGTTGGTGGGTAGACAAATTATTTTTTTCAGATTAAAATTAACAAAGCATTATTAGAGCCCTGTAGACATGACAAAACACGACTATAGTCATATGACACATGCTAACTCGCTAACTTAAACTTTCATATCAAGGCGGGGGCCTCAAACTGGTGTCCTGTGTCCCACATTTGGCCCGCGGGCCTTGTGTTTGAGACCCCTGATTTACAACATATTGCGCAACAGCAGGGTCTTGAGACGCATGCTGACTCGCAAACTAGAGAGCTAGCGACCTAAACGGTAGCCTCCAAGTTATTTCCTTTTAAACTTAAAAAGCCAAAAACTTACCACTTCCACACGGATAGGGAGGATAACTATTAACAGTTATTTAACCTTTAACATGAACATTAATCAAACGTAGTAATTTTTTCTGGGTACATGATACCATACAGCATCCATATCAAACTTGCGCGGGCTGCGCTAACATTAAACTTTCATATCAAGGCGGGGGGGGCCTCAAACTAGTGTCCTGTGTCCCACATTTGGCCCGCGGGCCTTGTGTTTGAGACCCCTGATTTACAACATATTGCGCAACAGCAGGGTCTTGTGACACATGCTGACTCACAAACTAGAGAGCGAGCGACCTAAACGGTAGCCTTCAAGTTATTTCCTTTTAAACTTAAAAAGCCAAAAACTTACCACTTCCACACGGATCGGGAGGATAACTATTAACAGTTATTTAACCTTTAACATGAACATTAATCAAACGTAGTAATTTTTTCTGGGTACATGATACCATACAGCATCCATATCAAACTTGCGCGGGCCGCACTAACATTAAACTTTCATATCAAGGCGGGGGGGGCCTCAAACTAGTGTCCTGTGTCCCACATTTGGCCCGCTGGCCTTGTGTTTGAGACCCCTGATTTACAACATATTGCGCAACAGCAGGGTCTTGAGACACATGCTGACTCGCAAACTAAGAGAGCTAGCGACCTAAACGGTAGCCTCCAAGTCATTTCCTTTTAAACTTAAAAAGCCAAAAACTTACCACTTCCACACGGATAGGGAGGATAACTATTAACAGTTATTTAACCTTTAACATGAACATTAATCAAACGTAGTAATTTTTTCTGGGTACATGACACCATACAGCATCCATATCAAACTTTAACATTAAACTTTCATATCAAGGCGGGGGGCCACAAACTAGTGTCCTGCGTCCCACATTTGGCCCGCGGGCCGTGTGTTTGAGACCCCTGATCTAAAGGGCAACCAACATTTGACTCCTTTCATAGCTCAAAGCACCCCCCCCCCCCCACATTCTCTCTCGGGGGCGCCACTGTGAGCGATTTAGAGAAATACTCACAAGCGGTTTGGATTTATCAGAGAGTTTGGTGGCGAGCGGGCGGAAACAAACACGAGATTGACTGGAAATGTCATTAAATAGATTAAAAAGGCTATCGGGCTGAGCAGCGAAAGTGCCTATTGACTGCGTGATAAGCACTGCTGAGTGTGTCTGTCGATGGCCGGGTCTGTTGTCGTCTTTGTGTCGACAGCGTCGTGTATATGCAAGGCCGGTCTGGCCAGAAGCTTATCAGATATTTGGATCACTCTGATTGATTCCACTCCTTGGGAGATTCACAAGGTTGTGTTTGTGTTTTTCCACTGGAGGGACTATTTTCTGAATGTTTGTTGTTTTTTTTGTTTTTTTCCCCAGTGTTCATTCCATTTAATTGCATCTCATCTTCTCTGTTGTCTGTGCTTGTTAGATGGCAGTGGAAGTACTGGAGGGTCTCCTGGAAGAGGACGATGAGGTTGTTCAGGTAAGCGATCACAAACTGACCAAAAATCCAATATGTCATTTCACTCAGGAATTTCTTATATACTTACCAATCCAATTGCAGATACTAAATATTTATCCAGTTTCTGATTAATATACTTTAGTAGGGAGGACATCTCAACCAAACTTGCTTAGTCAAGTCAAGTTTATTCACCGTATTTTCCGGACTATAAGTGTCTGTTGTGTCTCTTTTGGTCAAGTAGTTTGGAAAATAAATTACCCGAAAAATGCAACTTATACTCCGGAGCGTCTTATGTACGCTTTTTTTCTACCTACTTATGCATTTTTTGGCCTTGTGCAACTTATGTATGGTTTTTTCTACCCAATTATGCATTTTTGGCCTTGTACGACTTATACTCCAGTGCGACTTATGTATGTTTTTTTCTACTTAATTATGCATTTTTGGCCTTGTGCGACTTATGTATGTTTTTTTCTACCTAATTATGCATTTTTGGCCTTGTGCGACTTATAGTCCGGGGTGACTTATGTATGTTTTTTTCTACGAAATTATGCATTTTTGGCCTTGTGCGACTTATACTCCAGTGCGACTTATGTATGCTTTTTTTCTACTTAATTATGCATTTTTGGCCTTGTGCGACTTATAGTCCGGAGTGACTTATATATGTTTTTTTCTACCTAATTATGCATTTTTGGCCTTGTGCGACTTATACTCCGAAGCGACTTATGTATGCTTTTTTTCCTACCTAATTATGCATTTTGTGGCCTTGTGAGACTTATACTGAAGTGTGACTTATGTATGTTTTTTTGCTACCTAATTATGCATTTTTGGCCTTGTGCGACTAATACTCAAGTGTGACTTATGTATGTTTTTTTTCTATCTAATTGTGCATTTTTGGCCTTGTGCGACTTATACTCTGGAGCGTCTTATGTATGTTTTTTTTCTGCCTAATTATGCATTTTTGGCCTTGTGCAACTTATACTCCGGTGCGACTTATGTATGTTTTTTTCTACCTAATTATGCATTTTTGGCCTTGTGCGACTCGTGTATGTTTTTTTCTACTTAATTATGCATTTTTGGCCTTGTGCTACTTATACTCCGGTGCGACTTATGTATGTTTTTTTCTACCTAATTATGCATTTTTTGCCCTTGTGCGTCTTATACTCTGGAGCCACTTATGTATGTTTTTTTTCTACCTATTTATGCATTTTTGGCCTTGTGTGACTTATACTCCAGTGCGACTTATGTATGCTTTTTTTCTACCTAATTATGCATTTTTGGCCTTGTGCGACTTATACTCCAGAGTGACTTATAGTCCAGAAAATATGGTATATAGCCCTTAATCACAAAAGAGCCTGAAAGGCTTTGCTACCCCGCCCACCCTGTCATTAGTTTAACTTTGTCTTGGACCTTCATACTTAATAATTGACCTGTCTAACTCTAGTTTGGAATGTCATTCCTGTACCTTTGGTGCAAAGCAACAATCGTTGCAGGTAGGCGAAATCAAAGAACAAAAAGTGTGTATTTTGTGAGTTCCAATAGATCAAACTGAGATTGGGATTCCAACTTGTTTCACGCTCCACGCTCTGCTTCGACTCATTTTTTTTTTTGGCTCGTCCAGTTAGCAGCGAGGAGAGGAGAGAAGTAGACAGACGAAACCGCCCACAGAACAAACATTAACTCCAAACCTTCGGCCGAGGCGGCAAGGATCTCAGAAGTTTATCCGCTTGTGTTTTGCAGCGGAATCCAAATTGCTGTTCACTTCACAGGTCAGCTGTTGGTATCGACTTCTGTTCCCGTCAGTTGTAGAAGCAATTGACTGGAGAGCTTTGGAGAACGGGATTACATGGTGAAACATCAAGATCCTTGCCAAATCGATGGCAGGTTTGATGTTTGGAATGAAGAAGAAAAATGGCTATTATATGGTAACGTTAGATCCACGGTACTTGTGTCATTCCCTCTCATTTCCTTGTGTCTCTTTTAGCTGTTTACAGTCACGTATACATGGACCCAAATATTCCAATTCCAGCCGAGTATCCCTCTCCATTCTGCCTCAATTGCTTCAAAATGTGATTAATTAACCCTTTAAAAAAATACAGTCGTCCTGTATACTCGTAGTGTTACGAGTCAAAAGCCTCCTTAGAGAAGCGTCGTGAATGGCGGTATTTGTATGTGCTCTAGCGGGACCTCTGTAGTCCCACGGCACTCGAAATTCCCACTGTGAGCAGGGCAGAAAGCGAAGGTGTGCCACTGAGTGTCAAAAGAGCACAAGAGTGTTTCTCCAACAGTTCCCCTCAGGCTCAGCTTCCCCCCCCCCCCCCACACACACACACTTAGCTGACAGATTGAGAGCAATCATCAGGGGGCTGAACTTTTAAAGTCTCTTAGCTGTGACACTTCCTGCGAGTGGGCATTCAGCCAATTGCAAATGCACACACTGCAATATGTTTTAATGGCAGGGAATGTTTAGTCACATAATGTTTGCACTGCAGACGCTATACAGCAGGGGTCTCAAACTCAATTTACCTGGGGGCCACTGGAGCTAGGGCCTGGGCAAGGCTGGGCCGCATCAGGTTTTCCAAAAAAAAAAAAAAAATTACACATTAAAAACAGAAAAATATACAAAGTTTTTCAGTGCTTTGGTTCCAATTTTCTACAATAAAAGCTCTGATAAAACATTCCACTGTTCTCAAATATCTTAATTTTTATTTTTCTGCACAAAATAAGATGAAAATAAATAAAGAAATCAAGAATAAAGAAAATCAATCAATCAGTAATAAATATAATAATAATAATAATAATAATAATAATTAAGAAACCACATATAGTTGGTGGGTAGACAAATTATTTTTTTCAGATTAAAATGAACAAAGCATTATTAGAGCCCTGTAGACATGACAAAACACGACTATAGTCACATTTATACTCTTTTTATTTACAACATATTGCGCAACTGCAGGGTCTTGAGACACATGCCAACTCGCAAACTAGAGAGCTAGCGACCTAAACGGTAGCCTTCAAGTTATTTCCTTTAAACTTAAATCGCCAAAAACTTACCACTTCCACACGGATAGGGAGGATAACTATTAACAGTTATTTAACCTTTAACATGAACATTAATCAAACGTAATAATTTTGTCTGGGTACATGATATCATATAGCATCCATATCAAACTTAAACTTTCATATCAAGGCGGGGGCCTCAAACTAGTGTCCTGCGTGCCACATTTGGCCCGCGGGCCGCATGTTGGAGAGCCCTGCTAAACAGTATTCTTTCTGTCTAATGAATGCAGCCTCTCTTTTTTTTTCTGGCCTCACTTAAGGTTTTAAGTACGGTAGATAAGTTCTCTCATATGCCCGCTTCCCTTTCGCTTGTGCTTATCAGAAACTTGGAGCCGACACGCTCTTAAAGGCAGCACAAACAGCCCTTCTAGTTCCTTATAAATTGTTCAAAAGTTGCTATGTGACGTAATTGTTCTCCTTCGGGAGCCAAGACGGCCTTTATGACAAGCGGTTTGATTGACAGACGGGTTGTGTGTTGAATGAAGATTAGAAGAGTTATTAATTAGACAGCTTTCTTGGGTGGGACTTTTACTTGTGGGCATTTTTCACAGAGGACCATCAGTAGGTATTTCTTTTAGCAGTACATGTACTCTGATATTTACTGTTTAATGTAAAGAGTCATCAAAGTGTGCAGTATTGGGATCATTAAAATCATATTTAGCCATTTGTTCCTTTTATCAGTACTATCCACGTATTCATGGACCCAAATAATCCAATTGCATTCGGTTTATTTGCTCAAATGGAAAGAATTTAACCTCATTCCGAAAGAAAAGTGCCAATCCGAATGAACATATAATCGGATTCCCAGGAGTGCAATATTCCTTTCGACAATCCGATTGAGGTATCTTGTACCCGCTTAAACTGGAAGTTGTCAGGGTGCGTTCTTCTTCGTGGTGTTTTTCTTCTTCTGTTGTTTATTGGCGGTTGGCAAGCAGCTTTCGTGTGCATTAGCGCCATCTGTGGAACAGAATCAAAACCTTCCATACTTTATTCACAAGTACAATGTTATTAAAAAAGAAAATATATATCTATATAAAACATGTCTGGAGTTTAATAAAAAAATATTAGCAATATTGAATTTGATCTTTTCCTGTTTAAATTTATCCCGGGTGCGTTCTTTCAGGGCATGCTCAGATATGACATAACACGCCGATCGAAGACGTTCTTCGGTTTTAAAAATGGAGGCCAGTGATCGGCACTGGACTGCTAAAGAAAGTTTGTTTTGGATCCAAACTAAATTTCAAGACTGGACGAACGAAAAACTGATTTTATTTTACTTAACTTTACTTTTATTTAAGTTATTCCAACAAGTGAAAGAAAAACTCGGGGACGTCGGTTTTACTGGGCATGCCCCATTGACTATTCTGTTTGATTATAGCGGCGCATGTAGACAAGAGATTGGAATATTCTTTTCCATGGATACCATTGTTTTCGGAAAGGTAATTCGGAAAGATTCCATTCGGAAAGAGGGAAAAACTCTGTTGCTTTTGGAAGAAACATGGACAGAACGCACAAAAGATCGTAGGAATCGGACGAAATTGACTCTGCTTCAGCTTTCTCGTTTTGTCGGCGGTTATCTTCAAAAGCACGAATCCCTTCCCGAACAGTTCTTTGCCAAACTGGTCTGTTTTTTGCAGATTTCTCCCCGGTTCCGAGGTTGCCATGGATCGGTATTAGGTAGCACTTCAGTTGGTCTTTGTAGAGTCGTTTTGGGGGCTCCACAAGGTCTAGTCCCTGTAGTAAGAAGATGATTCTAGGTATGTGGAGCCTATCCTGACGATGGTGGTGAAGGATTCCGGCTTTGACGCCATTGTTAGTGATCGTCTTCCCATTTGATATGGAGGTTGTGTCGTAGCTTGATAGAGTCTCGGTCTCGCAAGTTGTAATAAATAAAATCTCGCAAATGTAATAATATATATTGATCAACTACAAACATTATGGGAGACAAATCTAAAGACTACTAAAGGCATTCTGGTGCCAAATATCTTCCCTCGGTCTTAGAAAGCTGGGTCTCAGATGCACTCAAAAATGGCTGCGGGCCAAACAACAGACTATTCTAAAGTGGCCTCCCGAGCCCTGATTTAAAGCCAATTGGACATCTATGGAAAGAGCTGAAACATACAGTCAGGGGAAGGCATTCATCAAACCCGAAAGAGCTGGAGCCGTTTGCTCATGGGCAGACCTGTCGACAGGTGGGGCTGTCTCATTGAGAGTTACAGGAAGAGCTTGATTTGCAGTCGTGGCTTCAAAAGATTATGGAGCTAAATATTAGATTAAGGGTACCGTCTTTGTCTTGGCCAGTTTCATTAAGGAAAGGAAGTTTTCTCAAACCATAATTCAAAAGCAATAACTGGTTTCCATGTTTTTTTCCATATGACTTATGTCAGTTCGTAGGTATTTCAGTAATTATTGTGGGTTTTTCTTTTAGCATAAGACTACCAACAATTTAGAGTCTCCTCTCTTAGCTATTCATCCTATCTCTTATTTTATATTCGTGAGTCCATCCATCCTACGGAGGAAACTCATTTCCGCTTGTATCCGCAATCTCGTTCTTTCCGTCATGCCCCAAAGCTCATGATCATTGGTGAGTGTGGTAACATAGGCAAGGCTTATCTTATCGTCACATAGATTGACTGACTGGTCAATTGAGAGCTTCGCGTTCCAAATCATCTCCCTCTTCACCACGACGGTCCGGTACAGAGACGGTCGACCTCACGCTACAACCTTCGCTCACTGGGGCAAAACCCGGAGGATGCGAGCCGTCCTTTTCCGATTGAGAACAATGCACATGTCATACATAAGGTGCACCAACCTGTGGCACACAAGAAATAGAAAACTGATATGGAGTATTCTGCTCACACACAACATTGAGACATTACCTTACATTACATTACCTAAACACTGCGTGAAGTTAATAATAGTACCTATTCATAGTCACCTATGAAACAGCAACCATTTTCAATGAATTAATTTTGGTGAGGGAGGGAAATTTGATTTATTTATATTTGTACTGGACGGTCGTCAATAACAGGTTTTTATCATTTTATAATTATTCATCTCACAAAAGGAACAATAATAACATAATTGTTGTGGCCCTACTCAGCTGAAAATCAACTCTGTCCGGAAGACATTTATTGAAACACGCAACACCGCGGTGTGATTTATGTCTTATTTATGGCTTATTTTCTCAGATTATATCAACAATATTGGGGAATATGAGTGAATAAGGTGACTATAGGGGTGTTAGATCATGTCTACAAGGCTCTAATAATGATTCATTGATTTTCTACCGCTTATCCTCACGAGGGCCATGGGGGGTGGGGGCTTGCTGGAGCCTATCCCAGCTGTCTTTGGGGGTTGCTGGAGCCTATCCCAGCTGTCTTGGGGGTTGCTGGAGCCTATCCCAGCTGTCTTGGTTGGTTGCTGGAGCCTATCTCAGCTGTCTTGGTTGGTTGCTGGAGCCTATTCCAGCTGTCTTGGTTGGTTGCTGGAGCCTATCCCAGCTGTCTTGGTTGGTTGCTGGAGCCTATCCCAGCTGTCTTGGTTGGTTGCTGGAACCTATCCCAGCTGTCTTGGTTGGTTGCTGGAGCCTATCCCAGCTGTCTTGGTTGGTTGCTGGAGCCTATCCCAGCTGTCTTGGTTGGTTGCTGGAGCCTATCCCAGCTGTCTTGGTTGGTTGCTGGAGCCTATCCCAGCTGTCTTGGTTGGTTGCTGGAGCCTATCCCAGCTGTCTTGGTTGGTTGCTGGAGCCTATCCCAGCTGTCTTGGTTGGTTGCTGGAGCCTATCCCAGCTGTCTTAGGGGATTGCTGGAGCCTATCCCAGCTGTCTTGGGGTATTGCTGGAGCCTATCCCAGCTGTCTTGGGGGGGGTTGCTGGAGCCTATCCCAGCTGTCTTGGGGGGGTTGCTGGAGCCTATCCCAGCTGTCTTGGGGGGGGTTGCTGGAGCCTATCCCAGCTGTCTTGGGGGGTTGCTGGAGCCTATCCCAGCTGTCTTGGGGGGTTGCTGGAGCCTATCCCAGCTGTCTTGGGGGTTGCTGGAGCCTAAACCAGCTGTCTTCGGGTGAGAGGCGGGGTCCAACCTGGACTGGTGGCCAGCCAATCACAGGGCACATATAGACAAACAACCATTCACACTCACATTCATACCTATGGACAATTTGGAGTCGCCAATTAACCTAGCATGTTTAGTACCCGGAGAAAACCCACGCATGCACAGGGAGAACATGCAAACTCAACACAGAGATGGCCGAGGGTGGAATTGAACTCGGGTCTCCGAGCTGTGTGGCCTGTGCACTAACCACTCGTCCACCGCGCAGCCCTAAGTCCACTTGCTTTCCAGAACAGATCATGTTTGACCTTTTTAAGTGTCTGCCGTACAACACAAGCGTTTCTTTTACAACAAAAGGAAATCCTGCTTGTGTGGCGCAATCAAGAGAGCAATGCAAACCACATATATTCCGCACCGCCGATTTTGTGGCGAGTGTGTCTGCAAGGGTGTAGCCTCCCACTCGGCGTGTTTATCGGCAATTGAGAATTCACCACGGTGCGCCTTGATGTGTTTGCTAGCAAAGTGGTCGTGGGGACCGCGCACTGTGCCCTTCATGAATAATGAATCACGCCAATATTTGTGTTGTGATGTTCGAGGCGAGGTGGGTGGGTGGGCCTCACATGAGGAGGCATCTCAAAGTTCACTGAAAGTTGAACTTGATTATGTTTAAAAGGCCAAGGAGCCACCAATGTGATTATGTACACAAAGAAATCCCGTATGTTCGTTCCGGAAAAGGAATGCCAATTCTTTGCTCCTACAGGTTTCCTTCATGCTAAACCCATCAATCCCGATCCTACATACTAGGCTTTAGTGGGATTTATGATGTGTGTTTTTAAAAGGAAGCTGCTTCTGTCACGTTGCTGGAGGCATCGCTGTGGCTGATACCGACTTTGAGTGGTAATCACACAGTTACTCCAGATATAATCCCATTTTCCCATAGGAATGTTGGTGTCACGACACAGTGCAGGGATGTACATATTATTATCTATTCACCGAATTGTGTCAGCTTCCCAGGATTTTGCCCAAGTGCAACAATGTGTAGTGGATCTAGTGTATTTATGTGTATCTATATGTGTAACTCCGGAGCGACTTATGTATGTTTTTTTCTACCTAATTATGCATTTTTGGCCTTGTGCGACTTATACTCCAGAGCGACTTATGTATGGTTTTTTTTCTACCTAATTATGCATTTTTGGCCTTGTGCGACTTATACTCCGGAGAGACTTATGTATGTTTTTTTTCTACCTAATTATGCATTTTTGGCCTTGTGCGACTTATGTATGTTTTTCTACCTAATTATGCATTTTTGGCCTTGTGCGACTTATACTCCGGAGAGACTTATGTATGTTTTTTTTCTACCTAATTATGCATTTTTGGCCTTGTGCAACTTATGCTCCGGAGAGACTTATGTATGTTTTTTTTCTACCTAATTATGTATTTTTGGCCTTGTGCGACTTATACTCCGGAGTGACTTATGTATGTTTTTTGCTACCTAATTATGTATTTTTGGCCTTGTGCGACTTATATTCCGGAGCGACTTATGTATGTTTTTTTCTACCTAATTATGCATTTTTGGCCTTGTGCGACTTATACTCCGGAGAGACTTATGTATGTTTTTTTCTACCTAATTATGCATTTTTGGCCTTGTGCGACTTATACTTCGGAGAGACTTATGTATGTTTTTTTTCTACCTAATTATGCATTTTTGGCCTTGTGCAACTTATGCTCCGGAGCGACTTATGTATGGTTTTTTTCTACCTAATTATGCATTTTTGGCCTTGTGCGACTTATACTCCAGAGCGACTTATGTATGGTTTTTTTTCTACCTAATTATGCATTTTTGGCCTTGTGCGACTTATACTCCGGAGAGACTTATGTTTTTTTTCTACCTAATTATGTATTTTTGGCCTTGTGCGACTTATACTCCGGAGTGACTTATGTATGTTTTTTTCTACCTAATTATGTATTTTTGGCCTTGTGCGACTTATACTCCGGAGAGACTTATGTATGTTTTTTTTCTACCTAATTATGTATTTTTGGCCTTGTGCGACTTATACTCCGGAGAGACTTATGTATGTTTTTTTTCTACCTAATTATGCATTTTTGGCCTTGTGCAACTTATACTCCGGAGAGACTTATGTGTGGTTTTTTTCCTACCTAATGATGCATTTTTGGCCTTGTGCGACTTATGTATGTTTTTTTCTACCTAATTATGCAATTTTGGCCTTGTGCGTCTTATACTCCAGAGTGACTTATGTATGTTTTTTTTTCTACCTAATTATGCATTTTTGGCCTTGTGCGACTTATATTCCGGAGCGACTTATGCATGTTTTTTTCTACCTAATTATGCATTTTTGGAGTTGTGCGACTTATACTCCGGAGCAACTTATACTCCAGAAAATACGGTGTATATATATTTTTTGGGCCCTTTGCATCCTTTGTTTTGAATTTTGTTTCCCTTACTTTACAGAAAACAAGCCGCAATGTAACCTTGGTGCCTTTCATTGTGTTTGGCTATGACTGTGCTTTTGTACAGTATAAGAGATATACCGTATATCCCATACAGTATATCTGCATAGTACAGAAAGGCATACCAACTGAAATCAGTAAAGTATCAGATGTACACAGATGGTGGTAGTACATGGAATATTATGGCAATATGTCCACTGTGATGTCTCTAGATTAGTTTTCTGAAACTACTACGTATTTTCTCAGTAATTTTATTGCACATATATGTCATTGTCCTTGTATTGTATGTCATTCCTTAATTGAGGTGAACCGACTTCCTAGCGACTGCAAGATTGCTCGTTTGATTCTCAGTTTTGTGCAGAAGTTTTATTGTCAAAGTGACCTTGGGTGAGATTCGGCGCCTAATTGCTTCTCATCACTTGGGTAGAATCTTTTAACTACTGTGAAGGTTGAACCAGCGCCAAGCTTGTTAAATATACGCCGTACTCATTTGATGCTTATTATTGTAATAACAATTGTGATAATACGGCGCCAGTCCAATCCTTCATTTGGTTTTTTTTTTTAATTTTTTTTTTTAAACAGACGGCATTTAGAGTTAATTGCCTGTGATTTACCTCTTGAGTACAAACGGGTATTATAGAGTCGTATAACGTTCTGTAACTAAATCGTCAGAATGCTAGACGTAAGTGATTTTATTCACATCTCGGTAAATCGACACGGCACAGCGTGGATGCTTTTTTCATTGTAGATGCAATCAGATTGGGGTTTGGGAGGGGGGGGGTGTAGTTTGTAGTTTGTAGTTTGATGTGATGATGAGGTTATGTTTTTCTAACGAAGACATCTCAGCGCACCCAGGAACATTTTAATTGAAAAGTACAGCCGTTGCGGCAAAAGCAGGGGTTGTTTGAGTTTGTAAACAATATAGCAGTAGTTCCGAATCACAATACCAGCAATGTAATAATAAGATATATTTGAAATATTTATTCATTTTCTACCGCTTATCCTCATGGGGGTTGCAGGGGGTGCTGGAGCCTATCCCAGCTGTCTTCGGGCGAGAGGTGGGGTACACCCTGGACTGGTCGCCAGCCATACACAGGGCACATATAGACAAACAACCATTCATTAATTCATTTTTGCAGGGTATTGCTGGAGCCTATCCCAGGATCACATGAGTTTGTAAACAATATAGCAGTAGTTCCGAATCACAATACCAGCAATGTAATAATAAGATATATTTGAAATATTTATTCATTTTCTACCGCTTATCCTCATGAGGTTTGCAGGGGGTGCTGGAGCCTATCCCAGCTGTCTTCGGGCGAGAGGTGGTGTACACCCTGTACTGGTCGCCAGCCAATCACAGGGCACATATAGACAAACAACCATTCATTAATTCATTTTTGCAGGGTATTGCTGGAGCCTATCCCAGGATCACATGAGTTTGCAAACAATATAGCAGTAGTTCCGAATCACAATATCAGCAATGTAATAATAAGATATATTTGAAATATTTATTCATTTTCTACCGCTTATCCTCATGGGGGTTGCAGGGGGTGCTGGAGCCTATCCCAGCTGTCTTCGGGCGAGAGGTGGGGTACACCCTGGACTGGTCGCCAGCCAATCACAGGGCACATACTATAGACAAACAACCATTCATTAATTCATTTTTGCAGGGTATTGCTGGAGCCTATCCCAGGATCACATGAGTTTGTAAACAATATAGCAGTAGTTCCGAATCACAATACCAGCAATGTAATAATAATATATATTTGAAATATTTATTCATTTTCTACCGCTTATCCTCACTTGCCCTTCTTTTTGTCTCCCAGGTGTGGTATCTTTCTGGCTGGGTGTGCTACCTTCAGCTAGAGCGGGCCAAGGAGCAGCAAGAAAAGGAGGAACGAGCAGTGAGCCAGGAAGAAGAAGAGGAGAGGACGGCGCTGAAAGAGGCGGCCAGATTGCACCTGACTAAAGCTAAGAAGGTAAGAGACCAGTTGCCATGCAGGATGTCGTGTCCGCCAACCATAAATTACAGCAGGGAGTACAGGATGGCTTCATGAATCAACATACAGTAACGCTCACCGGGGTAGTGATCAGGGGCGTCACTAGGTTCTGAGGACCCCCTGGAGATGCACAGGATATGAATATGAATGTAGTAGACATTTATATTATTATATGACATTTATCAGATATTTTTTTGTATAAAAAAGTCAATAAAAAATAAACAAAAGTCAACTAAAAATAAACAAAAATCAATAAAAAAATAAACAAAAATCAATAAAAAATATCAAATTCACTGGACAGTGATCAATTACATAATAATCATTATTATTAATTATCATAATTCTTCTTATTATTACTAGCATTAGCCTGCGTTTGCCCTATTATAGGAAATTTGTCAGATATTTTTTTGTAAAAAATAAAAATCAATAAAAAAATGAACAAAAATTAATAAAAATTATAAAATTCACTGGTCAGTGATCAATTACATAATAATCATATTAATTATCATCATTCTTCTTCTTCTGATTATTACTAGTATTAGCCTGCTTTTGCTTTATTATATGAAATTTGTCGGATATTTTTTTGTAAAAAAAAATAAACAAAAATCAATAAAAAATATCAAATTCACTGGACAGTGATCAATTACATAATAATCATTATTATATTATTAATTATCATCATTCTTCTTCTGATTATTACTAGTATTAGCCTGCTTTTGCCCTATTATATGAAATTTGTCAGATATTTTTTTGTAAAAAATAAAAATCAATAAAAAAAATAAACAAAAATCAATAAAAAATATAAAATTCACTGCACAGTGGTCAATTACATAATAATCATTATATTATTAATTATCATCATTCTTCTTCTGATTATTACCACTATTAGCCTGCTTTTGCCTTATTATATGAAATTTGTCAGATATTTTTTGTAAAAAAAAATCAATACAAAAATTAACAAAAATCAATAAAAAATATCAAATTATGTTATATATATTTTATATATATTTTTAATATTTATTATATTATATTTTATATATTTTTATATTTTATAAACCAATGTTTATTTTTTTTTCTCACCATATTTAGACTTACTGGGGGGCTACCTAGTGCATGACCCCTCGTGTACTGTATTCTGTAGTTGTGCAACATTCGTGAGATGATTCCGCTACATAAATTAGCATCACGACTCCTCCTTTGAGATGCCAGGGCCGTACTGTGCAATCACACACTCTACCTCCCGTTTTATCCCCGTGCAAATCAATAGGGGTCAGGTGGTGACATATTCATGTCCATCTCCGGTTAGCTGGGTCGTGACACGCCCGTCGAACCAGCATCCCAATTCAAGGTGACAGGAGAGGAAGCCAAGTGTTTTAACTGGGCGGACAAATAATGGCACAAAACATCAATAAAAAGTAAAAAAAAAAAAAAAAAAAAAAGATATAAAGATAAACCTTGTCTCGACTGCGGCGTTGGAGCGTAACCATTAAATCGTAAAACCACCTTTTTGTAGACAGACTGAGGCAACAGGTGCCGACGGAGGTGAAATGGGAATGTGGCAAGACCTTGGAAATGACTTTGTTGGTGTGTCGTGTTCCTCTGCTCTCTGCCATATTTGCAGCACCGCGTTATTTTTCCCCGAGTCTGACTCTGTGTTAATTATTAACGATGCGTCAGTCTGCTAGTTAAAATGGGCTCCAGCGTGGAAGCAAGACCTCAAAGCCCAGCGGCTTGTTTTGGCACCAGTCCACTTCACTGCATACTTGATGACTTTGTTAAGTGTCTCTATGTATATTTGTGTTTGCGTGTGTGTGAGTGTGTGTGTGTGTGTGTGTGTGTGTGTGTGTGCGGGCATGTTCTTAGGCCCACCTAATGTGGATAATTTAGACTGGCACTAGAGTTGCCTTACAGGTATCTCATTTTTCAGGAATACAGTACGACCTTCAGGCTGTCTGCGTGGATATTTTTAAAAAACTTTCAAATCTTCCTACCTCCAGGGGGTCAAGTTGTTTTCAAAATGTAACAGCTTTAATACACATTTGGACAAGACGACTGGAATAGCAACGTCAGCTGACTACTTAGTCGAAACAGTGGAGTGTTGGGAGAATGCTCTGCAGGAAATATACTTCTAATATAGCGTAGAAAGCAGCCAAGGTGATGATTAAGGATGCCCGTGTTAGCGATGATGGTGAGAGACGAGGAAGAGTATGAAAAGGTGATCATTTCGATGAGCTTGTTGGGTATCGTGGAGACGGGGGCGCTGAACATTTCTGCGCCTGGTGACGTCATAATGCAAATTAAAATAGTGAATTTTCTCCCATCACAAACTATGCGTCATATTAATGATATTTCATTTACAGTATGCATTTATCTATTACTATTTTCAATAGTCATATCAAAACTGTATAACATGCTCATGATATGAAAGTATGAAAAACACAAATTTACCGTATTTTCTGGACTATAAGTCGCTCCGGAGTATAAGTTGCACAAGGCCAAAAATGCATAATTAGGTAGAAAAAAACATACATAAGTCGCACAAGGCCAAAAATGTATGATTAGGTAGAAAAAAAAAACATACATAAGTCGCTCCAGAGTAAAAGTCGCACAAGGCCAAAAATGCATAATTAGGTGGAAAAAAAACATACATAAGTCGCTCCGGAGTATAAGTCGCACAAGGCCAAAAATGCATAATTAGGTAGAAAAAAACATACATAAGTCACTCCGGAGTATAAGTTGCACAAGGCCAAAAATGCATAATTAGGTAGAAAAAAAACCATACATAAGTCGCACAAGGCCAAAAATGCATGATTTGGTAGGAAAAAAAAAACATACATAAGTCGTTCCGGAGTATAAGTCACACAAGGCCAAAAATGCATAATTAGATTGAAAAAGAACCATACATAAGTCGCTCCAGAGTATAAGTCGCACAATGCCAAAAATGCATAATTAGGTAGAAAAAAAACATACATAAGTCGCACAAGGCCAAAAATGCATGATTAGGTAGAAAAAAAAACATACATAAGTCGCTCCGGAGTATAAGTCGCACAAGACCAAAAATGCATAATTAGGTAGAAAAAAAACATACATAAGTCACTCTGGAGTATAAGTCGCACAAAGCCAAAAATGCATAATTAGGTAGAAAAACATACATAAGTCGCTCCGGAGTATAAGTCGCACAAGGCCAAAAATGCATAATTAGGTAGAAAAAAACCATACATAAGTCGCTCCGGGGTATAAGTCGCACAAGACGAAAAATGCATAATTAGGTAGAAAAAAAACATACATAAGTCACTCTGGAGTATAAGTCGCACAAGGCCAAAAATGCATAATTAGGTAGAAAAAAAACATACATAAGTCGCTCCGCAGTATATGTCGCACCAGGCCAAAAATGCTTAATTAGGTAGAAAAAAACATACATAAGTCGTTCTGGAGTATAAGTCGCACAAGGCCAAAAATGCATAATTAGGTAGAAAAAAACATACATAAGTCGCTCCGGAGTATAACTCGCACAAGGCCAAAAATGCATCATTAGGTAGAAAAAAACATACATAAGTCGCACTGGAGTATAAGTCGCACAAGGCCAAAAATGCATAATTAGGTAGAAAAAAACATACATAAGTCATGAGCTGGAAAGACTACCAGGGCTTATTTAATTCTTCTAATTAGGGCTTATTTACTATATTTTGTGTTTTCCGAGTTCATTTAAAGTCACCAAAAAGTGACTTAGGAACAGAACTCCTACGTAGTGTCGTGTTTCGCACACGTGTAAACATAAAAACACGCACATGTCGTTTTTTTTAACATCCATAGTTGCCACAAACGTATAAATAAATGAAGCAAAATTATTGCGAAATTAGAAATTCTACCACCATTTTGACGCACCACCCTAACATTATATTTTCATTACACACATTTTTTTTTAGTTGGGATTCTCTCAAGGGAAATGGATACAGAGGACAACGGGGGGGGGTCGGGATTGGGGGGGGGGCAGTGGAAGAAGCGACAGGCGAGTGAGCAGGAGTGGGAGAATGAAATAAGAGGCGAGAAAAGAAACAGATTGAATGTGGGGTGGATGTGCCAGTGTGGGGGGTGGTGGTGGGTGGGGCGGGGGGGGGGGGGGGGTTGAATAGCGCCCGAGCATAAAATCAATAGTAAACCCGACGTGAAATGGAATTTGAGGCTCAGTCCGATAGGGCTAAGATTCAGGAAGGAGCCGTGGTGTATCGTAGAGGACAATGTTACACATGAATATATACTTGTGTGTGTGTGTGTGTGTGTGTGTGTGTGTACAGTATGCACAGGTGCATGTGGGGCGAACGGAGGTCAAAAGCTTTACTATTTGATGTGGCTGAAAGGGGATCTCATGAGCGAGGCTCGTGGGAAGGGTTTGGACTAAGGTGTGTGTGCATGTCATAAAACTTTAATGCCTTTGCTCCACCGTCGATGGGACTGCAGGACTGAGACAGATGATCGTGCATGTGTGTGTGTGTGTGTGTGTGTGTTATCTCAGCCACTGTCACAGCCATGCCAATAAATATGTTTTGTCTCCAAAGAAAAAGAAGAGAGGTACTTGCAATATGCAGGGAAAAGTTGAGGGTAATGCAATATTGTGTGCCTATAGTGCCAAACTTCTGTATGTGTGTGTGTGTGTGTGTGTGTGTAGGAATGTGAGAAGAAGGATCTATCTCCTTGACAGGAAGGTCATTTTGGTGAGAGTGCGCCGGTGAAAGCAAGCCAGAGTATATGAGGAGGCAAAGCCTGCAGGAAATATACTTCTAATATAGCGTAGAAAGCAGCCAAGGTGATGATTAAGGATGCCCGTGTTAGCGATGATGGTGAGAGACGAGGAAGAGTATGAAAAGGTGATCATTTCGATGAGCTTGTTGGGTATCGTGGAGACGGGGGCGCTGAACATTTCTGCGCCTGGTGACGTCATAATGCAAATTAAAATAGTGAAGTTACTCCCATCACAAACTTTGGGTCGTATTAATGATATTTCATTTACAGTATGCATTTATCTATTACTGTTTTCAATAGTCATATCAAAACTGTATAACATGCTCATGATATGAAAGTATGAAAACCACAAATTTACCATATTTTCTGGACTATAAGTCGCTCCGGAGTATACGTCGCACAAGGCCAAAAATGCATAATTAGGTAGAAAAAAACATACATAAGTCGCTCCGCAGTATAAGTCGCACAAGGCCAAAAATGCATAATTAGATAGAAAAAAACATACATAAGTTACTTCGGAGTATAAGTCGCACAAGGCCAAAAATGCATAATTAGATAGAAAAAAACATACATAAGTTACTTCGGAGTATAAGTCGCACAAGGCCAAAAATGCATAATTAGATAGAAAAAAAACATACATAAGTCACTCCGGAGTATAAGTCACACAAGGCCAAAAATGCATAATTAGATAGAAAAAAACATACATAAGTCGCACTGGAATATAAGTTGCACAAGGCCAAAAATGCATAATTAGGTAGAAAAAAACATACATAAGTCGCTCCGCAGTATAAGTCGCACAAGGCCAAAAATGCATAATTAGGTAGAAAAAACCATACATAAGTCGCTCCTGAGTATGAGTTGCAGAAGGCCAAAAATGCATGATTAGGTAGAAAAAAAACATACATAAGTCGCTCCGCAGTATAAGTCGCACAAGGCCAAAAATGCTTAATTAGGTAGAAAAAAAACATACATAAGTCGCACAAGGACAAAAATGCATAATTAGGTAGAAAAAGACATACATAAGTCGCACAAGGCCAAAAATGCATAATTAGGTAGAAAAAAACATACATAAGTCACTCCGGAGTATAAGTCGCACAAGGCCAAAAATGCATAATTAGGTAGAAAAAAACATACATAAGTCACTCCGGAGTATAAGTCGCACAAGGCCAAAAATGCATAATTAGGTAGAAAAAAACATACATAAGTCGCTCCGGAGTATAAGTCGCACAAGGCCAAAAATGCATAATTAGTTCTGTGTGTGTGTGTGTGTGTGTGTGTGTGTGTGTGTTTCGGAATGTGAGAAGAAGGATCTATCTCCTTGACAGGAAGGTCATTTGGTGAGAGTGCGCCGGTGAAAGCAAGCCAGAGTATATGAGGAGGCAAAGCCTGCCGAGGGAAGGCATTAAGAAATGAAATGAAAGCGGTGCGATGAAAGACTAACTTAAGTACAAATGTGAATAGAAAAAGGCAAAAAAAAAAAAAAAAGGCATACATTTGGGCGCTTTCACCACGCTATTAACACGTATATTCCATTATAAAATTGGCGTATTAAAAGCTTTCAACATGTTGTAATTGTTCCGTCGTCAATGCGGCCACCTTATTTATTATTATTTTTTATTTTTTTTATTTTGTTTTATTTTTTTTATTCATTTATATATTTTTTATTTTTCTTTGCAGCCACCTTTTTAAGAAGTGGATGTTACAAGTCGTGCATACATTAATATCTGATGTTGACCACAAAAACCTTTTGTTTGATCTTCTGAAGTCACTTTTACGGCTGAATACAGTGTTTAATTAATAAAATTGGCATATTAAAAGCTTTTAACACGTTGTAATTTTTCCGTCGTCAATGCGGCCACCTTATTTATTTATTTATTATTATTATTATTTTGTTTTATTTTTGTTTTATTTATTCATATATATATATTTTTTTTTTGCAGCCATCTTTTCAGGAAGTGGATATTACAAGTCGCGCATACATTAATCTCTGATGGTGACCTCACCGTCACTTTCACGGCTGAATACAGTGTTCAATAAATAAAATTGGCGTATTAAAAGCTTTCAACACGTTGAAATTTTTCCATCGTCAATGCGGCCATTTTTATTTTATTTTATTTTAGTTTAGTTTAGTTTATTTTGGTTTATTTTGGTTTAGTTTTGTTTATTTTAGTTTAGTTTAGTTTATTTTGGTTTACTTTAGTTTATTTTATTGTTTTATTTTTTGTGGCCATCTTTTCAGGAAGTGGATGTTTCAAGTAGTGCATACATTAATCTCTGATGGTGACCTCACCTTCACTTTTACGGCTGAATACAGTGTTCAATAAATAAAATTGGCGTATTAAAAGCTTTCAACACGTTGAAATTTTTCCATCGTCAATGCGGCCATCTTTATTTTATTTTATTTTATTTTATTTTGGTTTAGTTTTGTTTATTTTAGTTTATTTTAGTTTTGTTTATTTTAGTTTATTTTAGTTTATTTTGGTTTAGTTTTGTTTATTTTAGTTTAGTTTAGTTTAGTTTATTTTGGTTTACTTTAGTTTATTTTATTGTTTTATTTTTTGTGGCCATCTTTTCAGGAAGTGGATGTTTCAAGTAGTGCATACATTAATCTCTGATCTTCTGTAGTCACTTTCACGGCTGAATACTGTGGAACCTTTTAAGGTTCAACATCCTCTGTCGCGTTCACGACGCAGCGGTTTCCAAAAGCAAGACACGCACGGAGTAGAAATGCCGTTGCATCTCACGTAACCTCATGCACCAACATCACTTTCTACTCAAGGTCGTCGTAGGACTAGAGGGCATCCGCCTATTTGCACCATCTTGTGCTTGTTAAACGGAACAATGAAGACGCCGTGTTAGCATAAACGTGTACATAAAACCTTGCATTTCTTATTGCGTCTGCTATCTGGTTGCTTATCGCGGTTTGAATGTGTATAAGGTGTTAGGAAAAGCTTATATATATATATATCTTGAAAGCCCTTGAAAAGTGCTTGAGTGTGACTTTGGAAAAAAAAAAAAAAGGTGTACCGAGCCTTGTATAGTATAGTGTCAGCCTTGATTTGCGTTGAAGGACTTGGACATTGTTAGTGTCGATGCTTTAACTACTGCCACGTCGGCTTTACTGCACGCTGCTTCAAATCAAGTGTGATATATGTTGGCATAACTTGGTTTCAATTCACTTGGCGCATCTCTGACTCAGCAGCGGCAGCGTTTGGAAGCGTTGCCTAGCAGCTTATTTTTCCTCCCGAGTGTCAGGAAATGTAAATGAATAAAGAATAATTGTGCATGGATTTTGATGACCTAAACAAAGTATACATTTGCATTGATTTTCACTTTACCGTTCAATCTGTGACAGGCGTAATTATGATAGACTGCAGTTTCGTTCTATGCACAATCGATAGTTTTAAGTTGTATTAAAGCTGAATAAAGACGGTGCTTGTTGATGTATCCATCATGTCCAGGCTACTTAGTTAAAATGTTAAAAGGCCTGCAGTTTGTCTTTGTGATCCGCGTATATACCGCGGTTAATTGCTTCCAGACTCCACCACGATAAGACAATATATAAAAAAAAACTTTTTACTCCGGTTTCCTCCCACATTCCAAAAACATGCTAGGTTAATTGGCCACTCCAAATTGTCCATTGGTATGAATGTGAGTGTGAATGGTTGTTTGTCTATATGTGCCCTGTGATTGGCTGGCCACAAGTGCAGGGTGGAACCCGCCTCTTGCCCGAAGACAGCTGGGATAGGCTCCAGCAACCCCCAAGACAGCTGGGGTAGGCTCCAGCAACCCCAAGACAGAAGGGATAGGCTCCAGCAACCCCCAAGACAGCTGGGATAGGCTCCAGCAACCCCCCAAGACAGCTGGGATAGGCTCCAGCAACCCCCCAAGACAGCTGGGATAGGCTCCAGCAACCCCCCAAGACAGCTGGGGTAGGCTCCAGCAACCCCCAAGACAGAAGGGATAGGCTCCAGCAATCCCCCAAGACAGCTGGGATAGGCTCCAGCAACCCCCCAAGACAGCTGGGATAGGCTCCAGCAACCCCCCAAGACAGCTGGGATAGGCTCCAGCAACCCCCCAAGACAGCTGGGATAGGCTCCAGCAACCCCCAAGACAGCTAGGATAGGCTCCAGCAACCCCCCAAGACAGCTGGGGTAGGCTCCAGCAACCCCCAAGACAGAAGGGATAGGCTCCAGCAATCCCCCAAGACAGCTGGGATAGGCTCCAGCAACCCCCCAAGACAGCTGGGATAGGCTCCAGCAACCCCCCAAGACAGCTGGGATAGGCTTCAGCAACCCCCCAAGACAGCTGGGGTAGGCTCCAGCAACCCCCATGACAGAAGGGATAGGCTCCAGCAATCCCCCAAGACAGCTGGGATAGGCTCCAGCAACCCCCCAAGACAGCTGGGATAGGCTCCAGCAACCCCCCAAGACAGCTGGGATAGGCTCCAGCAACCCCCCAAGACAGCTGGGATAGGCTTCAGCAATCCCCCAAGACAGCTGGGATAGGCTTCAGCAACCCCCCAAGACAGCTGGGGTAGGCTCCAGCAACCCCCAAGACAGAAGGGATAGGCTCCAGCAATCCCCCAAGACAGCTGGATAGGCTCCAGCAAACCCCCAAGACCGCTCCCTAACCAAAATTAATTAACTGAAAATGGTGAAAATGTTTCATGGGATAGGCTCTAGCACCCCCCCCCCCCCCCCCCGCGACCCTCGTGAGGAAAAGTGGTAGAAAATGAATGAATGAATGGTTGCTGTTTCATAGGTGACTATGTCCTATTATTAACTTCATGCAGTGTTAAGGTAATGTAATGTAAGGTAATGTCTCAATGTTTTGTGTGAGCGGAATACTCCATATCAGTTTTCTATTTCCTGTGTGCCACAGGTTGGCGCCCCTTATGTATGACATCATTTTTATTTCCTGACACCCGAGCTTGAAAATGTTATGTTTATTTAAGTTGTTTTATACACAAAGTGATTCTCTTTTTGGCAGCTCTGGGCTGTGAAAGAGTGTAGAGAGAATACGTTGTAAATGAGATTTTTTTTTTTTTTGTGCTGATCTCAGCATCGTCGTGTGCAGAATGTGTAAAAACAATAGGTCTTGTTTGTTTAACCAGCTTAGACATCACAATGAATAATCTTATCCATATAGTCGGAGTCACGGCTCAATAGCGTCCATATCTGTACACACGGAGGTCTAAGTTTTCTTTTTAATACCACACAGTACTGCACTGAATGCAACACACTTTCACCCAAGGCTGCAAGATGCAATTATTCTTTGTATCGAGTACTAGATACAACTTTTATTCGTAGAGGATAAACATCTCCAGGCATTTCAGAGTGACAATCAATGTGATATTTTTTTTTTTTTATACTTCTCCCCTGTGTGGCGCTAAGGAGGCTGAAAAGGAGAGAGCGTGTCAGACCTTGTGGCTGGGTCATGTAACTCTCCCCTTAGGAACCGCAGCCTGCGGAGAAAGCGAAAGCGAAAGCGTCGTCTTCAACACACACACACACACACACACACACACATTGTTACAGACCAAATGAGTTCCCTTGAGAGAGTACGCGTCTCCTGTCAGAATGTTGCTTGGAGACCGGTCTTGTGGCGCCGCAGTCGCACTCGCTCGTCTCTTTTCTTCTGGCCCAAGTGACCCTACACTTGTATACTAGATAGATATACTAGATAGAGTACACACTCAACTATGTGTCCTCTCTCTCAAGTTTTGTTTTTTTGTAACAAAAAAACAGTCCAAAAAAAAAACACTCAAAAAAATACTGCACTATGCTTCCTGTCCTCCGTGGCAGGTAAGGGAAGGAGTTTTAGTTTCTGTAATTACACACAAGCGGTGTATGTTAACACAGATAAATCTCTTTGCTGCGTAGGAACACCTTTTATCGCTGAGATAGCACTTTTATTGACTCGTGTGTGTGTGTGTGTGTCGCATGGTGTCACACACTGGTGGTGATAAGGTACATCGGTAGACACAGCTGTCAACACTCGTGTCAAGAGGCCCTACTGCGACCCACACGAGTGACTTTTTGCCCATTAAAGCTTAAAATAAAGACTTAAAAAAATAATAAAAAATATATAATATATGAATATAATACAATAACAAAATACATGAGTGACTTTTTGCCCTTTAAAGCTTAAAAAAAGACTTAAAAAATAAAAATAACAAATATATAATATATGAATATAATACAATAACAAAATATTTGAGTGACTTTTTGCCCTTTAAAGCTTAAAAAAGACTTAAAAAAATAATAAAATATATATAATATATGAATATAATACAATAAAAAAAATATATGAGTGTCTTTTTGCCCTTTAAAGCTTAAAAAATAAAAAATATATAATATATGAATATAATACAATAACAAAATATGAGTGACTTTTTGCCCTTCAAAGCTTAAGAAAGGACTTAAAAAATAAAAATAACAAATATATAATATATGAATATAATACAATAACAAAATATTTGAGTGACTTTTTGCCCTTTAAAGCTTAAAAAAGACTTAAAAAAATATAAAATATATATAATATATGAATAGAATACAATAAAAAAAATATGAGTGTCTTTTTGCCCTTTAAAGCTTAAAAAAAGACTTAAAAAATAAAAATAACTAAAAATAAAAAATATATAATATATGAATATAATACAATAACAGAATATATGAGTGACTTTTTGTCCTTTAAAACTAAAAAAAGACTTAAAAAAAATTAAAAATAATAAAAAAAATATATATATTCATTCATTTTCTACCGCTTTTTCCTCACGAGGGTCGCGGGGGTGCTGGAGCCTATCCCAGCTGTCTTTGGAGGTTGCTGGAGCCTATCCCAGCTGTTTCCAGGTTTGCTGGAGCCTATCCCAGCTGGTTTCAGGATTGCTGGAGCCTATCCCAGCTGTCTTCGGGATTGCTAGAGCCTATCCCAGCTGTCTTCGGGCAAGAGGCGGGGTACACCCTGGACTGGTGGCCATGCAGCCAATCACAGGGCACATATAGACAAACAACCATTCACACTCACATTCATACCTATGGACAATTTGGAGTCGCTAATTAACCTAGCATGTTTATGGAATGCGGGAGGAAACCGGAGTACCCGGAGAAAACCCACGCATGCACGGGGTGAGCATGCAAACTCCACACAGAGATGGCCGAGGGTGGAATTGAATGAACCCTGTGAGGTCTGCGCGCTAACCACTCGAACACCGTGCAACCCTGCAGGAAACATACAGCAGCATTAATAGAAAGATGAATGTTCTATTTGTCCCTTGCGTTCCACCAAACGAGCTGCTTTGCCAAATGAAAAAAAACCAAAAAAAACTGTTTACCAGCATTTTGCGAGCCGTGACGGCCTCGCTGACAAGCACGCAAGCTGCTCTTGGATAATTCCGCCGTCTTAACCGCCACTTAGAGACTTAAAACGCCCGGGCTGCAGACACTTCCCTCTGCTCTTTGCTGACATCTTAATGTCCGACTGTTCAATTCGGTGGTCTAGTGTGACAGGACGGCAATTCACCGACGCAGAACTTGATCAAGGAAGGACACGATTACATTTCAAGACTGTACCAGGGTGTCACAGCTCCAGGTCACATTCAAGCAAGGTTGCAGCACCATGACAATGACAACTTAAGAGTTTATATAACAAGAATCTTATACACAGTGAGCTGGAGCCTATTTCGGTCAATCCAAGGTGCACCCCGGTCAGCTGGGATAGGCTCCAGCATACCCTTTTGACCTGAGTGAGGATAAGCGGCATAAAAAGAAAACTCAACCCATCGGAAATTGCAGTATAATCTTATAATGTGCACTAAACTCATCACACAGCAACTTAACATTCAAAGTATACCTAATAAATAAACAAAAGTGAAACAGACAAACGAGTTTAAAATCAAAACAAAAAAGTAAGGTTTTGAAATATATACCTCTCCCCACTATGCCAGAACCAAAAGGGAGGCTGACGTCATTGCAGCATCCCAATAAATGCTCAGATACAATGTATTAATCGCTTTAATAATCTGCGTGAAGTCGGTAATTCACGCAAACGTGCAATGATGGCAAGCTGTATTTTTCTCGAAAATCGAATATATATTTCTTCAGTACTTTAGGCAAAGTTTTCCAAGTGACTAACAGCGTTGTCTTGTCAAATGCACCGCATACATTACGAGACAAGTAACTTTAGATACAAACCGAAATAGGGGAAAAAGCGGCCATGATGCCCCAGATGCATAAATTACTAACAGCGCTGTCTTGTCAAATGCACCGCATTTATACAGAAAATGCCTATTGTGGAAAAAAAATATTTTTAAAATTTTTTATTATTTCCGCTGAATAGTTTTTCATTTTTTATTTCATTTTTTTTTTCACATTCATCCTTTCTTTCCAAAAGCAGACGCTCATCAATTTATTTTTCCGTGTCAGCTGCACAGCAAGCTGCACTGTGACGACCAGCCCGTGTTGGATCACGTGGAGCAGCTGCTGAGCGAGCTGGGAGGAGAGATGGAGGGCGAGGATGAAGATGCGGCCGTTGACGAAGACTACGAACCTGCTAGTGAGGACGAGGAGGAGGAGAAGGAGAAGGAGGAGACACCCATGGAACATTGATCGCACCCCCTTTTGGCCCGGTTCCCTTAGTTCTCTGTTAAGTGCCTTGACGTTGGTTCCACCTGCTTGTATTCAAGTAAGTCATCTAAAAGCTGCAGTTTAGTTGAAGTCATTCTTCTCCAAATGGGTTGTTAAAAATGGACGATGGGCATGCCAAGTCACAGTTGTTCACAGTTTTTTGGGCTTTGGGGCCCGTTCACACTTGTCATGTTTGGTTCCAACGCTGAACTCTCCATGGAAAACGACAGCAAAAAAACCTGCACCGACAAATATTGTAAATTCCAGCGTGTAAGGCACACCCATAAATACAAATTTTATACAAATTATATGAGGACAAGGCAGCTCTGTATTTGACAGGATTCAATCATGAGCGATGAAAAAACTCAACCCATTGGAAATTGCAGTCTCATTTTCTAAAGCGCACTAAACTCATCACACAGCAACTTAACAGTCAAAGTATACCTAATAAATAAACAAAAGTGAAACAGACAAACAAGTTAAAAATCAAAACAAAAAAAGTAAGGTTTTGAAATATATACCTCTGCCCACTATGCCGGAACCGAAAGGGAGGCTGACGTCATTGCAGCGTCCCAATAAATGCTCAGATGCAATGTATTATAGGAAAACTTGAAAAGACTTTAGAAATGTTATGTTAAACCCGTATTTCATAATTCTCAGCTATACCCTTTGAGTGTTAAGTTGCTGTGTGATGAGTTTAGCGTTCTCTTGAAGATTACATACTCTCATATATAATGACGTCACAAGATTAGAATTTACCCATAAATTTGCTGCACCGCTGTTTAAGACACAGGGTTCGGGAGTTTAGGAAAAAATTAGCGGCTTATGCACCGGTTTAGCATCTAACAGAACGCTTGTGCAGGTTTTCGTGCAAAGTCATGGCCAAAACATCACTTGTTTAAACTTGTTCATATTTCTCACATTAAAACAACCTGTTCACATATTTTTTTTTATTTTTTATTTTTTATTTTTATACTTCTTCAATCCACCCGAGTGCGCGCTTAGTACAGATCCTCAAGGTCAGTGAACGTATCAGCAGGCGACGCTTCCACTAAAACCGCTGCCTTAATGCCAAAATGACAGCCGTGCCACTCGAGAGGGCGAGGGCGGGGTTGAGGTCACAGGCGGCTTTCATCGTCAGTGATTTAGTATGATTTAATATGATTTAATATGATTTAATATGATCATTTACACCACAGCAGATGCTCATGTTGTCAAATTTGAGTTAAATGTCAAGACTTAAAGGCACATTTTACAGTCTGTTTTCTTGTGTCGTACAATGTTTTAAATAAATTACCTTATAAATTACCTTACTCTTATATTAAAATAATATAAGATATAAATATATGGCATTTCTGAATTGTTAGATATAACAGGCGTTCACACTGAACCCCATCCAACAGCGGTGAATCCCCTTTGAAGGATTCCATAACTCTTAAACGGGAACCTTATCTGAGACGCAGGTCCTGATTGTGATCCGGCACCCAGCCAGCTGAGGAACCAGTTCGGGAATAAAAACGAGTTCTGATGCGGTGTTGCGATTGTGTGCCTGTTTGCGTCTAAGGAGTTGTCGAATTAAAGCTCCGGAGGAAAATATACAGATGCTAGTCTTCGATGTGATGGCTGCGATACGCGTGATACGTGTTTGGCGAGCTGCATTTTATCAGCGCTTGACGGGATGTGATATGTTGTTGGTGTGGCGGCGGCTTTTTTTTTTGTTGTAGATGTTTACTGCAGCACTGTCTTGTCAAATGCACCGCGTACATTATGAGACTAGTAACTTTAGGTACAAACCGATATAGGGGAAAAAGCAGCCATACTGCCCCCTCATACATAAGTGACTAACAGCGCTGTCTTGTCAAATGCACCGCATACATTACAAGTAACTTTAGATAGAAACCGAAATAGGGGAAAAAACGTCCATGATACCCCCTCATACATAAGTGACTAACAACGCTGTCTTGTCAAATGCACCGCATACATTACGAGACAAGTAACTTTAGATACAAATCAAAATAGGGAAAAAAGCGGCCATACTGCCCCCTCATACATAAGTGACTAACAGCGCTGTCTTGTCAAATGCACCGCATACATTACAAGTAACTTTAGATAGAAACCGAAATAGGGAAAAAAACGGCCATGACGCCTGTTTATACATAAGTGACTAACAGCGCTGTCTTGTCAAATGCACCGCGTACATTACGAAACAAGTAACTTTAGATACAAACCGAAATACGGGAAAAAAGCGGCCATGATGCCCCTCATACATAAGTGACTAACAGCGCCGTCTTGTCAAATGCACCGCATACATTACAAGTAACTTTAGATAGAAACCGAAATAGGGAAAAAAACGGCCATGACGCCTGTTTATACATAAGTGACTAACAGCGCTGTCTTGTCAAATGCACCGCGTACATTATGAGACAAGTAACTTTAGATACAAACCGAAATACGGGAAAAAAGCGGCCATGATGCCCCTCATACATAAGTGACTAACAGCGCCGTCTTGTCAAATGCACCGTATACATTACAAGTAACTTTGGATAGAAACCGAAATAGGGAAAAAAGCGGCCATGATGCCCCAAATACACAAGTGACTAACAGTGCTGTCTTGTCAAATGCACCGCGTACATTACGAGACAAGTAACTAAACCGAAATACGGGAAAAAAGCGGCCATGATGCCCCTCATACATAAGTGACTAACAGCGCCGTCTTGTCAAATGCACCGCGTACATTACGAGACAAGTAACTTTAGATGTCGTTGCCTGGCTCCCGTATAATAATAAATAATAAATAATAATGTGGAGAATAAATCGATGACATCAAATATGAACAATGTACAGCATAATTTCAATAATTTTGAATAAATAATAATAATTTAAAGTTTTACGCGTGGGCAGGCAGCTTATTTGGCATTCAGCATACAAACCGAAATAGGGACTGTCTTGTCAAATGCACCGCGTACATTACGACACAAGTAACTTTAAAAGCAAACCGAAATAGACGTGAGCTGAAGACGACGGAATAAAGTAGAGGTGTACTCGTAAATGTACTCGTTTCATACTCGAATCCGTCAAAAAAAAAAAATGCATTCCCCACAATGGATACTTGTTCATCCCTAGTTTGTATTGTATGATAATGTCGCGGGACTGCGGCTGTAGAGGACTGACTACCCGGAGCGAAGCTGTCATCTAGCATTTGGCTACATAATTACAACGAGCTCTGCCGTGCCTTTTCCCACTATGTGTGTGTGTGTTTGTGTATGTGTGTGTTGTGTGATTAATGACTCCAGGGGTGAGTGAACATGGTCGGTCAGCCCTTTCCAGTTATTCTGAGCTGACCTATTGTGAGTGGGCCATGGTGGACGCACAAAGCCTGGGGTAATCTCCAAATCCATGGCCGTTCTCTCACCTGTGTGTCAGCATCAGCACCGCTGGAGTATTTTTACTAGCTGATAATGGAGAATGCACTCGGTACACAAGGACGGGCATTCAATCACGGGCGAAAGGACGCTCGCTTTGTAGCTCGCCTCCGCGCCGTCCGGACGAAAATGGCTTTCTCGAGAAGGCACAACAATGTAAAAAGGGTCATATATGTCATCAAGGTCATTTGGTTAAAGAACATTGCGTTATCAGTATTATGTTATTGTGTACCAAATATGTACTATATACTACCAAGTGGGTCATACAAAACCACTATGGTACAACATGCTGTTCTCTAACCAGCCAATATCGACCGCCCATAAAAATGAGATCCAATCATATTGATTGTTTTTTTTACTGCCGATATTGTTTTTGGCGTGGGAGTGAGACCTCACTCCCTTATACGTCACGTGCTTATTTCACCATCCGACTTGTGATGGAGGACTGTAAGTGTGTACCGATATTTGACAGGATTCAATCATGAGCGATGAAAAAACTCAACCCATTGGAAATTGCAGTATCATCTTATAAAGCGCACTAAACTCATCACACAGCAACTTAACAGTCAAAGTATACCTAATAAATAAAAGTGAAACAGACAAACGAGTTTAAAATCAAAACAAAAAAGTAAGGTTTTGAAATATATACCTCTGCCCAAAAGGGAGGCTGACGTCAAAATTAATTAAAATTAAAATTAAAATTAAAATTAAAATTAAAATTAAAATTAAAATTAAAATTAAAATTAAAATTAAAATTAAAATTAAAATTAAAATTAAAATTAAAATTAAAATTAAAATTAAAAAAAACACGCCGATGGTGGAATTGAACTCGGGTCTCCTCGCTGTGAGGACTGACAACGGCTGCACGGTGGTCGAGCGGTTAGCACACAGGCCTCACAGCTAGGAGACCCAAGTTCAAACTTAAACTTAAGAAAGGTTTTCAAATGGAGCGGGGAAAGAAGACACAAGTAAGAAGTCGCAAACGTACCACTTCCACACTGGATATGAGGATAAATTATTTTCAGTTGTCCCCCGTGCATGTGTGGGTTTTCTCCGGGTACTCCGGTTTCCTCCCACATTCCAAAAACATGCTAGGTTAATTAGCGACTCCAAATTGACTCCAAAAGGTATGAATGTGAGTGTGAATGGTTGTTTGTCTATATGTGCCCCGTGATTGGCTGGCCACCAGTCCAGCGTGCACCCCGCCTCTCGCCCCAAGACGGCTGGGATAGGCTCCAGCACCCCCACGACCCTAGTGAGGAAAAAACGTGGTAGAAAATGAATGAATTAATTGAATGACAACAGCTGCATGGTGGTCGAGTGGTTAGCACGCAGGCCTCACAGCTAGGAGACCCGAGTTCAAACCTAAACTTAAACTTAAGAAAGGGTTTCAAATGGAGCGGGGAAAGAAGACACAAGTAAAAAGTCGCAGATGTACCACTTCCACACCGGATATGAGGATATTGCTCTTATCCAACATTATTAATCAAAATACCAAATGTTAAGCAATATTTGTATCACTCTACTGCAATAATTTAATAATTACAACCATGGAATTTGAATTTCTTAATATACATAGAATAGAAGTACTAGAAGTACTTGTAAAGATCTGGTCCTATGCATAATATCTATATAATAATAATAATATATAATAATCTATATAAGGAGTACCATTCTCGCTTGTGAGCTTGAGACCGCTCGACTTCTTTTGATTGACAGCATTCAGAACTGACGGACAAAACAAACCGAGCGTAGCAGCCATATTGTACTCGCCGTCCACTGACAGACAGGAAGTGCACGTCAGTCATCTTGCGTGACATTCCGGCCATGACCGTGCATTAATGACATAATAGAAGCCGAGGGTTTTTCCTGACAGCCACTGTGGGACGCCATTAATCATGTGACCTTTAGCATATGTGTGATGTGGAACCATTTCCTGTACGCGATGGATCAGCCGGCAGCGCATTTGACCTCGGAGACAATTTACAGGCCTGCAATCGACGAGATAGGCTCGTACTCGCAACCCGGTACAGCTCAAGGTGATTATTACGTTGCTCTCCAGTTTGGAAAAACTTTATTAAGAGTTTTGTATTGACGCTTTCTCAATGCGTGTGCGTGAGAATGTGCGCCATAATCCACGTCCTAATCTTTTGAGGAACATCTGTCTCTCAGAGATAACATTACCAGGGAATTAGACGTGCTTTCTTGCCTCGTATTTTGCTATTACAGCCCCCGGAATACACCTCTATGTATGTAAGTATATATATACCTAAGTACGTGAGTGTAAGTAATATGTCCTTGGGCCGTTCTACGCCTTTTGAGAGCATCATCGACCTCACGGACCTCCTCTAATCCTTAAATCCAAGTACAACTTGCAGTCTAAGGCTGCACGGTGTTCAAGTGGTTAGCGCGCAGGCCTCACAGCTGGGAGTCCTGAGTTCAATTCCACCATCGGCGTATTTTAATTTTAATTTTAATTTTAATTTTAATTTTAATTTTAATTTTAATTTTAATTTTAATTTTAATTTTAATTTTAATTTTAATTTTAATTTTAATTTTAATTTTAATTTTAATTTTAATTTTAATTTTAATTTTAATTTTAATTTAATTCACTGTACACATGAGTGACTTTTTGCCCTTTAAAGCTAAAAAAAATCATTTTTTTAAATAAAAAAGTAAGTATAAATGAAAATAAATTAAAAATTGTATTTAAATATTTTATTGTTTTTTTATTGTTTTAAAATTTCAAAATAAATTATTTAAATTTAAATTTAAACAGTTACATTTAAATTTAATTTTGAATTAAAATGGGATAGGCTCCAGCACCCTACATGACGGCACCTGATGTATGTATATATGTCAGTAAATAGAGCAACAAATACACAGTATTTAATATAACAATTAAGTTCAATTCCACCATCGACGTGTTTTTTAATTTTAATTTTAATTTTAATTTTAATTTTAATTTTAATTTTAATTTTAATTTTAATTTTAATTTTAATTTTAATTTTAATTTTAATTTTAATTTTAATTTTAATTTTAATTTTAATTTTAATTTTAATTTTAATTTTTTGCCCTTTAAAGCTAAAAAAAATATTTTTTTAAATAAAAAAAATATCCTCCCACATTCCAAAAACATGCTAGGTTAATTAGCGACTCCAAATTGTCCACAGGTATGAATGTGAGTGTGAATGGTTGTTTGTCTATATGTGCCCTGTGATTGGCTGGCCACCAGTCCAGGGTCTACCCCGCTTCTCGCCAGCTGGGATAGGCTCCAGCACCCTACATGACTTCACCTGATGTATGGGAGTATATGCCTGTAAATAGAGCAACAAATACACAGTATTTAATATAACAATTATTAATAAACTTATTCCCAATTTGGGAATAACGGCCTGCATTTATCGTAAAAGCAGCAATAGCGAAGTACCTCTAAGAGCCGTGATTTTTTGTGTCAATTTTGTCAAATTTTAAGCAAACAATACGTAATCGGGCTTTTTGTTGAAGAGCTCGGGGGGGGGAGCTGAATCCACAGAGGACCACAATTACAATAAAAGAGAGCGCTTTCTTATTTTGCCGTTTAGGTCGATGAGTCGCTTCTGTCGCCGTGAGGGGTTCCTTATGTGTATGTGTGTGTGTGTCTGTGTGTTGTTTGTGTGTGTCCACAATACAAGCAAATGTGTTACCAATAGCGATGCTGCAGTCACTGCTGGAATATTTGACTGAGTGCCAGCCTTTATTTTTCTACCTCATTAATTCACAGGAGAGATTGAGAGAGAAAAGTGTTCACTCTCCATCATAAATCAGCCCCCTTCACACACACACACACATTACACACACACACACACATATACACACACACACATCACACCAGGAGGCAAATCTCAAGGCTTTAGAAATGATTTAATCAGTCAATGACAGAAAACGCTGTGATTAATTACCACCTGGCTCCTACAGTATGCGTGATGCTCCCTTGTGTGTTTATTGCTTTATTATAAAGCGCTCCGTCGTGTCACGTGACTTGACGAATCGCTTTACATCCTTTACGTCCTCCTGCTTCCTTTCTCGGGAGAAAAGATAAGGGTCAGCCTTGTTGTTGTCGGCTGTTGTGCGTCATCTCCCTTTGCAAGATGGAGGAATGTCAGAATGAAAGTGCGGGATAAGGAGAGGCTGGTGGAGATGTGGAGGTTTGATGCTGTAACAGCTGCTAATTATTGCTGCTCTATATTTCACACAGTCTGTTTGATCTCCTGTCTCGGAAAAAAAAAAAAAAAGATAGGGATTCTCTCTTTCTGCCTAAATTTGAACACGGAGATACTCTGAGCCGTAGGGTCACAATGTAGAACATGCCTATAGTCTTATATATTACAAGCATGCATTCACTTTTAATGGGGATTGTGTTCAGAGTGAGCTGGAGCCTATCCCAGATTACTTTTTGGGTGTCAACCAGACAGCCAATCACAGGGCACATACATACGTATATGCAGAGACAGGGCTGCAACCATCTATTTTCTATGATACTATCCTCACTAGGGTTGTGGGTATGCTGGAGCCTACCCCAGATAACTCTTTGGGTGACAGCCAGCCAGCCAATCACGAGGCACATACATACATATACACATACAGAAACTGGGACGCCACCATTTATTTTCTATGCTACATATCCTCACTAGGGTCGCAAGTATGCTGGAGTCTATCCCAGATAACTCTTTGGGTGAAAACCAGACAGCCAATCACAGGGCACATACATACGTATATGCAGAGACAGGGCTGCAACCATCTGTTTTCTATGCTACTATCCTCACTAGGGTTGTGGGTATGCTGGAGCCTACCCCAGATAACTCTTTGGGTGACAGCCAGCCAGCCAATCACGAGGCACATACATACATATACACATACAGAAACTGGGACGCCACCATTTATTTTCTATGCTACATATCCTCACTAGGGTCGCAAGTATGCTGGAGTCTATCCCAGATAACTCTTTGGGTGAAAACCAGACAGCCAATCACAGGGCACATACATACGTATATGCAGAGACAGGGCTGCAACCATCTATTTTCTATGATACTATCCTCACTAGGGTTGTGGGTATGCTGGAGCCTACCCCAGATAACTCTTTGGGTGACAGCCAGCCAGCCAATCACGAGGCACATACATACATATACACATACAGAAACTGGGACGCCACCATTTATTTTCTATGCTACATATCCTCACTAGGGTCGCAAGTATGCTGGAGCCTATCCCAGATAACTCTTTGGGTGAAAACCAGACAGCCAATCACAGGGCACATACATACTTATATGCAGAGACTGGGCTGCAACCATCTATTTTCTATGATACTATCCTCACTAGGGTTGTGGGTATGCTGGAGCCTACCCCAGATAACTCTTTGGGTGACAGCCAGCCAACCAATCATAGGGCACATACATATATACAGAGACTGGGCTGCAACTATCTATTTCCTATGCTATGTAGCTGCGCTAGCGTTGTGGGTATGCTGGAGCCTATCCCAGATAACTCTTTGTGTGATAGCCAGACAGCCAATCACAGGGCACATACATATCTACAGAGACTGGGCTGCAACCATCTACTTTCTATGATACATATCTTCACTAGGGTCACGCGGGTATGCTGGAGCCTATCCCGGATAACTCTTTGTGTGACAGCCAGACAGCCAATCATGGAGCTCATAACATATATACAGAGACTGGGCTGCAACCATCTACTTTCTATGATACATATCTTCACTAGGGTCATGCGGGTATGCTGGAGCCTATCCCAGATAACTCTTTGGGTGTAAACCAGACAGCCAATCATGGAGCACATAACATATATACAGAGACTGGGCTGCAACCATCCATCTATTTTCTATGCTACATATCCTCAGCTGGGTGGCAGGGGTATGCTGGAGCCTATCCCAGCTGTCTTTAAGCGAGAGGCAGGGTACACCCTGGACTGGTGGCCATTTTCCAAACAGTATTTTTTTTACATAAATATTTTAGTTTTAGGATGGTGACAGTTTAACCTAGCAACAAAATAAATCCTAATCCTAATCCTAATCCTACATTAGCGAATGCTGTGACCAGTGAGTGAATCTCAGGCTGATATCCTATCTGACCTTCTGTGCATCTATTGAAGACTAAAATCTAAAGCAACCTATTCTGTTTCATGGCTTCACTCCTTCACTTGACTAACCCGTCTCATGAGAAGGAAACAAAAAAAAACAACCTTATTGCATCATTGATGACACATTGATTCCCTTCCTTCTCACATCTCCTGCCATGAAGGCATCAATGAGTGGTTGGTTGTACTAGCGACTACTGCAGCAGTACTCATACCCCCCCCATGCCAAAACGATACATAACAACTAGCTAAACATAGTCAACGACTATGTTAACTTTAAACTTGTGCAATCTACAACATCTTCAAATACAGGTGCCGCAAGGCATGCTGGGAAGCTAAAATTGTAGCAAATTTTGTTAAACTGTTATGAATAAAAATCCAGTCCATTGTCTATATGTGCCCTGTGATTGGCTGGCGACCAGTCCAAGGTGTACTCCGCCTCTCGCCTCGAAGACAGCTGGGATAGGCTCCAGCACCCACCGCGACCCTCGTGAGGAAAAGCGGTAGAAAATGAATGAATGGTTGTTTGTCTATATGTGCCCTGTGATTGGCTGGCGACCAGTCCAAGGTGTACTCCGCCTCTCGCCTCGAAGACAGCTGGGATAGGCTCCAGCATGCCCGCAACTCTAGTGAGGATAAGCAGTTGAAAATTAATGAATGTTTGTCTAGTATATGTGCCTACGAATGAGACTGTATTTATATTTTCATGATAATAATGGTGGCACGGTGGTCTAGTGGTTAGCGCACAGGCCTCACAGCTAGGAAACCCGAGTTCAATCCCACCCTTGGACATCTCAGTGTGGAATTTGCATGATCTCCCCGTGCATGCGTGGGTTTTCTCCGGGTACTCCGGTTTCCTCCCACATTCCAAAAAAACATGCTAGGTTAATTAGCGACTCCAAATTGTCCATAGGTATGAATGTGAGTGTGAATGGTTGTTTGTCTATATGTGCCCTGTGATTGGCTGGCGACCAGTCCAGGGTGTACCCCGCCTCGAAGACAGCTGGGATAGGCTCCAGCACTCCCCGCGACCCTCGCGAGGAATAGCGGTAGAAAATTAATGAATATATTTGCACGGCGGCACAGCGGTCTAGTGGTTAGCACACAGGCCTCACAGCTAGGAAACCCGAGTTCAATCCCACCCTTGGACATCTCAGTGTGGAGTTTGCATGTTCTCCCCGTGCATGCGTGGGTTTTCTCCGGGTACCACATTCCAAAAACATGCTAGGTTAATTAGCGACTCCAAATTGTCCATAGGTATGAATGTGAGTGTGAATGGTTGTTTGTCTATATGTGCCCTGTGATTGGCTGGCCACCAGTCCAGGGTGTACCCCAGCCTCTCGACTAACAAGGGGAACCAAACATCTCCCCAAGTGAGTCAGAGCTTTTCGTCCTGTCACTCCCATATACCAAGTACAGTTCCTATACGTTACGTCATCCCGGCCGACGGAGCGACTTTATTTACGTCGGTTAAAAGTTGACTGAGATCGGCGTCAGGAAAAGGCGACGCCATAGCGTGGCGTTTTTTCTTTCTTCGCCAGAGACATGAAGGCTAAACTTCAAAAGGCAGCTGGTCACAAAAAAAAAGAAAGGATGACACGAGCCCCGGCTTGTCCTTGAATAGCAGGTGCACCTTTCTCTTTATTATGAGCTCCAATCATAGAAGAAGAAAAAAAAATGATCAAAGTCACTTTGTGTCAATGTTGCCTGCAATGCGGCGGCGGAGAAATGAATCAACAGGTGAGCTCTGCGTGTGCGTGTGTGCGTGTGTGCGTGTGCATGTATGTGTGTGTGTGTTACCTCTATGGTAGAACATCCCCGATACCAACAGCATGCTCTTTGTTGCTACACACATTTAAAGTGAACGTCACAAGGCTTTCTGTTGGAACCTCAGCGGCCAAACTCTGTCCATGAAAGACTGCAGGTTGAGGGGCGGCAGAGCGAGAGCGGGGAGAGGGGTCACGGGGAAGGCGGCGGCTGCGGGAGGAGGGATGAGAGGGATGGGGTGGTGAGAGAAAAAAATGGAGGGGAACAAGGAGGAGAGCGGGAATGGTGAAGGTTGGAGGTGATGGTGGTTGAGGGAGTGAGCGGGCTGAACCGGGATGTCGGGTGAAGCGGCGAAGGCGGCGTGCTGTAAAATGAAATGATGGAGGCTGTTTAAAGGGGGGGTTAGCGCCAGGTGGGGAACGTTGGGGGCGCCCATGTTTATCGGTTGCATCAAGTCCTCCTGTAGGTTCACGTGAAGCGGACTCTCTTGGAGGACCTGGCCCGTTTGTATTGTGTCATAATGATTCTGCAGATACTTGAACGAAGTCGGGGGCGTGTGGCCCCCGTCTGAAGGCCCGCTGTCGTCCACCCGCGCGGTGGAGTTCACGTGGACCTCAGTTTGTTCTAGAACTTTCTGCATGTGCTCTCGAGCCTGCTCCTGCAGGAGGCGATACTTGTCCATCTCCTCTGCGGTAAAGCTGATCGGCGTGGCGGTCTCGCCACCGGTGTCCTTGTCCTCAGTCCCGATCTCCACCGCACACATTTTTGGCGGACTGCTTGGTTTTGCCAAACCAAAAGGATTCCCGATATCCAATTTATGATTGGAATTGTCCTCGGAATCCTTTTCCTGACTCCTCTCCAACTGTTCTTTTCTCCGTCGAGCCTTTCTTTGGATTGCCGGGAGTTTCCCAATAAGGGGGAGAAGCAAAGTCCGAATCGGTTTCTGTGGTACCGGATCACTTGTGTCTGTGTTCATGGAAGCAGGACATCCGAATTTAGTCTCCCCAGCCAGGGACTTGGTGTCGGGTTCTGGGATTAGACCTGATAAGGAATTGTGGGCAGGGAATGGAGATTTGGAACGTTTCCGCGTCTTTGCTTCAGTTGGTACCTCGGACCCCACGTAAGTCGTACCTGAGCAGGTGCTGCTCTTGCTCCACTCCCAACTCAACTCCGAGACACTGGAGCTGCTACACGGGCTCCAGGAACGTGGACTGTGACTGGATTCTCCTGGAGGACCGTACACACGCCTGCTTGTCCACCATTCCGGACTAGATAAGTACCGGGAAGACCCCCACATGCAGTTAGGGCTCCATCTGTTCTCGGGTACAGCCCCGGAGCCGGACATAGACCTGCGTGTCTGCCGGTCTTCCCAGCTGTCACTGCTTCCCAATGTCCACCTATCCCAATCCATGTCTTCAGTACTTAACCCCCTCCCGGTCCTGTGCCTGGTGCTCGGACTCGGGGTGGCTCTACTTCCCCACTCCCGACCCGCATCCCTGTTTCTGCATCTCCATCCAGACTCCTCACTATTCCACTCCCATTGTTCCGAGTCTGAAAACAAATCTCTGTCTTTGGAATGTATCCGCCTCCCGTTGTCCGTCTCCTCGCAGCGTTTCCAAGTATTCCGGTTCCCGTGAATGAATCTTCTGTCCCTATGGAGGAGTTTTCTCTTTCTCGCCGGGCTACCGCCGCAGCTGTTGTCAGGGTAACTGCAGTCAATGAAACTCCTGGGGTTGCTATGGTGACCTGATTCCCAAAACAGCTTTGAGTTACATCCCGGGGAGAACGAGTGTAAGTGAGATCCTCGGAGAGACGCGTCAGACGCGCATGTGGCGAGTTGGGAAAAGGTGTGGCTGCGTTCCCCGTTCCGCCGGGATAGCGAGCGGCGGCCGCTGTGGGGCGTCCTCTTCCTGACAGAGACGTAAACCGGCTCGGCCTCGGATCTCTCGGAGAGAGAGCTGCTCCCTGTTTTCCATAGTCCCCTTCTACCCAACCACACCTCTCTTTCCTCGCCGCTACTTCCCCCGGTTTCTGTTCCGCTAGGTCGGCCATTTTTAACCGCAGACACGACACTCCTCACTTTACACCTAATAGCAACTTTTCCATGTTTTTTTCTTTTCCCTGGATTTTTTGTGCTGCTTTTACTCTTCTTGCGTGAGACGCCACCGGGACCACGAGTAGCGTCGGGGCGCCGTGACATCGTCACGCCGCCGCTCTCACACCTGGATGGTTTGATGCATATCCTGTGTGCTCCGAGCTCGGTGACGGATTCTAATTTACAGCTCAGAGCTGCGACGGCTCCCTTCCCGATCCCCGTTGCGCCTACTAATCCGTCTCCCCCGGGAGTCGGGGGGTTTGTGTTGGAGCTGTCACTACAAGTGGGGTCAAACGGAAAGGAGGCCGCCTTCACACGATGCTCTATACTTAGCATGCGTGACGCTCCTTCTGATCCTCCCCCCGACGATGAAAGCTTTTTGTTCCCGACAAACAGGTGTTCTTCTTCTTTGACATTCTCCGCGGCTTCTTTCCCCGCGTGGTAACGAGCGTCAGGAGTAAGAGCGGCAGGCCGGCGTGGATTTGATTCATCACAGGGATCACGTGATCGGCGCTCATGTTCGGTTGGCGTTTGGTTTTGCTTTGTGCTGTTTGGGTTGCAGCTGTAAGAAATGCACGGCCGGGATTTGGTGAAGTTAAGTAAACTGACAGGCCAGGGAACGCAGGTGGAGCCATCTTTAGCTACGACGGACACGTGCACGCCGACGCCGACTTGCGCTTCCGCGGATTCTTCATCGTTGCTGTGATTTTCTTTTCTTTCGTTTTCTTTTGCTTTCATTTTGCTTTGTCCGACACTATCAATTTCCCGGTCTAAGTCCTCCAAAATTCTTTTTATCCGTTGTTTCATTTGCTCCCGCCTCTCTTTCTCCTCCTCTTCCTGGTCAGAGAAAACCGAAGCGGAGGGCTCCAGCCGAGGCCCCCTACGCGAGAAACAGAAGGACACCCCACGTCTGCCTCCGGCTCGCCCCCGCCCCTCCAGAGGCAGCTGGCAGCCCGCATGAGGCTGCTGATTCACTGCAGGACAATCTGTATTGGACTCTGGATGAGTGATTAGCGGCGACTCCGCCGGAGGGGCCGGCGGTATTTGGGAGTGGGGGGGCCGGCATGGATTTCCTCGCTGGTGGCTCAGTGGAGATGTAGTGCCTTGTTTGGCCGGGGCCCTCTGTGTGTGTTTGAAGGGTTCGCATTTGTCCGCGGGGCTGCAGGCTGTGTGCTCCTCCGTGCTTCTGTCTTGATTTTGTTGCTGCTGCTGGTGGCTAACAAGCCTCACGGCGCTTCTTAGCTCGTACGTCCTTCCTTGGACTCTGCAATGACAGATGATGCAGAGCATCTTCAGTTTAGTCTCACAGAAAGACCGTGGCTTTCTAAAACCAAGCACATGTACTGAGCTGACTCTGTGAATAAGGGGGTCTGAGGACCAAACTAGGAAAAAAAACATTCCATAACATGGAAGTATAAAGTCATAAAATTGATAAATGACTCAAATAAAACACTCAACTCCTCCAATTTTGATTGCTGGAACAATAGGCTTTTATTGCAGGTCTGAATGATCTTGCAACAGGCATAATAATAATAATAATAATAATGTAATATTAACACAAGGTACTGTAATGGTAATGGTTTTATTTCATTTGAACATGCATCAGATTACAATTGAATGCATCACATAATCAGTTCACAATTCCACATGTCCAAAAGGAGTAGGAAGAAGCAAAGCTTATTAAATCCTACCCCTCCATCTGGTACTTTTACAATCAGTAACTGTTACATTTGTTCACTTCCTGCTTTCCTAATAATTTAAATTGAAATTAATAAATTAAAATATTTTTTTATTATTAAATTCATGTAAATTTAATTTAATATGTAACATTTTGTAATTTTATTTTTGTTACGTTCCTGGCTGAAAAAACAACTCTAAACCCCTGAACGTCACTTCCTGTCCATGCGTCCGGGAAACATATATAGCAACACACACACACACAGCCATTTATTACTACTGTAAAAGTAACTATAGGGGTGTTATGTCATGTCTACAGGGCTCTAATTATGTTAAAAGCTGTAATTACAATGTAATAAATTGATTTAAATATGAAAATATTCCATAAATAAGAATGAAACAATTAACAGCAATAAACGAGGTATCGCTGTGGGCTAAATGGTTTGTGCTAACATCGTTGTTGTTGTGTGGGAACACCAAATTTGTTTATTTTTGTCACGTACCTGGCTGAAAAAAACTCAACTCTAAACCCCTGAATGTCACTTCCTGTCCACGCGTCTGGGAAATTTAGCAATTTATAGCAACACACACACAGCCACAAGTCATATTTATGTCATAAATTGCTTATTTTCTCTGATTATATCTACCATATCGTGTATTACTACTGTAAATGTAACTATAGGGGTGTTATGTCACGTCTAGAGGGCTCTAGTAATGTTAAAAACTGCAATTACAATGTCATAAATTGATTTAAATGTGAAAATATTCCTTGTGATTGGCTGGCGACCAGTCCAGAGTGTACCCCGCCTCTTGCCCAAAGACAGCTGGGATAGGCTCCAGCACCCCATGCGACCCTCGTGAGGAAAAGCGGTAGAAAATGAATGAAAATATTCCATTCATAAATAAGAAATCCTTATCATGAAGCAATTAACAGCAAAAATGAAGTATCGCTGTGGGCTAAATGGTAGTGCTAACATCGTTTTTGATGTGTGGAAACGCCAAATTTGTGAAACGATAACATTTCACCTTCTATATTACAACTTTTTTTCTTCTGAAATATGACTTTTCCTTGTAATTTCAGATCTGTTTTTTTTCCCCTTTCGTCAGTAAGAGAGTGTCCTCATGTTGTGTTTACTTCACCTGTGGCCCCTGGAGGCCAACTGAGTGCTCCCACGTCTGCGGATGCATCCATCAAATCTTCGAAACATTTACTAGATGTGACGCACTCTAACCTCCGCACACACGCACGCAGCCACAAACGGCGCTACGCACTCACCGCTGACTCTCCTGCTGCAGCTGTGCTTGCTGGTGCAGGCGTCGGAGAGCTTTCTCCTGCTTGCGTTGGTCCTTCCATGACTTTGAGGCCACGTTGCGAGCAAACTCCCGCTGCTTGAGTTCCTTCAGCCTCTGCAGCGAACACACATTAAGGAAAAGGGTGAGGGGAGAGATTGTTTTTTAGGGAGCCTGTAGGCGGCCTTCTTTCCAAACTGTAATTGCCGCTCACAGATGTTCCTCTCCAAAACACGTACCCCTATTAACTCCATTCAGGCTAGACCAAAAGCAGCTTTTCTCTCAGAGCGAATAAACAGCAAATAGTTGATGATAGTCGCAGTCAAGATGGCGACACGACATATAATGATTCAGTAAAACTGGCAACACGCATATTTAAGATGACGTGACGTGAAGATGAGCCAACTTCCTTGGTGGGCTGTTTTGAGTGGAACCTTAAAGTGCTGCAGCTCATCTTTAATAAACTTCTCATACCATAGAACATCTTTATGGTAATGCTAATGGTTTTATTTTCATTTGAACATGCATCAGATTACAATTGAATGCATCACATAATCAGTTCACAGTTCCACATGTCCAAAAGGAGTAGGAAGAAGCAAAGCTTATAAAATCCTATCCCTCTATCTGGTACTTTTACAATCAGTAAAAGTACTTTTACAATCACGCGGGCCGCGTGTTTGAGACCCCTGATTTACAAAATATTGCGCAACTGCAGGGTCTTGAGACACATGCTAACTCGCAAACTAGAGAGCTAGCGACCTAAACGGTTATTTCCTTTCAACTTAAATCGCCAAAAACTTACCACTTCCACACGGATAGGGAGGATAACTATTAACAGTTATTTAACCTTTAACATGAACATTAATCAAACGTAATAATTTTTTCTGGGTACATGATACCATACAGCATCCATATCAAACTTGTGCGGGCCACACTAACATTAAACTTTCATATCAAGGCGGGGGCCTCAAACTAGTGTCCTGCGGGCCACATTTGGCCCGCGGGCCACGTGTTTGAGACCCTTGATTTACACCATATTGCGCAACTGCAGGGTCTTGAGACACATGCCAACTCGCAAACTCAAGAGCTTGCGACCTAAACGGTAGCCTTCAAGTCATTTCCTTTAAACTTAAATAGCCAAAAAACTTACCACTTCCACACGGATAGGGAGGATAACTATTAACAGTTATTTAACCTTTAACATGAACATTAATCGAACGTGATAATTCTTTCTGGGTACATGATACCATACAGCATCCATATCAAACTTGCGCGGGCCGCACTAACGTTAAACTTTCATATCAAGGCGGGGGCCTCAAACTAGTGTCCTGTGTGCCACATTTGGCCCGCGGGCCGCGTGTTTGAGACGCCTGATTTACAACATATTGCGCAACTGCAGGGTCTTGAGACACATGCCAACTCGCAAACTCGAGAGCTAGCGACCTAAACGGTAGCCTTCAAGTTATTTCCTTTAAACTTAAATAGCCAAAAAAATTACCACTTCCACACGGATTGGGAGGATAACTATTAACAGTTATTTAACCTTTAACATGAACATGTTAAAGGTGTTTGAGACCCCTGTTCTACAGTCACCAAAATGTAAAAGCCTACTAAGATTGATTCCGTTTTGAGTAAGTGCGTTGTGCCCTGCGAAATACAACAATGATCTCTGCTTTGTGCACGTGCATGTTTATTTATGTAAAACGACATGTCTGTCACTATAGCTGTGCTAATTCTCGTAGGGATTCATGCCACTCTTTCCCCCATTTCCTTTTCTGACACACTGTAATCCTTCCTTTATCCACGCTTGGCAGGTGTGTGCATGTGCATGCTAGTGAGCTGTGTTTTTTTGTCTGCCTGTCTGCGTGGAAAAGCCGAGGAGGGGGACTCGGGAATAGCTGCGGCATTGTGCATCGGCACCCCTCTCCCACCGCAATCTTGTCTCTTTCGCCCGCCGCGTACTCCCAAACAGAAAGATGGAAAAACTGAAATTTGTACCTTGCTGGACCATAATACTACTCTCGCTTTAAGATCATGTTACATATCACACATACACACTAGCACGCAGCCATCAGATTAGCCACTCGCACGTTGGGTTTATTTATACACACGCACCGAGTCTTTCACACCTCCATCTAATGCAGGAGATGACAGACGTCAAGTTAATCTCCGCTCCGTTTCGTACAAGCTTCTTGTCTTTCTACATTATCATTCATTAGCGACATCCCGTTATCAGCTCTCAGAAGATGGTGGTGGAGATCAACTCCTGGAGTGTATTCATTCCCGCGTGCACTCGCATGCCGGCCATGATAGCGTTACAAAGAAGACAATGCCGACCTCTGCCAAGGCTTGTTTGTCGACTCTAGAGGCTACTTCCTGTTTCATAGGGAATGATGAAGGATAAGATGGACAAGACTGTCATTTGTATTCAGGGGAAATAGGTCATTTTAACTCAAAACAATGTATTGTTGTGTTGGCATTTTATCGGAATTATCACCTGAATTGAAGATGTTTTTGTAATCCTGGTATTTAAATAACAAAGAGGATTAAATTAAATAACAGTCACTACCGTCTTTCCATGCTTGGTGGCTGGAATGACCACTATGACCCGTACATTCATTCATTTTCTACCGCTTATCCTCATGAGGGTCGCGGGCGTGCTGGAGCCTATCCTAGCTGTCTTCGGGCGAGAGGCGGGGTGCCAATCGTAGGGCACATGTAGACAAACAACCATTCATAAAGTACCCAGAACATGCAAACTCCACACAAAGATGCCCGAGCAGGGAATCGAACCCGGTTCTCCTAGCTGTGTGGCCTGTGAGCTAGCTATTACTACATACCAATATATATATATAATCCTGCCCTGTCATTTATCTTTCTGTTCATTAAATATAATAAAAATTGTATATTTTAATCATTGTTGATTAATCATGATTAATTAACTTTAAAACTGTGATTAATCTTACTCAAATTTTCAATTATTTGACAGCCCCAATTAAAACCAGTTCATAATGTCTTAGTAACAAAAATATTGTTCGAATATTGGCTGCATGGCAGGCGAGTGGTTAGCAAACAGGCTTCACAGCCAGAAGACCTGAGTTCAATTCCACACTCGGCCATCTCTGTGTGGAGTTTGCATGTTCTCCCCGTGCATTCGTGGGTTTTCTTTGGGTACTCCGGTTTCCTCCCACATTCCAAAAACATGCTAGGTTAATTAGCAACTCCAAATTGTCCATAGGTATGAATGTGAGTGTGAATGGTTGTTTGTCTATATGTGCCCTGTGATTGGCTGGCCACCCGTCCAGGGTGTACCCCGCCTCTCGCCCAAAGACAGCTGGGATAGGCTCCAGCATGCCTGCGACCCTTGTGAGGAAAAGCGGTAGAAAATTAATGAATGGTTGTTTGTCTATATGTGCCCTGTGATTGGCTGGTGACCAGTCCAGGGTGTACCCCGCCTCTCGCCCAAAGACAGCTGGGATAGGCTCCAGCATGCCCGCAACTCTACTGAGGATAAGCGGTAGAAAATGAATGAATGTTTGTCTAGTATATGTGCCTTTTGATGGTGACCAGTCCAGGGTGTACCCCGCTTCTTGCCCTGAAGACAGCTGGGATAGGCTCCAGCACCCCTGCAACACTTGTGAGGATAAGCAGTAGAAAATAAATGAATGAATAATTGTTTGTCTATATGTGCCTTGTGATTGGCTGGCCACCGGTACAGGGTGTACCCCGCCTCTTGCCTGAAGACAGCTGGGATAGGCTCCAGCACCCCCCTTGCAAAAATGAATGAATGTTCAAATATTTAAAATATAATTGTTAGAATTGGGAGGACACGAGCTCAAGTCCTTTTATTAAAGGACAGGACATTTGAGAGCCACTCAAACGACCCACTACAGGTCAGGAAGTATGAAGGATGCCAGTTCCTGTCCGAGTACATTATGCAGATGTACCTAATGAAGTGTCCATGAAGTATGTCATCCTGTTGGCGTGAGCTTGTCGCATGTGAGCATAGTTTTGTGTATTTGTTTGGAGCTTTGAGGGTCTTGTGAGTAATATTCACCATATTTATGCCATCGGAGTGACGGGGGGGGGGGGGGCATCCATAATAACGAACCAGGACTAAGGACTAAGACGTGCTTAGGTGAGCTGGATGCCATGAAGATGCCCTGGATTCACTTCCTGGATAAAACCAAAGTCCCAGTCATTACTGACACCGTTTCCCCTTTAAAAAGACTTTATAGAGTCTTTTGTCTTTAAAGCTGATGTCATGCCCCCCCCCTGCTAACATGTCAATCTTGCATTGTGCTGTCAAGCGAACCCCCCCCCCTTCCGGATCGATAGTCCGTCAGATGTGCAGAGCTTAAGGCTGCTCTGTGTTTGAATGACACTGACACGGCCATGCTAATAATGGCTTGATTACTCTTTTATTTAAATGAGGGCATTTTTGTGGTAATGAGCAATTTCAGCCATGAGCGGTAAACGCCGAGAAGGGTTCCGTTCAGACATGTTTAAACCGGAATCGATGGTAAGGAAAGGAGACAGAGCAAATGCAATCAGCTTTCCCATCCCGCAAAGCCAATACTCCTGCAGGGAAGCTGTCTTCAGCTGGAATTTCATCTGCTGTCTGCTTGCTCGGCATCGAGCATGCATGCCAGTTTGTGTATATGTGTGTGTCTATGTGTGTGTATGTGTGTGTGTGTGTGTGTTCTCCCAGCGCCAGTGGCTACTGTCAGCTCAGTGCCTCATGCAGCTTGTTTCATGTGCCAGCCGCTGGCTAAAACAAAGCATTAACATTGGCCCCGCAGTTGCTTCAATTCATTTTCAGACAACAATGACAGTGAGGGAACAGTCTTATTTAATGTTCATTTCATCGCCCCGATGTGTGGGCGTAGGGGGGGGCAGATCGCCCCTGTGACGCTAGGTGCACGCCTGCGTCTTTATTATACGTCTTAATATGACGATATAAAGCTGTAGGAGATTGTGTTCACGGTATAACTTTTTTGTGTATGAAAACGGGAACGAACGCGGAGAACAGGAGGGAACCCGCTGCCGGCCTTTTCCTAATGCTCCACTGGCCTCGCTTGTCTACGCCACAATAACACAATCATATGTGAGCCATGACTAATAGCTTCTGGTTTTTCAGGGGTTTTGTGTCCTGAATATATATTTTTGGGAGGAAATATAAATAGAATATTTATTTACTTACAGTATCAAAGGTGCTGTCTGCCTTGGTTAGGTAATGCATGGGGCGTTCAAATGTATTGTATAAGCATTATATTTCATTAGAAGCCATGCTCAAGTTATGCTTGTTGTCAGCTAATGATAGCGATTTTGGCTAACTTTAGCTAGTGATGTTAGCTATCATCGAGTTATGTCAAGTTGTCAGCTAATGATAGCGATTTGGCTAACTTTAGCTAGTAATGTTAGCTATCACTGAACGCCCGGTCATGGCTCTCCACTTCAATTTCAAATATATTAAATATTTATGAATAAATCTTGCTGTTTTGTGGTTAGCTCAAGCTATGTTTGTTGTCAGCTAATGATAGCGATTTTGGCTAACTTTAGCTAGTAATGTTAGCTATCATCGAGTTATGTCAAGTTGTCAGCTAATGATAGCGATTTTGGCTAACTTTAGCTAGTAATGTTAGCTATCACTGAACGCCCGGTCATGGCTCTCCACTTCAATTTCAAATATATTAAATATTAATGAATAAATCATGCTGTTTTGTGGTTAACTCAAGTTATGCTTGTTGTCAGCTAATGATAGCGATTTTGGCTAACTTTAGCTAGTAATGTTAGCTATCATCGAACGTCCGGTCATGGCTCTCCACTTCTATTTTAAATATATTAGCTAGTAATGTTAGCTATCATCGAACATCTGGTCACTTCAATTTTAAATATATTAATCATAAATAAATCATGCTTTTTTGTAGTTGGCTCAAGTTATGCTTGTTGTCAGCTAATGATAGCGATTTTGGCTAACTTTAGCTAGTAATGTTAGCTATCATCGAGTTATGTCAAGTTGTCAGCTAATGATAGCGATTTTGGCTAACTTTAGCTAGTAATGTTAGCTATCATCGAGTTATGTCAAGTTGTCAGCTAATGATAGCGATTTTGGCTAACTTTAGCTAGTAATGTTAGCTATCATCGAGTTATGTCAAGTTGTCAGCTAATGATAGCGATTTTGGCTAACTTTAGCTAGTAATGTTAGCTATCATCGAGTTATGTCAAGTTGTCAGCTAATGATAGCGATTTTGGCTAACTTTAGCTAGTAATGTTAGCTATCACTGAACGCCCGGTCATGGCTCTCCACTTCAATTTCAAATATATTAAATATTTATGAATAAATCATGCTGTTTTGTGGTTAGCTCAAGCTATACTTGTTGTCAGATAATGATAGCGATTTTTGCTAACTTTAGCTAGTAATGTTAGCTATCATCGAGTTATGTCAAGTTGTCAGCTAATGATAGCGATTTTGGCTAACTTTAGCTAGTAATGTTAGCTATCACTGAACGCCCGGTCATGGCTCTCCACTTCAATTTCAAATATATTAAATATTAATGAATAAATCATGCTGTTTTGTGGTTAGCTCAAGCTATGTTTGTCAGCTAATGATAGTGATTTTTGCTAACTTTAGCTAGTAATGTTAGCTATCATCGAACATCTGGTCACTTCAATTTTAAATATATTAATCATAAATAAATCATGCTTTTTTGTTGTTGGCTCAAGTTATGCTTGTTGTCAGCTAATGATAGCGATTTTGGCTAACTTTAGCTAGTAATGTTAGCTGTTGTTATCATCGAACGTCCGGTCATGGCTCTCCACTTCTATTTCAAATATAATAAATATTAATGAATAAATCATGCTGTTTTCTGGTTGGCCCTAGTTATGTTTGTTGTCAGCTAATGATAACGATTTTGGCTAACTTTAGCTAGTAATGTTAGCTATCACTGAACGCCCGGTCATGGCTCTCCACTTCAATTTCAAATATATTAAATATTTATGAATAAATCATGCTGTTTTGTGGTTAGCTCAAGCTATACTTGTTGTCAGCTAATGATAGCGATTTTTGCTAACTTTAGCTAGTAATGTTCGCTATCATCGAACATCTGGTCACTTCAATTTTAAATATATTAATCATAAATAAATCATGCTTTTTTGTTGTTGGCTCAAGTTATGCTTGTTGTCAGCTAATGATAGCGATTTTGGCTAACTTTAGCTAGTGATGTTAGCTATCATCGAGTTATGTCAAGTTGTCAGCTAATGATAGCGATTTTGGCTAACTTTAGCTAGTAATGTTAGCTATCACTGAACGCCCGGTCATGGCTCTCCACTTCTATTTTAAATATATTAAATATTTATGAATAAATCATGCTGTTTTGTGGTTAGCTCAAGCTATACTTGTTGTCAGCTAATGATAGTGATTTTGGCTAACTTTAGCTAGTAATGTTAGCTATCATCGAACATCTGGTCACTTCAATTTTAAATATATTAATCATAAATAAATCATGCTTTTTTGTGGTTGGCTCAAGTTATGCTTGTTGTCAGCTAATGATAGCGATTTTGGCTAACTTTAGCTAGTAATGTTAGCTATCATCGAACGTCCGGTCATGGCTCTCCACTTCTATTTTAAATATATTAAATATTAATGAATAAATCATGTTGTTTTGTGGTTAGCTCATGCTATGTGTGTTGTCAGCTAATGATAGCGATTTTGGCTAACTTTAGCTAGTAATGTTAGCTATCATCGAGTTATGTCAAGTTGTCAGCTAATGATAGCGATTTTGGCTAACTTTAGCTAGTAATGTTAGCTATCATCGAGTTATGTCAAGTTGTCAGCTAATGATAGCGATTTTGGCTAACTTTAGCTAGTAATGTTAGCTATCACTGAACGCCCGGTCATGGCTCTCCACTTCTATTTTAAATATATTAAATATTTATGAATAAATCATGCTGTTTTGTGGTTAGCTCAAGCTATGTTTGTTGTCAGCTAATGATAGTGATTTTGGCTAACTTTAGCTAATAATGTTAGCTATCATCGAACGTCCGGTCACTTCAATTTTAAATATATTAATCATAAATAAATCATGCTTTTTTGTGGTTAGCTCAAGTTATGCTTATTGTCAGCTAATGATAGCAATTTTTGCTAACTTTAGCTAGTAATGTTAGCTATCATCGAACGTTCGGTCATGGTGCTCCGCTTCAATTTCAAATATATTAATGAATAAATCATGCTGTTTTGTGGTTAGCTCAAGCTATGTTTGTTGTCAGCTAATGATAGCGATTTTGGCTAACTTTAGCTAGTAATGTTAGCTATCATCGAACGTCTGGTCACTTCAATTTCAAATATATTAATAATAAATAAATCATGCTTTTTTGTGGTTAGCTCAAGTTATGCTTATTGTCAGCTAATGATAGCGGTTTTTGCTAACTTTAGCTAGTAATGTTAGCTATCATCGAACATCTGGTCATGGCTCTCCACTTCTATTTCAAATATATTAATGAATAAATCATGCTGTTTTGTGGTTAGCTCAAGTTATGCTTATTGTCAGCTAACGATAGCAAATTTGGCTAACTTTAGCTAGTAATGTTAGCTATCATCGAACGTCCGGTCATGGCTCTCCGCTTCAGTTGACCAGTTGTCCTGGTTTACTATATTGGTTAATATAAGTGTGAAGGTGACTATAGGGGTGTTATTTCATGTCTATAGGGCTTTAATAATGTTAAAAACCACATTGAACAGGTTTTCTATACTTTTAATTATGCAGATATTCCATTTATAAATAAGGAATCATAGTTACTTTATTATCCAATTTGTGCTTCTTTATTTTGTATTATTTGTAGTATTTTTTTAAATTTTGAGGTATATTCCAATATGTTTTTTGCATTTATTTTAATTAGTATTAATTATAATTTTGTGTGCGTTTTGCAAATGTAGTAAGAATGATTTATTGTATATGATATAGTATTTATGAAGTGTCTAATTGGAGTATGGGAGGCTCACTTCTTCTTCTTCTGCATGTGCATCTTTGTGGACACATCCTGTTCTTCAAAGATTGAAGATTTTGACCCGAGAATGAGTAACTTGATTAAATCACCCTTCTTCTCGTCACCCTCCCCCCCCCCCCCTCTCCTATTCCAAGTCCATCCTTCTAATGTACATCAGTGTACATCTCGGCCCAAAGCCTCATTCTTCATCAGTAATGTCACCGGCACTCATAAGACATCTTCCTAAGGCCATGTGCTTCCTGCTGCGGTCTAAGTACCCAAATCTATTCCTCCTGCTCACATCAAATATTAATTGCCCTTCATAACTCTCATCTCTCTCGTTTCTTATTAGTTTCTGCTGATTGAAATTGGAATCCGCTGAGCTTGTGTGTGTGTGTGTGTGTGCTTGGGATGATATGCTGCAGCTCTCGGATCATAGGTAAAATGCCCGCGCCACGCACGAGCATCCCGTCGCGTACCTGCTTGTGAGCGTGGTCGTAGGAGTTGATGTGGTTGTCAAACTCCTGGTGTCTCAGGTACTGCTTGTCACACAGCTCGCAGTAGAAAAGAGACTTCAAATCCTCCACTGAACAGCCCACAGCCCGCTCGGCGCGCTCCTGCGGAACAAGGAAAAACGACAGAGTGAGAGGCAGTAAAACAACAGGGTTAGAGGAGCTACGGAGAGCGTTAGCCATTTAGAGCAAATCTCCATCGCTGGTAATAATAGCCCTGACATGTGCGCTCGCTGCCTATAGCCGCTAAACGCTATCACGTCCAAATCATTTGCCGCACCTTCTGCTGGAGGTTGGACAAATACAACAAATACGAGCGCTTGGGGGAACTTGAACCTGGTGACACCTTTCACTTAGGATATGTCGCCATGTTCAGTACTCTCAGTCGGGGTCGTGACGCTGGGGGGCATGTTAGCATCATTGCATTTCAAAATAAAGGCCACTTTTTTTTAGAAAATAAGGGCAAACCCAGATGCACGGAAAGTTCTCCAGCCCAGGATAAGGGGAGGGTCTGGGTCATGCATGCCGACTGCCCAATGCCATTGTCACCTGCAGTACTCGATGTGTTAAGTGTTTCTATACTACATTACCCAGAAGGCTTAACGCTGTAGACCCTAATAGGGTATGATGATGATGTAGCCCTTTATTCTTGTCACTTGTCTACCTAATTATGCATTTTTGTCCTTGTGCGACTTATACTCCGGTGTGACTTATGTATGTTTTATTTCTACCTAACTTATACTCCGGTGCGACTTATGTATGTTTTTTTTCTACTTAATTATGCATTTTTGTCCTTGTGCGACTTATACTCCGGTGTGACTTATGTATGTTTTATTTCTACCTAACTTATACTCCAGTGCGACTTATGTATGTTTTTTTTCTACTTAATTATGCATTTTTGGCCTTGTGCGACTTATACTCTGGAGCGACTTATGTATGTTTTTTTCTACCTAATTATGCATTTTTGGCCTTGGGCAACTTATACTCCGGTGCGACTTATGTATGTTTTTTTCTACCTAATTGTGCATTTTTGGCCTTGTGCGACTTATACTCCAGTGTGACTTATGTATGTTTTTTTGTACTTAATTATGCGTTTTTGGCCTTGTGCGACTTATACTCCGGATGGACTTATGTATGTTTTTTTCTTCTTAATCATGCATTTTTGGCCTTGTGCGACTTATACTCCGGAGTGACTTATGTATGTTTTTTTTCTTCTTAATCATGCATTTTTGGCCTTGTGCGACTTATACTCTGGAGCGACTTATGTATGGTTTTTTCTACTTAGTCATGCATTTTTGGCCTTGTGCGACTTGTACTCCGGAGCAACTTATGTATGTTTTTTTCTACCTAATTATGCATTTTTGGCTTTGTGCAACTTATATTCCGGAGCGACTTATGTATGTTTTTTTTCTTCTTAATCATGCATTTTTGACCTTGTGCGACTTATACTCCGGAGCGACTTATGTATGTTTTTTTTCCTCTTAATCATGCATTTTTGGCCTTGTGCGACTTATATTCTGGAGTGACTTATGTATGTTTTTTTTCTACCTAATTATGCATTTTTGGCCTGGTGCGACTTATACTCCGGAGCGACTTATGTATGTTTTTTTCTACTTAATTATGCATTTTTGGCCTGGTGCGACTTATACTCCGGAGCGACTTATGTATGTTTTTTTCTACTTAATTATGCATTTTTGGCCTTGTGCGACTTATACTACGGAGCGACTTATGTATGTTTTTTTCTACCTAATGATGCATTTTTGGCCTTGTGCAACTTATACTCCAGTGTGACTTATGTATGTTTTTTTTCTACCTGCTTATGCATTTTTGGCCTTGTGTGACTTATGTATGTTTTTTTCGACTTAATTATGCATTTTTGGCCTTGTGCGACTTATAGTAGTAGTCGTAGTAATAGCCCTTTATTCTTGTCACTTATACAGGAGTACAAGCGAAATAGTGCAATCATGCGTCCATACATATATAACATACTATGCAGTGAGACAAGGGGTGACAGGACGGGATGATTGGGCGATGAAGGAGGGGGGGAGAAGGGGGACAACACTAGGAGAGGGGAGGAAAAAAAAAACAACAACTCCAAACTACACTCCTTGTTGTATACTACTGTCTGAGGTACGAGTACTAGAGTCGTGCTACATCTTAATCTTCTGTAACCCATCTGGTCCGTTCCCGCACACACCAGGGGGCTCGAACTGGTGTCAATTTGATGCCCAGCGTGACTCTGAAGGCATCAGGGAGTAGGGTTTACCAACGCACCAGCTCTTCTCAGTCACCCGCGAAACCTCACTCTCATCCAGGTCACGGCACCAACACGGTCCACCGAATGAGAGTCGACAGCGCAAGCCGTCAAGCTAAAAGCCGATGTCCAAGCGCGACTCTTAAAGGGATAGCTCCGATTTTTTTACATGTAGTATGTAAGACATAGTGGCGGCGGCTCTCCACTTCAATTTCAAATATATTAATAATGAATAAATCATGCTGTTTTGTGGTTGGCTCAAGTTATGCTTATTGTCAGCTAATGATAGCGAATTTGGCTAACTTTAGCTAGCAATGTTAGCTATCATCGAACGTCCGGTCATGGCTCTCCACTTCAATTTCAAATATAATAATAATGAATAAATCATGCTGTTTTGTGGTTAGCTCAAGCTATGCTTATTGTCAGCTAATGATAGCGATTTTGGCTAACTTTAGCTAGCAATGTTAGCTATCATCGAATGTCCGGTCATGGCTCTCCACTTCAATTTCCGATATATTAATAATGAATAAATCATGCTGTTTTCTGGTTGGTTCAAGTTATGCTTATTGTCAGCTAATGATAGCGAATTTGGCTAACTTTAGCTAGCAATGTTAGCTATCATCGAACGTCCGGTCATGGCTCTCCACTTCAATTTCAAATATAATAATAATGAATAAATCATGCTGTTTTGTGGTTAGCTCAAGTTATGTTTATTGTCAGCTAATGATAACGATTTTGGCTAACTTTAGCTAGCAATGTTAGCTACCATTAAACGTCCGGTCATGGCTCTCTACTTCAATTTCAAATATAATAGTAATGAAAAAATCATGCTGTTTTGTGGTTAGCTCAAGTTATGCTTATTGTCAGCTAATGATAGCGAATTTGGCTAACTTTAGCTAGCAATGTTAGCTATCATCGAACGTCCGGTCATTGCTCTCCACTTCAATTTCAAATATATTAAATAATAATGATTAAATAATGTTGTTTTGTGATTGGCTCAAGTTATGTTTGTCGTCAGCTAATGATAGCGATTTTGGCTAACTTTAGCTAGTAATTGACCACTAAGAACTGGAATCGGCCCTGAAAAGAAAAACATATCATTTGATCTGTACATATACAGTAGAACCTTGTTGTTGTACTATATTAGTCCTGGTCTATTATATTGGTTAATATGAGTGTGAAGTTGACTATAGGGGTGTTATTTCATGTCTATAGAGCTCTAATAATGTTGAAAACCACATTAAACAGGTTTTCTATACTCTAATTTTGTATAAATTCATTGTATTTTTCAATTTGTGCTTCTATATTTCGTATTATTTGTAATACGAAACACAAAAACTTTTTGGGAGTAGTATACATCCTTTTTGACGCCAGTCCTGGAACTTATTTCCCTCAGTTTCTTTGTTCTGTTTTTAGTATCTATTGTTAAAAGACTGCAACTTCTAAACCCCTCAACTCGCCCAGATCTGCAGATTGAGAAAAGACAGCAATGGCAATCATCCATAATGCACCGTTAGGTCCTTTGTGTGTACTGTACTATACTGTACATGCAGTGTGTGTGTGTGTGTGTTGAGTGTTGCAAATCAGAACACAAAGCAGTCCAGATGCATGTAAAAGAACAAGGACACAACAGTGCACAAATGTCACACGGACCCCAGGGGATACATCACTAGCTTGCATGCTCACATCAGCTACAGGCTTTGTTTCTCTTGGTCTGAAGGCATGCGGGCTCGTGCACAATATACTTGTCTGTGTGCACGTGTGTGTGTGTGTGTGTGTGTGTGTGTGTGCATTCATTCCATGCTCCGCTTCAGAATGTAATTTCCCTCAGGCTAGGGCCTGCCAATAAACACTATTGAATTCTGTTCTACACTGACATGATGGGAATTTAATTTGAGCTTGTCACTTCTTTCTATACTTCTACTTTTCCAACTCTCAGTCTATCCTTCTCGCCACACTCGTTATACCCCCCCCCCCCCTCCTTTCGTTTTATAGCCCTCCATTTGCCCTTTTCTCCTTCTGTCTAACGCCTTCTCTATGAAGCGAGGCCGGGTCATACGGTGACAGTCTATATCACACCGACTCATGACTGGATTATTACCGCTGAGACTAATGAGCCCTGATGTGCATATTGAAGGTGATTTTAATTAAAGAAAATGAAAAAAAAAAAAAACAAAAAACTCAGGTACACTGTAGGGACAAAAGTATTGGGACATTATTACGCATAACAGGAAGTGATAATAGAAGAAACAAAATGATGGCGTCCACTTTTCGTTCCACAGCGCTCAAAAGAAAGCATGAATGCCAGATTATATCCACTTCAAGCTCACCTTAATGGTGTTTATTCTCGCTATGCTGGAGCCTATCCCAGCTGTCTTTGGGTGAGAGGCGGGGTACACCCTTTTTTTTGAAAATTTTACCTCTGTATGTGTACATTTTCTGCTTTGCGTACAATATGGCGTTGTTAAGGCGGCACGGCGGTCGAGTGGTTAGCGCGCAGACCTCACAGCTAGAAGACCAGGGTTCAATTCCACCCTTGGCCATCTCTGTGTTTAGTTTGCAAATAAGAGCATGAATGCCAGATTATATCCACTTCAAGCACACTTTAATGGTGTTTATTCTCGCTATGCTGGAGCCTATCCCAGCTGTCGGGCGGGGGTACATCCTGGACCGGTCTCCAAAAATTTTTTGCCTCAGAATGCCAAATTATATCCACTTCAAGCACACTTTAATGGTGTTTATTCTCGCTATGCTGGAGCCTATCCCAGCTGTCTTTGAGTGAGAGGCGGGGTACACCCTGGACTGGTCGTCCAAAAATTTTACCTCTATTTGTACATTTTCTGCGTACAATATGGCGTTGTTAGGGCGACACGGTGGTCGAGTGGTTAGCGCGCAGACCTCACAGCTAGAAGACCAGGGTTCAATTCCACCCTTGGCCATCTCTGTGTTTAGTTTGCAAATAAGAGCATGAATGCCAGATTATATCCACTTCAAGCACACTTTAATGGTGTTTATTCTCGCTATGCTGGAGCCTATCCCAGCTGTCTTTGGGTGAGAGGCGGGGGTACATCCTGGACCGGTTGCCAAAAATTTTTTGCCTCAGAATGCCAAATTATATCCACTTCAAGCACACTTTAATGGTGTTTATTCTCGCTATGCTGGAGCCTATCCCAGCTGTCTTTAGGTGAGAGGCGGGGTACACCCTGGACTGGTCGTCCAAAAATTTTACCTCTATTTGTACATTTTCTGCGTACAATATGGCGTTGTTAGGGCGACACGGTGGTCGAGTGGTTAGCGCGCAGACCTCACAGCTAGAAGACCAGGGTTCAATTCCACCCTTGGCCATCTCTGTGTTTAGTTTGCAAATAAGAGCATGAATGCCAGATTATATCCACTTCAAGCACACTTTAATGGTTTTTATTCTCGCTATGCTGGAGCCTATCCCAGCTGTCTTTGGGTGAGAGGCGGGGGTACATCCTGGACCGGTCGCCAAAAAATTTTTGCCTCAGAATGCCAAATTATATCCACTTTAAGCACACTTTAATGGTGTTTATTCTCGCTATGCTGGAGCCTATCCCAGCTGTCTTTAGGTGAGAGGCGGGGTACACCCTGGACTGGTCGTCCAAAAATTTTACCTCTATTTGTACATTTTCTGCGTACAATATGGCGTTGTTAGGGCGACACGGTGGTCGAGTGGTTAGCGCGCAGACCTCACAGCAAGGAGACCAGGGTTCGGTTCCACCCTCGGCTCATCTCTGTGTGGAATTTGCAAAAGAGAGCATGAATGCCAGATTATATCCACTTCAAGCACACTTTAATGGCCCTCCCTTGATATGCCGCTTATTCTCACTATGCTGGAGCCTATCCCAGCTGTCTTTGGGTGAGAGGCGGGGTACACCCTGGACCGGTCGCCAAAAAAATTTTGCCTCTGTATGTGAACATTTTCTGCTTTGCGTACAATATGGCGTTGTTAGGGCAGCACGGTGGTCGAGTGGTTAGCGCGCAGACCTCACAGCTAGGAAACCAGGGTTCAATTCCACCCTCGGCCATCTCTGTGTGGAGTTTGCATGTTCTCCCCGTGCATGCGTGGGTTTTCTCCGGGTACTCCGGTTTCCTCCCAGATTCCAAGAACATGCTAGGTTAATTGGTTAATTGAATGGTTGTTTGTCTATATGTGCCCTGTGATTGGCTGGCCACCAGTCCAGGGTGTACCCCGCCTCTCACCCAAAGACAGCTGGGATAGGCTCCAGCACCCCCGCGACCCTCGTGAGGAAAAGCGGTAGAAAATGAATGAATGAATGAATGTCGTTGTTAGGTTAGGTTAATTAGCGACTCCAAATTGTCCATAGGTATGAATGTGAGTGTGAATGGTTGTTTGTCTATATGTGCCCTGTGATTGGCTGGCCACCAGTCCAGGGTGTACCAGGTAAGTTAAAGTCAGCTGGGATGTCGTTCACATTTTTAACTTATCTTTTATACATTTTAAGAAATTTTAGTTTTTATGTTACTACCCCAACCTTCCATAAGTGGGTCAAAAATGACCCGCATGCATTTTCTATGGAATCCAATAGGAACCTTTGATTTTTATCAACTTTATCAAAATATCATACAAGTGATTATTCCTAACCAAAATAGCAAAATTAGCATAAAAACGCATTGATTCTAGTATGGGTCATTTTTGACCCACTTATGGAAGAGTGTAGTGGTCCAGTCACTCGTGCATTTAAGGGTTAAAGGTACAGGATCTACCCAGATTGGGACCAGATGAGAATCACCGATGGAGATCATTTGCAGTCAAAATGGGTGAGGAGGCTGACGGGAGGCTCCACACAAAGGTAAGTAATATACATTGATCTTGTGTGTGTGTGTGTGTTATTGATTTTCTTGCAGACTTAAAGTCATGACCAGGAAATGATGCAATCACCCAGAGCAGCCCTTTTCTGAGTGCTCAGAGAGAGAAAAGTATGTGTTTGTTCCTTGTTTGGATTCATGCAGTCTAATTGTGCAATTATTCGTAGGAAAATAAGGTATGATGTACTGTAAGTATTATCTTTCGCTGTTATGCCCCAATTCACATATGCAATACATGTGATTCATTCAAATTAAAAAATCAACCAAAATCCCAAACATGTCATTTAATATGTTAAGGCCACAGCGCAAGCAAGAAAGTCACATCTTTTCACGCATAGCAAGCTAATGATATACAATATATTCATGAAAAAGATCCCACGAGGGACCTCTGGTTGTGCAGCAGATTGAAAGTGTGCGGTATCGAACGTATCCCTCCCTTACAGCACCTTCATACATCTTCATTACTTCACTGTGCGCTCCTAAAAAAAAAAAAAAAAAAAAGCAACGCAAACATCCCATTTAAAATGCAACAAAACTTTTACTTTCCCGTGCCGCCGCTTTGATGTCAGTAATCATCCCTCGCGCCGCTCGTGTACAAAAGGCACGCCGGCAACCATCCGCGGTCACGTTTATCATTTGAATTTCACCTTCTCAAAACATCGAAAATGAATTACTATTTTATTCTTTTTAAATACTTGCCTGTGTAATAACCAAAACTTGCACAAAAAAAAAAAAAATAGGGCGAAACTAGCTGGATATGCATAATTAATGCAAGAAAAAGAGCCCAGTAAAAAAACCAAACTGGTGTTATTATATTCTCTGTGTTCTATGATATTAATGTCTACGGAGAGGATTTTGATTGCTACCATAGCAACTGAAGCAGTGATGACATATCATGTAAACCTTATAGCATACTGTATTTATAGTCATATGTAAACATAAAGTTATGCAAACATTTACGCGCAACATCATGTCATTAAAAGCACCATGTGTGACACACTTTAATATAGTCAGCATTTGAAGGTCCCTTATTATGCAAAATGGACATTTTAAATATGTTAAACCCGTAATATGTGTCGGTTCAGGAAGACTGGTGAGCAAGGCAGCTACTGTCATTGGCGCTGACCTGGACAGTCTGACATCCGAGGCAGAACAAAGGACACTAGGATGCTCACTTTCATCATAGAGAACCAGCATCATCCAAAGCACGGCATCATTTCCCGAAAAAAGTGGCAGATTACTATCACTGTCGTGCTACACTGAAAGACTGAGCAGATCATCCCTAACCCAACGCCATGCCACACACAGGGCTGGGCTTTTTCAATTCCGATATTATTGTTGTTTTTGTTATTAAGGATGTCGAATAATTATCGGCACTGATAATCATCGGCCTTATATCGGAATAAAAATCGGTTGATATTGATATAAAAAATACTGTATACAACACACACGTGTTCATTCAACCACAGGAGATATGTCATCTATCGGCTGATATCGGAATAAAAATATCGGCATATTGGGTTTTTTTTTTTCGTAAAAAAGCCAATTCCCGTCATCCTTAACCGAAATAAATAAATGAAAGGCTTCTCTACACATCTTAAAATAAAGCCGTTTAACTTTGCCAGCGATCTGCTACAAACATGGAAATTTGACGGGTGTATTTTTCTTTCACTCGCGATGCTACTGTTAGCTCACTTAGCTATTGCTAGCGTTTGTGTCTGTTCCACTCTTGTTACATTTGCGTATTTTTTCCTGGAGTAAAAAGTCATAATACTACTTTTGTCTACTACTACTACTACTACTACCAATGGTCACATGAGTCCCCGCTTTTCTTAACCGTCTCAGGCAATGCATGTTACGATGCATCGATTAGGACGTAATCAGAGATTTCGAGTTGAAAGTAAGGAAAAGAAAATCGGAAAGAACATCGGAAAAAAAGTCGTAATATTTTGAGAATAAAGTCATACATTTTCGAGAAAAAAAATGTATAATTTGCAGCTATGAAAAGTGAGGACTTCTGTGAATTTTGACCTTGGGCATTTGGAGGCTAGCTAGGCTAATCTGGCTAAACTGCTCCATTTTGCTGCCACATTATAAATAAAAAACGGCTAATCTTCCTTCCTGAAGAGTTATGCTCTATTTTATATTTTCTATGACATGTAAATTTACTCTTTATTTTTGTAATATTATGGCTTTTTTTTTACCACTTTATTCTCGAAATGTCATTATTTTTTTCCGATGCAGCTCTGACACCAATGAGGTTAAAAAAGTAAAAAAAAAAAGTCTGAATCCTGAGAATAAATAGCGTCTAGACAACATCCCGTTTGTTTAAAAATGATTCCGATGAGCGTGTTGACAATTTCGAAATCTATAAACTCAGAATCGATGACATTTGGTGAAATTCTGACAACTCCTAATTGCCCGTGTAACAATTCAGTCTGCAATTTATAAATGTTTATCAAGCGCAATTAGGCCTTTAATTATCCTAATCCATAATTAGCATCCTAGCCTGGACAGCGTAATGAATAGAAACAATTTCATTTGCGCTGGCAGATTTATTTCCCTCTCTCGTTTTCTCTGTGTTTCACACGTTCATTTATACATGCAAAAGTTTGATGCCGTGCTTTCTTGGCTATTTCTATGAAGCTTGCAACGATAATGACCTGTAGAACTCTCGGTGTTAGACACACACACACACAGAGTGCCAAACGAGACAGCAGAGTGTTAATGAGCTGATATTTACAGCCCTAATGCATCTCTCTTGACTGCTTTTATTATGCCTTCATGGCTGCTTCCCCCCAGTTATTTATTTGATGAATGTGTGAGGATCTGCATGCATGTCCTCGCTAATGCCTTTGTCTCTTGTCTGTGTGCTTCTGTCTGACATTGCTTTGCATGTTTGCGTGTCTTTGTTTGCATCACACCATCGCCTCTTAGTCAATTTTAGACATAGGGTAGTAAAAAAGAAATACAGTAAAGTCTCGTTATATCGATATTGTCGGGAGTCGGAAAAAATATCGATATAACCGGACTATCGATATATCCGATCCTGCGCCGAACTGCATTAAAAGTGGGCAATAATGCACTTAAATCAATCTTTGCTTAAGGAGTTCAATACCACACCCGATTCCCGCACTTCCTGGTTCACAGGTCATGCTCAACCCGCCCCACATAGCTGGCCAAACACATGCCTGCAACAGAAGAACCAACGCCAGCATGTACATATGAAAAACAGTGATTATTGCAAGCGATAAAAAGATATCTGAATACAACACAATTAAATACATGTATTTGTACGCTTGTGTCTTCGTTGGAATAGGTGTGTATGCTATGTCAGTTGGTTCTTCTGTTGCAGGCATGTGTTTGGCCAGCTATGTGGGTATGCGGGTTGAGCATGACCTGTGAACCAGGAAGTGCGGGAATCGGTGTGTGTGCTGCGCTCTGGTGGTGGAAGTGTGAAAAATAATGTTGACTGGAAGCAGCCGTTCGCCGTGTTCTTTTTTGGTATTGAAATCCTTAAGCAAAGATTGATTTAAGCTGCTTTTGTATCGATATAAGCAGACCAAATTGGCTGGCGGGAGATGAAAAGGGCATCGTAGTAACCGGATTATCATAATAACCGTGTATCGTACTAACGGAACTAATTATATCATAAAAGACTACAAATTTGCCGGGAAATGAAAATAGTATCGTAATAAGCAGTAATTCGTTATAACCGATATCGATATAACGAGACTTTACTGTATATATGAATAGCGGTGGGTGTCCGCTGAGTCACTCACATGATTTGTTTGGCTGAGTTTTTTGGGCAATATTCCCCCAAAAGTGCAGTTCCATGAAACGGAGAAGGTTCTCGTCATAGTGAGAATGTCTCCAAGGATGCCCTGGTTTGGAGCAGTCAAAGTTATAAAGGTGTTTTTCAAGTGAAAAAATTATTTATTAATGCTTTATGCTGTGATATTGTAACAACATACATACAATACAATATCTTATCTGTCTTCTCGCTGACTGAAGAGCGTTTCCTCGGCGGTGACGTCTTCAAACTTTAATCTGACATCTGAGCCATGACACGAATGAAAGAACGCAGAAACCCGGTCAAAGATCAAATTCAATCTTGCTAATATTTTATAATTAAACTCCGGACATGTTTTATATAGATATATATTTTATTTTTTAATAAAACCGGACTTGTGAATGGCGTATAGAAGGGTTTAGATTCTGTTCCACAGATGGTGCTAATGCACACAAAGGTAAACAATGAACTGTTCCAGCCTTTTTTGTCTTAAAAAGACACTTAATTGTTTTTTTTTTGTTCCCAAAATAAGTGTGTTGTATGGCAGTGCTTCTCATTGTGCTTCCCACTGGGGGGACAAATATGTCCCCCCCTTATTTGAAATACTATTGAAAAATCTATTAATCTGATATCTGTACTGTACAAACTGAATTTGAAACAGAAACCAGCAAAATGCAACAAAATGGAGAGCATATGTACACGCATATTCAGATGTCACTGATGACCCCCTGACCCCACCCCCCCCCCCCCCCGCCCCTCAGGTGCAGGGTCCAGGGTTTCATTATATTTAATATTCATATGGGCTAGTCAGTTTGATGCAATTTTGCTATGAAAAAAATCGCATATACATAATTTTAATTGAAGACCCGTGCTCTAATAAAAGTATACATTCTGTTCAATGAGCTCCATGCTCCTCGTCCCGCACGCCACAGGAAGTGGATTTTGGCACGCAGCACAGCTGATGAGTGATAGAGCGCAGGTGGAAGTAGAAGGCACCTGTGGAAGCCAGATAAAGCAGGATACGGAGATGAAGGGAATGGAAAGCTGGGGATGAGGGAATAGATCCGAGGATCACTAGAAAGAGTCTTTGGACTCACATTTTGATGGACAGGGAATTAAATCTTGATCGCGAGCTGAGTGATCTTTGGGTCGGGCCTTGTGACTTAGCGTGGATTTACGACCACAGCAGAGGAGCAAAGGAATTCATTCACAATAAAAGGACATCGGATTTTTGCTCTGAACAGTCAAACCGTCCAACGGAAGACTTGTAAATACAATCTTAAACGTCATAATGCTCAGTTTATTGAAGATATTCATTCATTCATGTTCTACCGCTTATCTTCACAAGGGTTGTAGGGGTGCTGGAGCCTATTGCAGCTGTTTTAGGGCGAGAGGCGGGGTACACCCTGTTGTTTATGTTGTGGTATAGTTATTTAGATATTTCTGCTGTTACAAAACCCCCCAAAAATTTTTTTTTCAAAGTTAGTTTGTTAGTCGGGAACTGATATTTTCCTGAAACTTGCCTATGTTCTATTGCTGATTAATAAAGAACGGAAAAGGGTAGAAAAAAACTTTTCTGGACAATTTGAAATCGCCTTTTACCACAAGGTGGCAGATGTGCATTTGATGGAGCTCAGCAGGGTCATTTCAGTGAAAAAAAAATCACATGTGGAGACGTGTAGCGTGCAGGTCATGGTGTTATATTGGTAAATAAATTAATATTTTCAATGTAAAACAACCTTTTTTTGTGTTGTTTATGTTGTGGTATAGTTATTTAGATATTTCTGCTGTTACAAAACCCCCCAAAAAATTTTTTTTCAAAGTTAGTTTGTTAGTCGGGAACTGATATTTTCCTGAAACTTGCCTATGTTCTATTGCTGATTAATAAAGAACAGAAAAGGGTAGGAAAAAAAACTTTTCTGGACAATTTGGAATCGCCTTTTACCTTTTTGTGAGGCGAAAAGAGATCATGATGCAACTGTCCACTAATAAATCGGCCACAAGGTGGCAGATGTGCATTTGATGGAGCTCAGCAGGGTCTTATTTTCAATGTAAAACAACCTTTTTTGTGTTGTACATGTTGTGGTATAGTTATTTAGATATTTCTGCTGTTACAAAACCAAAAAAAGAAAAAATTTCAAAGTTAGTTTGTTAGTCGGGAACTGATATTTTCCTGAAACTTGCCTATGTTCTATTTCTGATTAATAAAGAACAGAAAAGGGTAGAAAAAACTTTTCTGATGAAACTGTTCATTTGGTAGATTCAATTTTTTTTATATAGCTATGGAACAGAATATCCTGGGAAATGCGGAATTTGCAAAATCAGCATTTTGTCCCAACCTGAAATGTGTTTGGCCTGCATTATTGGGGTAATTATGTTGCTAAATATGCAGAACCATACAAAATTCCTGGATAAATAATAAGAAACATTTGGTGGGGCTAGTTTAAAGTAGCCATCTATGCAATGACTTTAATACCCCTGCCCTAAAGTCCTCCTAAAGTACATTGTGTGTTTGTATTTGTATACATGAGTACATTGAGCTGTGTTAGTCGTGACAGCACCACCGTGTTGTGTATTTGTCAGGAAAATAATGGGCAGTGGTGCAGTTTTTGTCAATCTTTCACCACATATATAATGTCTAAAAATGAGACGTATATGTCATGCATCTGTCAAGCAATACCAGCACTTTAACACAAATGTAATGTACTATGGTAAAAAAAAAAAACAAGTCTAGTATGACAAGTTCTCACAGAAATAAATTACCTGCAATTACATTCAGTGCTGTTCCTTTCCCTAACAAACCTGAATGTCACTCCTGCATTGACAGATTAGAAAAAAAATGGCGGGTGCAAGACATTGCTCTTACATGGCAAACATAGAGATGTGTAATTTTTATATTGTTTAATTTGAGTGCATTTAACTTTCAGAACATACAAAATATAAAACTTGAATATTCAATCAATTTTTGCGTATTCACTTATACTCTTCCCATCTGTCAAGCAAACCCAGCCATCATCATCATCACTTACATCAGTATTTTGTACAACTGTGCTGCATATATCAATTAGTAGTGCATTTTTTTGCCATTTTTTCTCCCATGGATACGTTTTTTTTTACATTTTTTACATTCCCCCATTGCGATGTTTAAATTAGCAAACGTCACTGCAAACCTGAGTGTCACTCCTGCATTGACAGATTAGAAAAAATGGCGGCTGCAAGACATCGCTCTTACATGGCAAACATTTTTTTTATTGTTTAATTTAAGCGCATTTAACTTTCAGGACATGCAAAAAAAATAAGACTTGAACATTCAATACAATATCGCTTCTAAGTTTGACGCTGAACGGTGAGGAGGTTGACTCGGCAACAAAGGGCACGGCGCAAATTAGCAAATATAATCTGCTCATCATTTATTTATTCAGTTTGTTTCATGCATGCTGCTCAACCTCAAAGGTCAGAGACAAACACAATGTTTTCCTTTATGTCAGGCAGGAAACAACAAGAGAGGGAAGAAAAAAAAACAAAAAACAAAAAAAAAACAACCCTGCAGGCTGTTGCCACACTAAGCCTTCCTCCCCGTGTTGCCGCGTTGCTAGCGGTGACGTTTACAGAACGTTTTTAGAAGCGGCAGACAACGTTTTTTTTAATGTTCGTCATAAAGAATCGGGTCTTTGCAAATGGCGCTTTTCTACATGTTTATGATTATTGAACACCAGAAACATTCCGAGCGGATTTATCGCACTCGCAGAGCATCAAATTATTATCGACTTCAACGCGACTTCATCTTTCACCTTGTTTGCTGAGAGCTGAAAGATGCTAATGGATGTGGAGAGCTTCTTCTCTTCGCCTTTATTCTCCATCTTTTTCTAGAACTGCATCATCAGTTTGATCTGTGACCTGTTCTTTGGTAGCTAGTAGTAGTACTACATCCAGGAGGAGTTCTACTTCTTCCTCACGCCATTTTCCAACTTAAATGGGAACTTTTTTTGTTTTAAAAATGGAGGCGAGCTATCGGCACTGGACTGCTAAGGAAAGTTTGTTTTGGACCCAAAGACCGAATAAACGAAAAACTCACAATACGGAGTTATACCAACAAGTGAAAGAAAAACTCGGGGAAGTTGCTATCACGTGATGTTGATGTTTACGTTTTACTGGGCATGCCCCATTGACTATTCTGTTTGATTATAGCGGCGCATGTAGACAAGAGATTGGAATATTCCTTTCCATGGATACCATTGTTTGCAGAAAAGTCATTTGGAAAGATTCCATTCGGAAAGAGAAAAACTCATGTAAACATGGCTACTAATATCGGTGGCCGATTGATCGGAGCGCCCCTACAGAGACGTTCTTCGGTTTTAAAAATGGAGGCGAGCAATCGGCACTGGACTGCTGCGAAAAGTTTGTTTTGGATCCAAACTAAATTTCAAGACCGGACAAACGAAAAAAAATCACAATACGGAGTTATTCCATCAAGCAAAAGAAAAATTCGGGGAAGTCGCTATCACGTGATGTTGATGTTTACGTTTTACTGGGCATGCCCCATTGACTATTCTGTTTGATTATAGCAACACATGTAGACAAGAGATTGGAATATTCCTTTCTTTGGGTACCATTGTTTTCGAAAAAGACCCATCACTGAGTCCGAATTTGTACCGAGGACCGCCATTTTAGAGTGTTCAATTTCCTAAAATACCCTCAAACTTGTGTTTTCTTTTAAATGTGTTTTGTTCCCAGACCACTTCCCCACACCTCCGCGACTACTCCTTCACGAAAAACTGGCAATACGGAGTTATTCCAACAAGTGAAAGAAAAACTCGGGGGAAGTCGGTATCACGTGATGTTGATGTTTACGTTTTACTGGGCATGCCCCATTGACTATTTTGTTTGATTATAGTGGCGCATGTAGACAAGAGATTGGAATATTCCTTTCTTTGGGTACCATTGTTTTCGAAAAAGACCCATCACTGGGTCTTTTTAGAGTGTTCAATTTCCTAAAATACCCTCAAACTTGTGTTTTTTTTAATGTGTTTTGCCCCCCCCCCCCCCCCCACCTCCGCGACTACTCCTTCACGAAAAACTGGCAATACGGAGTTATTCCAACAAGTGAAAGAAAAACTCGGGGAAGTCGGTATCACGTGATGTTGATGTTTACGTTTTACTGGGCATGCCCCATTGACTATTTTGTTTGATTATAGTGGCGCATGTAGACAAGAGATTGGAATATTCCTTTCTTTGGATACCATTGTTTTCGAAAAAGACCCATCACTGGGTCTTTTTAGAGTGTTCAATTTCTTAAAATACCCTCAAACTTGTGTTTTTTTTAATGTGTTTTGCCCCCCCCCCCACCCCCGCGACTACTCCTTCACAAAAAACTGGCAATACGGAGTTATTCCAACAAGTGAAAGAAAAACTCGGGGAAGTCGCTATCACGTGATGTTGATGTTTATGTTTTACTGGGCATGCCCCATTGACTATTCTGGTTGATTATAGCGTTGCATGTAGACAAGAGATTGGAATATTCCTTTCTTTGGATACCATTGTTTTCGAAAAAGACCCATCACTGGGTCTTTTTAGAGTGTTCAATTTCCTAAAATACCCTCAAACTTGTGTTTTTTTTAATGTGTTTTGCCCCCCCCCCCCCCCCCACCTCCGCGACTACTCCTTCACGAAAAACTGGCAATACGGAGTTATTCCAACAAGTGAAAGAAAAACTCGGGGAAGTCACTATCACGTGATGTTGATGTTTACGTTTTACTGGGCATGCCCCATTGACTATTCTGTTTGATTATAGCGGCGCTTTCTTTGGATACCATTGTTTTCGAAAAAGACCCATCACTGAGTCCGAATTTGTACCGAGGACCGCCATTTTAGAGTGTTCAATTTCCTAAAATACCCTCAAACTTGTGGTTTTTTTTAAAAATGTGTTTTGTTCCCAGACCACTTCCCCACACCTCCACGACTACTCCTTCACGAAAAACTGGCAATACAGAGTTATTCCAACAAGTGAAAGAAAAACTCGGGGAAGTCGCTATCACGTGATGTTGATGTTTACGTTTTACTGGGCATGCCCCATTGACTATTTTGTTTGATTATAGTGGCGCATGTAGACAAGAGATTGGAATATTCCTTTCTTTGGATACCATTGTTTTCGAAAAAGACCCATCACTGGGTCTTTTTAGAGTGTTCAATTTCCTAAAATACCCTCAAACTTGTGTTTTTTTTAATGTGTTTTGCCCCCCCCCCCACCCCCGCGACTACTCCTTCACAAAAAACTGGCAATACGGAGTTATTCCAACAAGTGGAAGAAAAACTCGGGGAAGTCGCTATCACGTGATGTTGATGTTTACGTTTTACTGGGCATGCCCCATTGACTATTCTGTTTGATTATAGCGGCGCATGTAGACAAGAGATTGGAATATTCCTTTCTTTGGATACCACTGTTTTCGAAAAAGACCCATCACTGAGTCCGAATTTGTACCGAGGACCGCCATTTTAGAGTGTTCAATTTCCTAAAATACCCTCAAACTTGTGTTTTTTTTAAAAATGTGTTTTGTTCCCAGACCACTTCCCCACACCTCCGCGACTACTCCTTCACGAAAAACTGGCAATACGGAGTTATTCCAACAAGTGAAAGAAAAACTCGGGGAAGTCGGTATCACGTGATGTTGATGTTTACGTTTTACTGGGCATGCCCCATTGACTATTCTGTTTGATTATAGCGGCGCTTTCTTTGGATACAATTGTTTTCGAAAAAGACTCATCACTGAGTCCGAATTTGTACCGAGGACCGCCATTTTAGAGTGTTCAATTTCCTAAAATAACCTTAAACTTGTGTTTTTTTAAAAATGTGTTTTGTTCCCAGACCACTTCCCCACACCTCCGCGACTACTCCTTCACTGCTCTCTTTAGGGACGTGTATTTATTTCTCTGAAAGGCAATTTTTGCTTTTCCTTGCTCTTCTCTGTGCACATTAAAGCAAACGCTATAAAAGCAATTACTGGAAGACAAAGCATGGCGAGTGTAAAGGATGTAGCCGTGAACTCGCCTCTTTGTCTCTCAGACAGAACATGTATACTGTAATTACGCCCTGCATGGTTTCTTGTTGTTTTTTTTTCTTTTTTTTGTTCTTGTTTTCTTCTGATGCGAGGCCTGGAAAAGACACATTGCTGCATGGAAGCAACAACCTTTCCATGTTTAGGTAGATTGTAAAGATACCGTTATCTCTTCTTCATATCATCTTCATCGCTCCTTCTCTTCTATAATCATTTATTCTAATCCCAGGAAGTACTCGGCGTTTTCTTTGTTTCGCTCCGTAAAGATTTTTTGAAAGCACTCGTCAGTTCGGTGTCCTTCCATGCGTGACTATCAGATTTCTTCTCTCGTGAAATGTCACCTCAGGTATTAAGTACTTTCTGGGAAATGGCAGTAAATGAATCAGAGAAAGGGGTGGAAGGGGGGGGGGGCGCACACTTGATATTCGGACTAAAGATATACATGAAAAATGTTGGGTCAATGAACGCATCACTCCTATCTTATCTTGTCTTCTCGCCGACCGAAGAGCGTTTTTTCCTCCGCGGGTGACGTCTTCAAACTTTAATCTGACATCTGAGCGATGACGCGAGTGAAAATGAACGACAAGTTAAGAAGATGAAGGTAATCAGTTTGGGAGGCGAGAGTGGGGGGGGAGGTGGAGAAAAAACAAGATTATTGCGATGTGGAGATTACATGAGGGGCTCGGCGTAATCTCGCCGACTCGGGAACTTTTGCGTAGAAGTAGGGGGGGGGGGGGTAGTTGAGGTTCATGCATTGAGGAACCGCATCCTTTTTGTCATGTTATGGGTTTTTTTAGGTAATTTTTCGATTTTTCTCATCTGTCAAGCAAACCCAGCCATCATCATCTTGACTATCATCACATTATTAGCTGATTTTTTTGCCAATGTTTCTCCCACGGATGCGACGGATACGTTTTTTTTTACCTTCCCCCTTGCGATGTTTTGACAAGTCACCACGTACCCTCCTGCCACCCAAACATGGCTAAGCAAAACACGGATGGACTCCCAACAGCAAGATTTTTTCACCTTTTCCTGGTATTAATTATTAACAACATGACTGCAAATAACTGCAAATTCATAATTTTTTGTATATGAACGGTTAAACGGATAAATAGCACTTTTCCACTGATGGTTGCTGCATCAGGACCAACATGAAGGGACGACAGAGAATCGAACCCGCAACCTTCAGGTTGGGAGACGACCACTTTACCACCCGAGCCATGTCACCCCAAATCCATGATAGATATATCATGATCTGCTGCTCAGTGTCTCTTTTCTGCAGCGGACTTCTGCCTTGTTCCCCTGGTCTGCACATCTGTTGCCCATTAGCCATTAGGCCTTCATATACCATTCCGCTTCCATTGTTCCCCTGTTGGATCAGTTGTGTTTACATGATCTCTTACGGGGGAAAAAAATATTTGTTTTTTGTACATTTTGTACACTTTTTATCTGACCTTTTGGAACAAACGAATGCCAAAAACCAAGGTTGCATTGGATCTGTCAATGGACAGAAGAAGCTACCATGTGTGTCTCTTTGCAATGTAGGGGTTGATTTGTGTTGTTTTTTTTTTCCTATGATGGGATAACAAGCGTGTGTCCACTAAGAGCGAGGGATCTTTTCTTCAGCACGTTAAAAGAAAGAGTGTCTGCATAGGGAATGATATCACAGAAGGGAAAAATGAAAAGAAACGACGCTCTTACAGGACATGCAAACACACTCACACTGCCGCTGTGGCGCACAACAGTCCAACTTTGTTAAAGCTGTGCTCAGAGATGGAAGCAGTTAAGACCCTCTGCTGGCTCAGGGACTCAAATCCCACCAGGACTCTCTCTCGCTCTCACTCTCTCTCTCTCCCATCTCTGCATTGCCTTGTGTACTGCTGCATTAGTATGTATGGCCGTGTAGCTCAGGGTTTAGACGTTTATGTCTCCTAATAGACCAAGATTTGACACCCACATGTAGCTGTAAACCCCCCCTTGTTCCACATGTTCATGTTTTATCTCCAGAGCGCTTCTGTTGCTGGAAAGTTAAATCATAAAGCATTTTGTGGATTTTTTTTTTCCATTTTTGTTGGAATGATTTGATTAAAACCAAAAAAAAAAACAGCAAGTTTTCTTATTTATTCCTTGTGCGACTTATACTCCGGAGCGACTTATGTATGTTTTTTTCTACCTAATGATGCATTTTTGGCCTTGTGCGACTTATACTCCGGTACGACTTATGTATGTTTTTTTTCTACCTAATTATGCATTTTTGGCCTTGTGCGACTTATACTCCGGTACGACTTATGTATGTTTTTTTTTTACCTAATTATGCATTTTTGGCCTTGTGAGACTTATACGCCGGAGCAACTTATGTATATTTTTTTTCTACCTAATTATGCATTTTTGGCCTTGTGCGACTTATACTCCAGTACGACTTATGTATGTTTTTTTTTCTACCTAATGATGCATTTTTTGCCTTGTGCGACTTATACTCCGGTACGACTTATGTATGTTTTTTTTCTACCTAATTATGCATTTTTGGCCTTGTGCGACTTATACTCCGGAGCGACTTATGTATGTTCTTTTTTTACCTAATTATGCATTTTTGGCCTTGTGCGACTTATACTCCGGAGCAACTTATGTATGTTTTTTTTTTTACCTAATTATGCATTTTTGGCCTTGTGCGACTTATACTCCGGAGCGAATTATGTATATTTTTTTCTACCTAATTATGCATTTTTGGCCTTGTGCAACATATACTCCGGAGCGACTTATGTATGTTTTTTTTTTTTTTTACCTAATTATGCATTTTTGGCCTAGTGCGACTTATACTCCAGTACGACTTATGTATGTTTTTTTTTTCTACCTAATGATGCATTTTTTGCCTTGTGCGACTTATACTCCAGTACGACTTATGTATGTTTTTTTCTACCTAATTATGCATTTCTGGTCTTGTGCGACTTATACTCCGGAGCGACTTATGTATGTTTGGTTTTTTTTTTAGCTAATAATGCATTTTTGGCCTTGTGCGACTTATAGTCCACAAAATACGGTAATTAAATAGATATAATTTCAAAATATATATAAAATGAAAAAAAAACAGCAAGGAGGGTATGAGGAGATGAGCGCTTATTATGTGAGAGGTGGAATGACATTAAGATATATGGAAATAAATGGAGGTGGAGCTACATGTGTGTGTGTGTGTGTGCAAGCGCACACGTTTTCTTATTTATTCTCGCAGACGAGGGGTGAGAAGAGGGAGGAAGTGAGGCGTCAGGTTGTGGAGCACTTTAATCAAGGGGCGAGCAATCCTGCATGTCCCACTCTGTCATCCATTATTGATGCCTGCCTCAGCCAGGCTGATGAATCATTAAGCCACTCATCAGGCCGGGGAATTCTGCCTCCTCCTCGGCCGATGACACTCATTTACATAAATCACACGCTGTCATTTTTCCCCCCACGCGTCTAAACACAACACACAAGAATTTGGCTTGTTTGGGCTTTTAGCTTGTTTTAGCTTTTCCGGTAGATTAACCTTGTGTCACACATTGGTTATAGTCATGATTTAGCAAAGTTACATGGAGGACCAGCCCATGTCCGAAAAGGAGTAGGTAGTAGCTAATTTATTCAGATGCTGCTTTTCAATGTTATGGAAATGAGAAATGAATGGAGAATGTAGTAGTAGCTATACAGTACACATACAGTGATGACCGTATTTTCCGGACTATAAGTCACACTTTTTTTCATAGGTTGGCTGTTCCTGCGACTTATACTCCAGAGCGACTTATAAATGAAAAAATTATTTATGTTACATAAACATTGGACACCTTTTCTGTTCGTGTTTATTTTTTGTGTAGCTAATAAGCATTGTGTTAGCATATCTTACACCAGTGTGACTTATGTATGTTTTTTTGTACCTAATTATGCATTTTTGGCCTTGTGCGACTTATACTCCAGTACGACTTATGTATGCTTTTTTTCTACCTAATTATGCATTTTTGACCTTGTGCGACTTATATTCCGAAGCAACTTATGAATGTTTTTTTTCTACCTAATTATGCATTTTTGGCCTTGTGCGACTTATGTATGTTTTTTTCTACCTAATTATGCATTTTTGGCCTTGTGCGACTTATACTCCGGAGCGACTTATGTATATTTTTTTCTACCTAATTATGCATTTTCGGCCTTGTGCGACTTATAGTCCACAAAATGTGGTAATTAAATAGATATAATTTCAAAATATATATAAAATACTACATTTATTCAGTTATAAAATACATGAAAACGTAAGAAAGATCGCTAAATTAAAAAAAACTAAATAAAAAAAAAAGTAATTTTTGAATATATAAACAAAAACTAAAATTTGTGTCATTAAATATATACAAAAGTTACAAAAATAAATGCAAATTGGGGAATTTTGCATGTTCTCCCCGTGCATGCGTTGGTTTTCTCCAAGTACTCCGGTTTCCTCCAACATTCCAAAAAAACATGCTAGGTTAATTAGCGACTCCAAATTGTCCATAGGTATGAATGTGAGTGTGAATGGTTGTTTGTCTATATGTGCCCTGTGATTGGCTGGCCACCAGTCCAGGGTGTACCCCGCCTCTCGCGCCGAAGACAGCTGGGATAGGCTCCAGCACCCCCCCCCCCCCCCCCCCGCGCGACCCTCATGAGGATAAGCGGTAGAAAATGCTTGTATGGTTCACAGCTCTATTTTGTTCCATTTTGCTGCTTTCAGTTTAGTCCGTACAGTACAGATAAACAAATAGATATTTACCAGTTCCTCAATAGTATGGAGAAAACATTCGTCCCCTGGGAAGAAAATAACCTATACACTCCCATATCCTGCAAAAGCTCACTTTTTATTTGTTGCTTTTTTTTTTCACAGCCGTATTTTTGCATAAGAAATCCCACACACAAACACGTCCACATCTGACTAACATAAGCAGAGCAGAAAGCGACACAGAAGAAAAAAACCGACAGAGCGGCATAAAAACTAGCAAAGAGAAGCAGATCCTTGCCTTTTTGAGTTGCCTGGTGGCTTTGACGGCGGAGGAAAAGTGGCGGAACTGATGAATACCCATGAAATGATGACACACAAACACATTTATTCTCAAGTGCGGGGTTTCCCTTTCAATCTTCTCCCTCCTCTCCACCTGCTTCTCCCAGTTTAAACGTTGTGACTAATCCTGAGAGTGCTCCTCTCAGCATGCACCAACAGCCCACTGCAGACTGCAGCAGAAACATATTTAAACACAATCATGACAACGTGACAGAAGGCGCAGGCGCCATGCCCGTAAGACGGAAGAGGAAGCCAAGTCTTGGTGTTCTGCTGGCTGGGGGGGCTACACGCGGGACCGCTGTGAGGCGTACATTTTTGTGTACAACGCTAAGCTCGGCTTTTTCTGTAAAAAAAAAAGACAAAAAGATTAACTAGAAAATTCCCGTGAAAATTTTGATGGGTTTGCCACCTGTGCTGTTAACCTCGGGCCCGGTGTGCCAACGGCTACCGTGCTAGCACCTAGCAAGACAACCTCAAGTACTGAAACGGTTGATGCAGTCCCATAGTGTCCCCACATCATGCCATGTGTCTATTTGCCTTTAGACATTAGTAAATTAGCTTAAATGCTAACATGCTAACGGCTACCATGCTAGCACCTAGCAAGACAACCTCAGGTCCCGAAAAGTTTGGGGCAGGCCCATAGTGTCCTCACATCATGCCATGAGTGTATTTGCCTTTAGACATGAGTAAATTAGCTAAAATGCTAGCATGCTAACAGTCATCATGCTAGCACCTAGCAAGAGAGCCTCAAGTTTAGAAAGGGCCAAGGTCGTCCGATAACATCCCTTCATCATGCCATGTGTGTATTTGCCTGTAGACATGAGTAAATTAGCTCAAATGCTAACATGCTAACGGCTACCATGCTAGCACCTAGCGAGAGAGCCTCAAGTTTAGAATGTGCCAAGGTTGTCCTTTAACATGCCTACATCATGCCATGTGTGTATTTGTCTTTAGACGTGAGTGAATTAGCTTAAATGCTAACATGCTAACGGCTACCATGCTAGCACCTAGCGAGAGAGCCTCAAGTTTAGAATGTGCCAAGGTCGTCCTATAACATCCCTACATCATGCCATGTGTGTATTTGCCTGTAGACATGAGTAAATTAGCTCAAATGCTAACATGCTAACGGCTACCATGCTAGCACCTAGCGAGAGAGCCTCAAGTTTAGAAAGTGCCAAGGTCGTCCTATAACATCCCTACATCATGCCATGTGTGTATTTGCCTGTAGACATGAGTAAATTAGCTCAAATGCTAACATGCTAACGGCTACCATGCTAGCACCTAGCGAGAGAGCCTCAAATTTAGAAAGTGCCAAGGTCGTCCTATAACATCCCTACATCATGCCATGTGTGTATTTGCCTGTAGACGTGAGTAAATTAGCTCAAATGCTAACATGCTAACGGCTACCATGCTAGCACCTAGCGAGAGAGCCTCAAGTTTAAAATGTGGCAAGGTTGTCCTTTAACATGCCTACATCATGCCATGTGTGTATTTGTCTTTAGACGTGAGTGAATTAGCTTAAATGCTAACATGCTAACGGCTACCATGCTAGCACCTAGCGAGAGAGCCTCAAGTTTAGAATGTGGCAAGGTTGTCCTTTAACATGCCTACATCATGCCATGTGTGTATTTGCCTGTAGACATGAGTAAATTAGCTCGAATGCTAACATGCTAATGGCTACCATGCTAGCACCTAGCGAGAGAGCCTCAAGTTTAGAATGTGGCAAGGTTGTCCTTTAACATGCCTACATCATGCCATGTGTGTATTTGTCTTTAGACGTGAGTGAATTAGCTTAAATGCTAACATGCTAACGGCTACCATGCTAGCACCTAGCGAGAGAGCCTCAAGTTTAGAAAGTGCCAAGGTCGTCCTATAACATCCCTACATCATGCCATGTGTGTATTTGTCTTTAGACGTGAGTGAATTAGCGTAAATGCTAACATGCTAACGGCTACCATGCTAGCACCTAGCGAGAGAGCCTCAAGTTTAGAAAGTGCCAAGGTCGTCCTATAACATCCCTATATCATGCCATGTGTGTATTTGCCTGTAGACATGAGTAACTTAGCTCAAATGCTAACATGCTAACGGCTACCATGCTAGCACCTAGCCAGAGAGCCTCAAATTTAGAAAGTGGCAAGGTTGTCCTTTAACCTCCCTACATCATGCCATGTGTGTATTTGTCTTTAGACGTGAGTGAATTAGCTTAAATGCTAACATGCTAATGGCTACCATGCTAGCACCTAGCGAGAGAGCCTCAAGTTTAGAATGTGCCAAGGTCGTCCTATAACATCCCTACATCATGCCATGTGTGTATTTGCCTGTAGACATGAGTAAATTAGCTCAAATGTTAACATGCTAACGGCTACCATGCTAGCACCTAGCGAGAGAGCCTCAAGTTTAGAAAGTGCCAAGGTCGTCCTATAACATCCCTACATCATGCCATGTGTGTATTTGCCTGTAGACATGAGTAAATTAGCTCGAATGCTAACATGCTAATGGCTACCATGCTAGCACCTAGCGAGAGAGCCTCAAGTTTAGAAAGTGGTTGTCTTTTAACATGCCTACATCATGCCATGTGTGTATTTGTCTTTAGACGTGAGTGAATTAGCTTAAATGCTAACATGCTAGCAATTAGCATTTAGCCACAGAGAGCGTTGAGAAGTTTATCTAAAAAAAAAGAGCCGTTAATCACGTTTTCTACGTGGCCGTATGGCTGAGGACAGGTGTACCTAATCTAGTGGCCCATTTTTGAACGTTTTGGTGAATAGCGTCGCCATGGTTACACAAAATAAATAAATACCGCTGTAGTCCTGAGCGTCAGGATTCTGGCGGTGTAACATGTGTGGGGGGTCCTTGCGTTTTTTTTGTTGGCCCGCAAGCCCCTGCTTTAGCAGCTGTCTATGGGGCTTGCATTACTGAGCAAGCCCATAAAAATAAATAAATGACAATCGCTGCAGATTGTCGACTCGGCTGGTTGAAACAAATGGAAATGAATTATTAGCACGTACGATGCGGTGCTCCTCCTGTGATGCGCACAAAGCGACTGCACTCGCGGAATGATCCGGTACGCACGCTTAATATATTAATGTGGTCTGAACGCCACAGGCTCAATTTTAATGATTTGAACTTTTAGTATTTTAGTTTAGTTTCGCTTACACAAAAAGGACACAGAAACTGATGCATTCGAGGCACCGCTTTCATAAAAATAAAACGTAACCTCTGTGTCACGCTTGTTTTGGACACTTATTTTTGTATTGGACTTCCTGTTTTTTGCCTGCTTTGCATTGGTTGCCATAGAAACCCACACCTGTGCCTAATTTGTCCCGTCTATTTAGTTCAGGTGTGTGCTTCTTCTCCCTGTGTGGGGTCATTATTGTTTGTACGTCTGCGCCCCTCAGTTGCTTTTTCCTGCTGCTGCTGCAATTTCTGCGACAAATAAATATTTTGTAACTGCATTTGGTTCTGCTCTATGCATCCTGGGGATCGAACCTTAAAGCCGAACTGTGACACTCTGTGTCTTTAAACTTTGTCTTGTGTTAGCTTTCTGGTATCGTCTCTAATGTTAATGGGTCTGTTTTGACTCATGTATTAACCAACCAAACCATTTTAAAATTTTTGTAAAAATAATTTTTTTGGTTTTATTTTGTTGAAATAGAGTTTCCGGACAAAGTCAAAAAGCCTTCAATGAAATAAACAAATGTTATGTGATTATTTTTATGCAATAAAATGTAAACCGAACACAAAAGGAAGGTTAAAAACAATCTCACCCAAAATATGTCTTGGTTTTCATACATTGCCTCGGTTAATGAACTAGTCCTAACGCATACAACGGATTCACATGTTGGCGACTCTGTGAACAATGAATAGTCATTCTTTTAGAGTTAGGACACTATAGACAGATTCCACCCCACACTGTGCACCCTGTACCGCTGAGGCGTTGAAGCGCAACGGTGCAGCTTTTAACCGAGTAAGGCTACAGAATACTCTCAAAGAGCCCCTCAAAAGTTGTAAGTGCTGGAACTTTGATAAAAAATAAATGAGAAACACTCTTGAATTCAAGAAAGAGGTCACGGCAAAGTACGAAAGCAGCATATTTTTCCAACAACATTATAATGTGAAGGTTGTAGGCAGACGTAACAGATAGCTAGCTGGGCCATAGCGTGTAATGATGATTGTACCTGATGCTGAAGTTTTTACAATAAAAGTTCAAGTGAGCAAGTCAACAGCTCCAACTTTAAAGACGAAACCTGAGATTCCACTGCATATCCGTTTATTCCGACAAATGAATGAAAAAAACCTTAAAAGTGACCTATTGTGTTCATTTTTGCCCCTTTGTATTGAATTGTGGACTCCTATAGAGCGGGTACACACAATAACCCATACAGAAATCTTTGCAGAGCTTCCAGAATCTGCAACTATTCCAGCTGGAGTCCATTAGATTTCCGAAACGGTCTGTTTTAATGTAAAACAGCGCTCCCGAGGACTTCCAGACAACTGCCGAAACCCACTTTCTAACGAATAAACCATTTGGAGAGCTACTTCAAAAGTGGTTATTATATGAGGACATGAATGTAGATGTAGAAATGTGTGTGTGTGTGGGGGGGGGGGGGGGGGGCAGGGCAGAAAATAACCTATACACTCCCATATTCTAACACAGTTAGAACACTGATAAATTGTTACTCACAGCTTGCGCTTCTGACCCTTAAACATAACCAATAGGAAAGTCCAGCTTTACTAGCACCCAGGCATGCCCATATAGAGTCGGTGGAGAGTCGTTCAGAAATAGTATTGTATTGTACGTTTTTGCACACACCGCTTACCAGGCAATATTTAATGAAGCCACGGTTGAAATAATTGCCTTCTCATCTATAAATCCTTGACCCTTGAAGTGACCCTTTCTCCACCGACTGTATTTACCTCTCAGGGATAGCCGTCACGGTGCAAAAGGTGAAAGGTTAAGGTTAAGAGGCCTGCGGCTGAGAGAAGAGAAACATGACAGCCTCACCTTTACATTCAGCAAAGGGCATTATTTCAAAAAATCCTACCATTGTGATAAAAATACTTTTACACTGTGTGTCCCAATTTTTTTCCTTGAGCTCATACCTACATATGCTTTTTTTTTTTTTTTTTTTTTTTTCAAGGGAATGACTATTTTAAGGGTGTAAGCCAATTTGGAATGCGCATGCCACAGTGTGAATAATTATTCCGCTTTTTTTTTTATCGTCAGGCTTTTGAACTACAGCATCCTGCTTTACCGTGGCGGTACATCCGGCGGTGCAGCAGCGAGCCATTCAGCCGGATGGTACAGCAATGCCAAACATGAAAGACCTGTTCTTATGTCATCCATTTCAGGGAGGGGAAACATATTCGTACGTATTGAAATCCGTCTGGAACTTTGATCCATAAATGCAAAGCGCCCTGCACATCTTATTCCAGACGGTTATTTTAGTAAAGCTGCACATTTAGTCTGCATGGAGGGAAAAATAATAAAAATAATAACAAAAAAATAATAAATAAATAAGCTGAGGATCCCTAACCCTAACCGTTTTTTTTTTTGGGGGGGGGGTTGTAATTTTGTAAAAATGCACAAAAAACAAACAAAAAAAACATTAGTTCAACATTTTCAGCTTTACAGGTAGTCGTTTTCTGATTGATATCAGTGATTGATGCTGCATTCAGGGGCTGAGCACTTGGCAGGGTGTGGTGAGTTTGAGGCTCGCGATGTGATCACCCCGTCAGGCAACGTCTAAAACAGGGGTGGGCAAACTTTTTGACTCGTGGGCCGCATTAATATGACAAAATTTACGGGGGGGGGCAGACTATATATTTTACACGTAACAGTCCACCTGGTATTATTGTATCTGTAAAATTGTCATGCAATCTGCTATTATTATTTATTATTTTATATTTATATTTAAATATTTAAAAAATAATAAAATATTATAATAATTACAATAAAATTAAAATAATAATTATTATATTATTATTATGTAAAATATGCAAATATAACAATATTATTATATATAATTAATATAATAATTAGCATTAATATAATAATTATAATAATCATAGTAGTTCTAATAATAATTATAATAATATAATAATATTAATAATTATTATTATTATGTGCTTGTGTCCCTTTTTTCAGGAGCACTTTGTAAACAACAGACCATGTCAAAAAACAAAATTGATAAAACCATCAAAAGGTTGGCTCAGGCCATGATGCCAGGTTGTATGTTGAGTTTAAATGAAATACTTTGGAAAGATTGGACGGGCCGTATTCAAACACTTGGTGGGCCGGATGTGGCCCCCGGGCCGTAGTTTGCCCACCCCTGGTCTAAAACCTCCATTCCCGGTCCCAACCCGCTGTACTTGCAAGCCCCCGGAGCACACTTCAGGGTTAGAGTTAGGGTTAGGGTTTAATAAAGCTGCACATTTAGTTTGTATGGAGTGAAAAATAATAAAAATAATAACAAAAAAAAGAATAAATAAGCTGAGAATTAAATCCAAGTTGCTTTATTCCGAAGGAGCCCCTTGGTGTCTCCTGAATTGGGAGTAATTTGTTGGCATCTGCTCAACCAGGGGGGGGTGCCGGTTCACAGAGTCCCGCTCCCTCTCTCAGTGAATCTTTCCTCCTCCAGAGGAGAGATAATTAATTTGTCTGAGCTGCTCTTAACCCGGGTCTGCAAGTCATCCGTGGACACACACACACACACCGCCGGCATTGAAACACACAGGTGCAAAAGGTGTTCAACATGCACAACCACAATAAGCATGTAGGCGCTAATGCATAAATGGAGCTATAATTATACCCTCCAATCTGATGTATGGGGGGGCTGAATAAAAACGTTATCGTAGACGTGAGCATCAAATACAAAAAAATGCTTTCTGGAAAGTCAAAGATCGCACTGCTAATAAATACTGCAGATAAAATACGACATGAAAACGAGCAAGGGTGGCTTTATGGTAGCTGTCATTATTTTCATTATTTTTCCCTGATACTTTTGCTTACTGTATTATTATTTTTCCAGGTGTGTTCTTTGTGTTTTTTTTAACGCGTCATTCACTCCCAACCGGAGCTGCCGTTCCAGATGGCTCGCCGATCCCCTTGTAATTATCAAACAATCCCTAATTGCGTAAAAGTGAGTGTGTGTATGTGTGCTGGTGTGACTCCAGGTAATTATCTGATGCTGTGATCACTAATGACCACACAGACAAACATCTGTCCCGAGGTAATGTGCAAAATGAGAGGTAGGACAGCTGCTGTGTGTGTGTTTGTGTTTGTGTGTCTGCACGCAGGTGTATGTGACAAACATTGATAAAGGGGCATGGCTCAAGGAGGGTGGGGGCGGGGCAGGCATCCATGATGCTAAATTTTTAGGGGTGGTAGAATTTTATTGAAGAGTTGCAACAGACGTCTCGACAATGATGGCCGACTTTACCGCCGCTTAAATCTTCCTGTCCATGAGAGTCAGGTGGACATAGACACAAACAAGCATGATGTTGCATGGGGGGGCTGGGGGGGGGGGGGGCAGAAAACCCATTGGTGCAAAATTTGGGGCATCATAAAAGTAGAAGGTATCACATTTATAAGTTAGTTAGTCTCATAATTGACGTCAATTACATTGATATATATGCACCCAGTTTTTTTTGGGGGGGGGGCTTTGTAATTTTGTAAAAATGCATAAAAAACAAAACATCTCATTCCAGACGGTTATTTTAATGAAGCTGCACATTTAGTCTGTATGGAGGGAAAAATAATAAAAATAAAAACAAAAAAATAATAAATAAATAAGCTGAGGATCCCTAACCCTTTTTTTTGGGGGGGGGGCTTTGTAATTTTGTAAAAATGCATAAAAAACAAAACAAAATGTCTCATTCCAGACGCTTATTTTAATAAAGCTGCACATTTAGTCTGTATGGAGGGAAAAATAATAAAAATAATAAAAATAAATAAATAAGCTGAGGATCCCTAACCCTAACCCTTTTTGGGGGGGGGGGGCTTTGTAATTTTGTAAAAATGCATAAAAAACAAAACAAAACGTCTCATTCCAGACGGTTATTTTAATAAAGCTGCACATTTAGTCTGTATGGAGGGAAAAATAATAAAAATAATAACCAAAAAATAATAAATAAATAAGCTGAGGTTCCCTAACCCTTTTTTTTGAGGGGGGGGGGCGCTTTGTAATTTTGTAAAAATGCATTAAAAAAAAAAAACATTAGTTCAACATTTCCAGCTTTACAGGTAGGGGTTGTTCTGATTGATATCATTGATTGATGCTGCATTCAGGGGGTTGAGCACTTGGCAGAGTGTGGTGAGTTCGAGGCTCGCGATGTGATCACCCCGTCAGGCAGCATCTAAACCTTCATTCCCGGCCCCAACCCGCTGTACTTGCAAGAGTGGGCAAAATTTTGGGGGATGGGTACCGTCTCATGCAGACACTATGTAGCACTTTTAGTGCAGGAGGAACTTTGGTTGTGTGCGACTCCACAGTCGGGCTGTCCAATTAGCACCTACAGCTTGTTTGGACCGGAGCATAAATAAATAAATAAGTGCATTGTGAAATAAAAAACGTGAATGTTCTGGTCAATAAAGTTGTTCTTGGCCCGTTTTCATTGTGTTAAAGTACCTCTCACAAGACAAAAAATACCCTTGGTGACCCCTAATGTAGCCGGTACTAGATTGCTATTGGTATCTGTATCGGAAAATTTTCATCAGGATCGGTATCGGAAGCATAAAACACTGATTGGAACATCACTGCAGGATACAAAATGGCCCCCGGAGCACACTTCAGGCACTATACTATTCAAGATTCCGTGAAGTCAGCATCTCTGATTGTTGTTGTCTCATGAAAAGCAACTGCTGTACTTGTTATCATACAAAAATAAATCATGTTTTGCATACAACTATTCTTCAAATAACTCCCAAATATTAATAATATTGCAACGTCATTGCAGTACGGTATAAGATTCCCACTTGGGAATATCCTAGCAATAGGATGGAACAATAAAACAATAACATATTTACTCCCTAAGCACCACAGCGGAGCTTGAAGGCCAAAGTAGAATGACCAAGGAAGGAACAACTTGGAGCCAAGGTGTCTTCTGGGTACTCATAAAGCTTTTATGTGTGTGTTTTAATTTTTATAATAAACCTTTTGCCCCCCAGACTGATCAACTATATTCTCTATTGTCTGGATCACACATGAATAGCGAGATTATAGTCCTTATGTATTTGTTATGAACGTGTAATATCACAACCGTGGTTAAGCATCCAGGGCTGCACGGTGGATGAGTGGTTAGCATGCAGACCTTACAGCTAGAAGACCTGAGTTCAATTCCACCCTCGGCCATCAATATTACCTAAAATTACAGAATTTTAGGTAACTCTAAGGCTGCACGGTGGTTCTAGTGCTGGAGACCCGGGTTCGATTCCCCTCTTGGGCATCTCTGTGTGAAGTTTGGTTGCTTTGGTTTCCTACGGGTACTCCGGTTGCTAGGTTAATTAGCGACTCCAAATTGTCCATAGGTATGAATGTGAGTGTGAATGGTTGTTTGTCTATATGTGCCCTGTGATTGGCTGGCCACCAGTCCAGGGTGTACCCCGCCTCTGGGATAGGCTCCAGCATCACCCTCATGAGGATAAACGGTAGAAAATGAATGAATGAACTTTTGAGGCTAAATGTCTGCACTGCGGAGAAGTGGTTAGCGCGCAGACCTCACAGCTAGGAGACCCGAGTTCAATCCCACCCTCGGCCATCTTTATGTGGCGTTTGCATGTTCTCCCCGTGGGTTTTCTCCGGGTACTCCAGTTTCCTCCCACATTCCAAAAACATGCTAGGTTAATTAGCGACTCCAAATTGTCCATAGGTATGAATGTGAGTGTGAATGGTTGTTTGTCTATATGTGCCCTGTGATTGGCTGGCTGGCCACCAGTCCAGGGTGTACCCTGCCTCTCTCACCTGAAGACAGCTGGGATAGGCTCCAGCATCTTCCCCTTCGACCCTAGTGGGGATAAGCGGTAGAAAATTAATGTGCTGGAGCCTATCCCAGCTGTTTTTGGGCAAATATTACTTAAAATTACAGAATTTTAGGTAACTTTAAGGCTGCACGGTGGTCCTAGTGATGGAGACCCGAGTTCAATCCCACCCTCGGCCATCTCTGTGTTCCCAAAACATGCTAAGCTAATTGGCGACTCCAAATTGTCCATAGGTATGAATGTGAGTGTGAATGGTTGTTTGTCTATATGTGCCCTGTGATTGGCTGGCTGGCCACCAGTCCAGGGTGTACCCCGACTCTTGCCCGAAGACAGCTGGGATAGGCTCCAGCAACCCCCACCCTCGACCCTGGTGAGGATAAGCGGTAAAAAATGAATGAATGAATGAATGAATGAATGAATGTTCTAGAATTCCACTTGGGTTCTAGAGAATCCAAGAGCAGAGACCAAAACTATTTCATAATAAACAAAGGGCGCTCACAAAGTAGGAAAAGCAAAGTACAACAAAAGACGCAGTCTAGGGAAACGATCTGACGGGGGAACAACGGAAGTGGAGTGGTATATGAATGCCTACAGGTGTGCAAACCAGTGGAACAAGGCAGGAGACAATGGAACAGAACGAGTTGAACATTGAAATGGTGAACTATGAAGGCAAACTATTCATATTTATGCTGCGGGAACTGAACCTTGGACTAGTTCATGAGAACTACGGACTATTATGTAGATGACAAACACATCTATTAGCGAGGAGGCCAACATTTGTCTATATGTGCCCTGTGATTGGCTGGCTGGCCACCAGTCCAGGGTGTACCCCGCCTCTCGCCCCAAGACGGCTGGGATAGGCTCTAGCACCCCGGTAGAAAATGAATGAATGGTTTCGCATCCGACATCCATGATGATGATGAGGATGATGATGACATACGCCGCTATTTTTGCCCCTCCCCTCTCTTGTATCACCCGCTGCCCTTCCTGCGGTCGGAGGAATTATTTATCAAAAGGCTCAAATAGGCTTTCAAGTCTATGTGTGTGTGTGTGTGTTTCCAGGAGTAAACAGGAAGTCAAAGGTTAAAGCGATATATGCACCAGTGAATTGGCCCCCCACGCCCCCCAACACCCCCCAACGCCCCCAGACAAGTAAATAAATAACATCTCCACCCAAAAGATGAGCAAGGGTCATTGAGCCAAAACAAACTTTAATGCACTTTCTACCGACTAACGCTTTCAATTCGCAAACAAACGAGTGAGGTAAAAGCAAAGAAACGGGGACACTGAAGGGGGGGGGGTATCAAATCAAAGAAAGTGGAGATTGAGTTTGGAAAAGAAAATGGCGAAGAGCCACAGAGTAAACACAAACGTATTTCCTCTGGGGGAGGGGGGTGGGGAACCGCGGCGGCGGCGGCGGCGGCGGCTATCAAGTGGAGGTTATTATGCTATGACGCCGCTAATGAATTCATTAGCTAAATGAAATGTCAATAAAAGAGCTTGAGAGCTGGAGAGAGTGTTCAAATCGATGCCGAGCGTCTCGTTCTCTTCCCCCCTTCCCTCCTCCTCCTCCTCCTTTCTTTTTGTCCCATCTCAACCATCCGTCCCAATTATCCCACCTTTCCAAGCCGCTACACACACACACACACACATACACACACACAGGCGGTCACATTGAATGTGATGGAGGACATAAGCAGTGATCAGTGGGAGCACTTTGCAGCGGTCAGCAGGAATCAAACACTTTTGTATTCAGCTGTACTCACCTGCTCACTTTGAAATGGCTTAACTGTGTGTGTATATGTGTGTGTATATGTGTGTGTGTGGGTTCACACATCTTTATGATCATGACTGACTGCTCGCAGAATTAGACGCCAAGCATTCAAGAAGCGACGCGGTGGCGGCGGCGGCTTTTATTTTCATTTTCAAGCCGTACAAATTTGCGGAGCGTAATCTACTTCCAAGCCACCGTGCGAAATGTAAAGCAATAGCAGTAAACACGCTGTTTGTTGACAGGCCGACTGTTGTGCGGATATAATAGGGTACTTATATTTCACCCTAAAGTGCTTGTCTGACGTGTTGTTAATCATTCCGTGGTTGTGGAGAAATTCCCATTCCGGAATACGCATACACTCACATTTTACACACAATATACTGTAATATTATATGTACGTGAATGGACATACGTAGGGGAGTGGTTAGCACAGCTAGGTGACCCGAGTTCAATTCCACCCTCGGCCATCTCTCTATGTTCTCCCCGTGCATTTTTTCCCCCGTGAGTGTGAATGGTTGTTTGTCTCTATGTGCCCTGTGATTGGCTGGCCACCAGTCCAGGGGCCCGAATGACAGGGAGTTAGTTTCTAAATGTTCCAAGTAAGCATGTAATCACGCCATATAGTTTGTTTAGTCAGTTAAATCTTTAATGACGGCGCCGCAGTGAGGCTTTTTCGATTTAACGTTCAAAGCAAAGACGTGGATGGGAATATTAATGTATGTAATGCGGAATGCGCCACCTCTGATTTGTAATTAAATGAACACTGTGCAATAATTTCCTGGCAGGAGGATGCTTTACTTAATTTAGGAGGTAGCGCAAAACGGGATGGATGATGAGCAGGAAGTAATGAGGCATCAAGTACCTATTTAGAGGGAGGTAGCGCTTCGGTGTTGTTAAGTCGTGCAGCGTGAGAGGTCTTCACGTTTTGGTTTTTCATTCCAGCTTTGGTTGCTTGGAGATGATGAATCTACAATGGGGGGCAGGTTTTCAAAGTTAGGTGAAGGTTGGCTCCGATGGTGGCAGGAAGGTCAGAAAAATAAATACGCTTCCTTTTTATTTATCCGCATCCATGTGGACGCGGTGTAATTGATGTGCCTGTCAGAAGGACAAACAGTCCTGTGGTCAAGTGGTTCGAACGGGATCGGGTAAAACACCGGAATTGGATTTGATATTTGGACTGATATTTGCTTCCAAGGTACATGAAGGCATCATTCCAGCTTCAGGTTGATTTTCTTCGACACATTTGGATCAGGCTGCATGTTGGTGGAGTGGTTATCATGCATGCCACACAGCTAGGAAACCTGAGTTCGATTCCACTCTCGGTGGAAGTTCGCATGTTTTCCCCGTGCATGAATTTCGGATCAACTTTTGCAATCATGTCAACACCCCTTCTGTCTCCAGATGCAATGGTACCACCCCGGGTACCACCCAAGAACAGGAGATGCATAATTTTAATTTTAATTTTAATTTTAATTTTAATTTTAATTTTAATTTTAATTTTAATTTTAATTTTAATTTTAATTTTAATTTTAATTTTAAAATATTTAATTTTAAAATATTTAATATTTTTATTTTTATTTTTATTTTTATTTTTATTTTTATTTTTATTTTTATTTTTATTTTTATTTTTATTTTTATTTTTAGCACATACCGAAGTACGAGGTGATCATAAACATACAGAATAACAATAACTTTTTACCACTTTAATATTGTGTAATGCTTTCCCAAACACAGTTGAAGCCGATTAATCCGTTCCAGGGTCAAACTATATGAATTTCAGTAGCATTTTTTTTTTTAATAAAAACGTATTATTTTTATTTTTGTCACGTACTGTTATGAAGTCGTGACTGTTGGGATGATTAGGTTAGGTCACAAACACGGGTTCAATACAAGAACAGGAGATGCATTCAGGGACACTCTGAAAATCACAAAAAGAAAATGGTTGTCCCATTTGTTGGATTTTGTTGCATTTAATTGCGCTGGGAAATCCCAGCTACTAGTGCGGTAACAGTTGGACATGTTAGCTGGTAATTTAGCTCGCAGTGGCAGGGGGTGGGGGGGGGGTAAAGACAACTTTATTTATAGCATACAATTTATACACAATGTAATTCATAAACAAAATGGAGGATTGTTGCACATCTGGAAGACGGTACCAGATTTTGGTGACCCCTCTGAGCCCGAGATGGTAAATGTGGCTCTACTATGAAAAGACACAAGAGAGACACAGAGAACCGAGTACTGGACTAAACGTGGTCATATCTACTAGTTCTAGTCGGGACTCTAGCAGCAGTATTCTGCATTACAAAGAATGGTACCCTTGAATTCCAATTCGGGTTCGTTCGTGAATCGCACAGTGACGTCTACCTTATGTGTGTGTGTGGTCCCCCTGCAGGCCCCCTCATTATATCTATATTAGATATTACTGCGCATCACTAATTAGCCATTGTGACAGATCTCTCGGACGTGTCTTAATTGTGGTCTTCTTAATTACATTTCCTGTCGGCGGTGAGTCATTCTTCAAACTCTTCCTTGGCATTTTTTATGTTGTTTTTATTGAGGGCGAGATGAATAAGGAGCGAGTCTCTGAATGGATGCACGCTCGTGTTGTCTTTCAGTGTTCCTTTTCGGAGTCGCTCCCTGGGTAGAATATTATACAGCCTTTTTTTTTTTTTTTCCTATGTGCATACTAAGCCCAACATCCACTTTGATGTATATTTAAATCCGATGCCTGGTGTCATAATGAGTGCCGATGCTCCAGCATGTGCGCCACATGCTGGAGCCCAACAGTGTTTATGTAAAATAGTGTTTAAACACATTCCCCCAATCTTGAAACAACAATTTAGCCGCGCACGAAAGCAGAAATGAATGAAAGTTGTATGTTGGAACGAATGGAATACTTGAGGGAGCGGAGACGAGTCAAATGGTTTGATGGTTTGAAGGCTTTGTTGACTTTGTATGCGACAAAAAGAAGAAATCAGAGATGAGATGGTGCTGTAAGTCGAAATAATAGCAACTAGCCAATCACAGGGCACATATAGATAAACATTCATTAATTTTCTACCGCTTATCCTCACTAAGGTTGCAGGGGTGCTGGAGCCTATCCCAGCATGTCTTCAGGCAAGAGGCAGGGGCACACCCTGGACTGGTCACCACCAAAGGGCACATATAGACAAACATTCATTCATTTTCTACCGCTTATCCTCACTAGTGTCACGGGCATGCTGGAGCCTATCCCAGCTGTCGTCAGGCAAGAGGCGGGGTACACCCTGGACTGGTGGCCAGCCAATCACAGGGCACATATAGACAAACAATCATTAATTCATTCATGTTCTACCGCTTATCCTCACAAGGGTTGCAGGGGTGCTGGAGCCTATCCCAGCATGTCTTCAGGCAAGAGGCAGGGGTACACCCTGGACTGGTCACCACCAAAGGGCACATATAGACAAACATTCATTCATTTTCTACCGCTTATCCTCACTAGTGTTACGGGCATGCTGGAGCCTATCCCAGCTGTCTTCAGAGCGAGGGGCAGGGGTACACCCTGGACTGGTGGCCAGCCAATCACAGGGCACATATAGACAAACAATCATTAATTCATTCATGTTCTACCGCTTATCCTCACAAGGGTTGCAGGGGTGCTGGAGCCTATCCCAGCATGTCTTCAGACAAGAGGCAGGGGTACACCCTGGACTGGTCACCACCAAAGGGCACATATAGACAAACATTCATTCATTTTCTACCGCTTATCCTCACTAGTGTCGTGGGCATGCTGGAGCCTATCCCAGCTGTCTTCAGAGCGAGAGGCAGGGGTACACCCTGGACTGGTGGCCAGCCAATCACAGGGCACATATAGACACACAACCATTCACACTCACATTCATACCTATGGACAATGTGGAGTCGCTAATTAACCTAGCATGTTTTTGGAATGTGGGAGGAAACCGGAGTACCCGGAGAAAACCCGGGAAAACATGCAAACTCAACACAGAGATGGCCGAGGGTGGAATTGAACTCGGGTCTCCTAGCTGTGAGGCCTGCGCGCTAACCACTTTTCCACCATACGGAGGTATTTTTGGTATTTAGGTATTTTTGTGAGGGCTTTCTGAGGGTATTTCTGTTGTTAGCTAGCTCCTATTAACTCTTAATTTAATTTTACTCATTTAGAGTCGCTAATTAACCTAGCATGTTTTTGGAATGTGGGAGGAAACCGGAGTACCCAGAGAAAACCCATGCGTGCACAACGGTGGAATTGAACTCGGGTTTCCCAGCTGCGAGGCCTGCGCGCTATACAACTAGTCCACCATGCAGTCATAAATGGAACACTGTTGTTTTTTTTTATGTGTTTTTGTGAGGGCTATAGCATCAAAATAGCTATTTCTGTTGTTAGCTAGCTCCTATTAACTCATTTAAGTTAATTTTCCTCATTTTGAGTCACCAATTAACTTAGCATGCTTTTGAAATGTGGGAGGAAACCGGAGTACCCGAAGAAAACCCACGCATGCACAACGATGAGAATTGAACTCGGGTCTCCTAGCTGCGAGACCTGCGTGGAAACCACTTGTCCACCGCGCAGCCCCTAATTAGCGTTTCTTCTTTGTTAAACAAAACTGTCTCAGCGGGTTCCGAGATATTTGTACGACTTGACAAACGATCAACATTTGATTAGCTCCGGCGTGACATGTTTGCTGCTTCTTTGTTTGCATGTGTGGGAACAGAAGAGGAGCGGGAGGAAGAGCAACAGACGGATGAGACATGAAAAGAGCGACTGGAGAGGTGAAGACAGGCAGATGAAACGGCGGAGTTAATACGACGTGTCGCGCTTCAATATTTGATGCGTGACATTTGGACACATGTAAGTTTGTCAAGAAAGATGTTGAATAATGTGACAGATTAACCGCGTGGCTAGGAGTCTTTTGTTTTGCTTTCCCAAAGCAAACTAAAGTGAGTGGGAATCGAATGTCTGCACGTGTGCAAGGGGAATTTATTCCCAATGATATCCGCTACATGTACTGTATATGAAGCTGCATATATAATAATGGGAATTTATTGTATCATTAGCGAATCTAAAACCAATGTTTACTATTATTACAGCCGTCGTCACCATTACACTCTTTCTACTATAATGTACAGGCTACAGATGGGCACCACGTTAAGCGTTAGCTTAGCATGAGCTAACTAGTTAGCCTCCAATGTGTTTATTCTGAACTGGAGAAAACTGTTTCAAACGGAGTGCTTAACAAGGACAAAAAGGACAGCAAAAAGTTACCACTTCCACAACAAAGATGAGGAGAGCTACCCCAATGCTAACCTAATGTCATGTTTCATCCATGTAACATTACTAGTGAGCAGAATACTTACTCCTTAATACTTAATATCAGTCCAAGTCCGGGTTTTTACCCGATTCCATTTGAAAGACTTAAATTGCGCCGCGTCCACATGGATGCGGATAAATAAAAGGAAGTGTATTTATTTTTCTGTAATTCCTGACACCATCTGAGCCAACTTTCACCTAATTTTGAAAACTTCCATGGAGATTCATCATCTCCAAGAAACCACTTCCACACTGATGACGAGGAGAGCTTCTTTTCACCGTGTCATGGCTGACCCCAAATTAACCTAATATCATGTCTCATCCATGTAACATTACTAGTGAGCAGAATACTTGTCTGTCAATATTTCTAGACTCATAATATTCCATAGTCAAAAAAATAATAATTTTCAAAACACCATGATAGAGTGAGGGCGCCATGTTGAGCAAGTAGCAACTGTACTCATCTTCCAAAAAGACAACATGACATTAAATGCCCTGACATGGCCTTCATTACATGCTTTTAACTTCAAAGTTATGCTTTATTTTAGTTTTATTTAATCATAACATCACTTTATATTTCCGAAAAGATTCATTAAAAGTTGTTTACTTGCCTCTCACGGTCATATTTTCACAAAATACGCCTCTGAAGTTAAAATGGAAGACGTGTATGATCTCACAAATCTCACAAGCTCAGGCAGCATATAAAAGGATTTGGGATGGGTTTTTTTTAGGGTACCAATGAAAAAAAAAAATATGATGACAACCATAGATCATATGTGATCTGTGTGTAGTATACCTCCAAGTCAAAATTAAGTCTGATTTTGTATATTTTCATTGTTACTGAAATTCATATAGTTTGACCCTGGAACGGATTAATCTGCTTCCATTGTGTTTGTGAAAGCATTACACAATATTTTTGTATTTTTGGTACGTGACAAAAAAAAATAAAATAAAAATAAAAATAAAAATAAAAATAAAAATAAAAATAAAAATAAAAATAAAAATAAAAATAAAAATAAAAATAAAAATAAAAATAAAAATAAAAATAAATAAAATTTAAAAAACAACTTAAACCATATTAGGAAAGCAGGAAGTGAACAAATGTAACAGTTACTGATTGTAAAAGTACCAGATGGAGGGGTAGGATTTAATAAGCTTTGCTTCTTCCTACTCCTTTCGGACATGTGGAACTGTGAACTGATTATGTGATGCATTCAATTGCAATCTGATGCATGTTGCGGTTCTGTGCAAAAAAAGTTTGCACCGTGTTTTGAACGCAACTTTTTTTTTTTTTTTTTTTTTTTGCAGCATCTCTACCAGGCTTCCCTGCATCTGTTCACTTAATGCTATCACCTATTGAGTGCGGGCCAGACTTGACAGACTGGTAATGGAAGTAGCATGAACACACACACACACACACCAACACACACCAGCTGGTCATTACTGCCTTTCTCATCAAACTTGTCAAAAGCTCCAACATTAAGAGCTCATGAGAAATGTGCGATTCCCGGAAACCTTTCACTCACACACACACACACACACACACACACACACACTTTGACACTAAACGCCACAGCGGTGGCTCAAAAGAACAACCGACTCTATATAGGAAAAGGTCATGGAGCAACACACATGCCATCACACACACACACACACACACACACACACCTGAGGTATAATTAGTGCTATTTACAACAGGGGCAGCTCAACCCACTTCCGAAAGCACTAATGCAATTCCATTTGTTTAATTCCCGTAGCCTTGGGATGGGGAATTAGCATGAAGGGACAATGACTTCACGCTTGAATACCCAATTGTGGCATTCACGTTCCTATCCCTCGTCACAATAACAATAATAGAAAACAGTAAAGCTGAGTACTTTGTCATTAAATGGAGTTGCCTTCGGGTACATCTGAGAGTTTCAATTTAAGAGCGCTATCACATTTAAAAAAAAGGGGGTGCTCACACACACACACACACACACACATTTAAAGGAGAAGTGACGTACCGGTGAATCACACGCCGCTGTGGTGCACAGCGGGCCCCTGAACACCCCCTTGACGCGCCGAAAGTGTCCGTTGCTGAGGTGAGTGGAGCTGATCACCAGGTAGTAACAAGCACCGCACGCCATCCCCGGGGACTCTCGGGGCTCCGGGCCCATGCGTCGCTTTTTTTCCCCCGGGGTACGTTAAAAGATTTAAAAAAAAAAAAAAAAAAAAGTCGGAGGAGAAGAATAAGGATCACTCTTCGCTGCTACTCGCTAACGAAGTGCGAACAGTCCCGATGCATGTGAATGCACCGCGTGTCCCTCATCTTCTTCTTCCTCTCCCGCTTTGGAGACACTTTAGTGGGGGGGTGTGACACTCCTCTTCTATCCCCTTCCTTCTTTTCTTGATGTGTATTGATTGGCAGCAGATTTTAGACGTCCTCCCTCCTACCTCCTCCCTCCTCCTCCTCCTCCTCCCCGGTGTGTATTCAATCCAGCGGTGGTGTGCGGAGGTGGAGGAGACGTAAATCCATCCACGGGAGTTATGGTCGTGCGTGGCTCCTGCTGATCCGCGGCAGGATGATGTGGCTCACATTCTTTTTTTTCCCCGCGGAAGAAATATACTCTACACTCTCTCGCTAGCTCTTCCACAGTCCCACTTCTACCCCCACTGCCCACCCCCCACCCCCCACCCACTCTTTTTTCTTTTTTTTTAAACCGTGATCCAGCCCGTTTCTGTACATGCATGATCTCATTTACTGCTTTTTGTCTTAGTTGCATTTGTTGTGTAGTTTAGTTGGAGGGTGTGTGTGGTGGTGGTGGTGGTGGGGGGTAGCATATTATTATCATATAATGCAAATTATTATTATTATTAATTTTATTAAAAGAAGAACTGCAGCAGTTTGCTTTCATAAGGAACTTATAACAGGAGCTGTCCACTACTGCGGTGCTGAAAACAAGCACATTCTCAATCACTTTACATGGACGTTTAACAGGCAAGTTGTTTTGAATGTAGTTTGCATCACGCCTTATTTTGGTGTATTGTATAAAAGCAAATGTGTGGGGGTGGGGGGGGGTCTAACATATTATAAAACATATTACAATCAAATAATAATCAAATTATTATTATTAAAAGAAGAGCTGCAGCGGTTTGCTTTCATAAGGAACTCATAGCAGGAGCTGTCCACTACCGTGGTGCTGAAACCAGCACATTCTCAATCACTTTACATGGAGATATATAAAATTTGTCAGATTTTTTTTTGTAAAAAAAAAAAAACTATAAAAAATATCAAATTAGCTCAAGAACATCTTTAAAAAAATAAATATTAAAAAATAGGACTAATGACGCCACTGTATAAAAGTATACATAAATTAACACCTAATACACACCTAGTACATAAAACATATGAACATATAAAATATAGTAAGCTTTTGCCCTATTATATAAAACTTGTCAGATTTTTTCTTGTAAAAAAAATCAATAAAAAATATCAAATTATTTAGGGGGGGCTTAATTTTTTTTTTTAATGATGCCACTGTATAAAAATATACCTAAATTAACACCTAATACACACCTAGTACATAAAACATATGAACATATAAAATATAGTAAGCTTTTGCCCTATTATATAAAATTTGTCAGATTTTTTTGTAAAAAAAAAATTCAATAAAAAATATAAAATTATTTGGGAGGGGGCTTAAAAAATAAAATATAAAAAAAATAGGCCTAATGATGCTACTGTATAAAAATACACCTAAATTAACACCTAATAAAAACATACATAAACAGAATGCAATGAAACCAACATTTTAAAAAAGGAGAACAGCTCCTTAATTTTCTGCTTGTGGTTGTCTTGCACCACGGAAAGTGGCGTTCCAAAAGAAGGAGAAACAAGGAAGTCCCAATTAATGAGACCACTATAATGCTGACTTATCCATTTCATAGCAGGCCAAGCTTTCACATGTTCAAAGATACCATCTTTATCCTTGATGACGGTCACGACGACAGTCAAAAAAAGCTGAGATCAGGGGTGTCCAGGTCCCCCCCCCCCCACGGTGGGCTGCATACTGAAAAATCAAAGGATGCGTGGGAGAGGGGGTAAGGGGGGGGGTACTTTTACATTCTTTAATCCAACCGCATGTAGATATGCTGATACATTTTTAAACAGTCAGTGATGTAGGTGTCGGTACAAAGTGTAAATATATTAAAATATATTCCCGTTTTCCTCCACTGCATTATTTGACCAACATATTTTCAGACATTTGCGTCATCGGATTCCATCCAATCCCGTACTTCCATTTATTTTCCATGCCACTTATAATTACACAGTAAAATTCCGGCATTTGCTGACTAAATTAAAGTCTGCTCTATTTTACAAAAAAAAATGGGTCAGTGAAGTTGAATCGGAGGTAACAGGCGGGTATTTAGGTAACACCTCCCCCATGTCGTTCAACACACAGCATAGCGGCCTTTTTGGAGCCAGACTTGAACCCCCCCCACCCCCCCAAAAAAATATGACCCCAGTTCAGCACCCTGTGGAACCATGATAATGGAAAAACCACAGTTCTGGAAACCGACTCTGAACCACCAGTAATGGTGGAAACGGGGTAGCAGAGTGAACAATGGAAATTTATTGAAACCGGCAAAATGATTCAGTTAATTTTTATTTATTGTGAGATTAATTAATTTACACTCCTGGGGCATTTTTTTTCTGAACTAGAAATCATGTTTTAAAATTTGCGAGATCTCGAGATGCTATGACACCTCGGGCTGGGTTAAACGATTATTTTTTATGATCAATTAATCTACAAAATATTTTTTTGATGCATCGATTAATTTAACGATTCATTTTTAAATCTGATTTTATTTGATTTAGATTCGATTATCAATTATTTCCCCATAATTTGACCTATATAGCAATTCATGCTAATTTATCGTTGTGAATAAAATAATAAAAAAAAAAATAATAAAAAAGTTAAAATAAAATAAAATAAAATAAAATAAAATAAAATAAAATAAAATAAAATAAAATAAAATATATAAAATAAATAATAAATTATCGTGCAAAAAACACAATCTGAATCAAAATATAAAACATTAAATAAATAATAATAGCCTCCAGCCCTAATGACACGCCTCATATTTACATAATAACGTAGCTCAGGCGTGTCAGATTGTTACCAAAAAGTGCCGCTAAAAACGTATCCATCCATCCATTTTCTTTCACTTTTCCAGGTCATGGGAGCAGCCGTATCAGCAGGAAATCCCAGATATCCCGTTCTCTGACCACCTCTTCTATTCCCTCATGAGATTAGCAATGAAAAAGTGACATCACTGCAAAAAGAACTTTTAAAAAGTATTACTGCTGTTTTTGTGGTTGTTACTTTTGTCTTCCAGCTTTTAGTTGAACATTTCTCACAAAAATATGGCATTTAAGTCTCCACAATGGATGAGTCATAAAACAATCAAGATGCGACTGAAGTGTAGACTTTCAACTTGAATCGAAGCCGTGTCAGAAAAATATGTTGTTTTCCGTTTGGGAATTATATTCTTTTTATGAGAAGAACTTTTATTATTATGGCCTTAAAAAAAAAACCCACAGTCATACTTTTAAATACTTGGACTTTCTAATGGATCTTTCTAATGGATTTTGTAACATTATTAGAGCCCCCTAGACATGAAATAGCACCCCTAGAGTCACCTTTACACTTATATTACCCAATATAGTAAATAATTATTCATTCATTTTCTACCGCTTGTCCTCATGAGGGTGACAGGGGGTGCTGGAGCCTATCCCAGCTGTCTTCGGACTGTTTCAGACTGATCATAATACATGTACAGTTCATCACATCTAGCTGGTCCTGTTTTGTAACATTATTAGAGCTCTCTAGACATGAAATAGCACCCCTAGAGTCACATTTACACTTATATTACCCAATATAGTAAATATTCATTCATTCATTCTCTACCGCTTATCCTCACGAGGGTGACACGGGATGCTGGAGCCTATCCCAGCTGTCTACAAGCGAGAGGCGGGGTACACCCTGGACTGGTGGCCAGCCAATCAGTTCGAGTCAGTTCCAGGGTCAAACTGTTTCAGACTGATCATAATACATGTACAGTTCATCACAGCTAGCTGGTCCTGTTTTGTAACATTATTAGAGCTCTTTAGATATGAAATAGCACCCCTAGAGTCACCTTTACACTTACGTTACCCAATATAGTAAATATTCATTCATTCATTCTTATCCTCACGAGGGTGACGGGGGTGCTGGAGCCTATCCCAGCTGTCTACAAGCGAGAGGTGGGGTACACCCTGGACTGGTGGCTAGCCAATCACAGGGCACATATAGACAAACAACCATTCACACTCACATTCATACCTATGGACAATTTGGAGTCGCTAATTAACCTAGCATGTTTTTGGAATGTGGGAGGAAACCGGAGTACCCGGAGAAGACCCACGCATGCACGGGGTGGAATCTAACTCGGGTCTCCTAGCTGTGAGGCCTGTGCTAACCACTCTTCCGCCATGCAGCCAAAGGACACATTACAGAATATTTGTTTTTTTTTGTATTTTTTGCCTTTGCTACAAAGAAAAACAAGAAAAACTCCTGACACTCTGCAACCTCGTGGTCTTTGCAGCTTCTGCCGAGAATCTGCCTACCGTTCTTCAAGGTCAAGTCAAGAGTCTTTGAAGTGGGCGTCGGAGCGCCAACCATTTGCCTCCCAGCTATATACAGTACATGGGATTTAAAGCAACGCTGCAACCTCGCCGCCATGTGTGCTGAAGGCTTTCAATTTAATCTTTGTACTCTTTGGGGGATTCCTTCACCCTTTTCAAGTCACACACATTGGAGCATCTTAGTCCACGGGATTCAAACATGAGGCACACGACACGGGCTGGACCATTTAGAGTTAGGCTGAAACCCAATTCCACTGGAACTTAGTTAAATATAAAACATGTAAACAGTCTTATTAGGAGTTTACAGTTGTATGTAGCTAGGGACGTTATGATCGGGGTTTTAGGCTGCCGATACCGATAATAACCGATAAGAGTGAAATCGGCCGATACTGATGATACCAATACCGATTTTTTTTATCAGTTTTTGAGCTACTTTTATCAAATGAAAATGCTTATTTTACTATAACATTACCAAAACGCTGATATCCGCAAGTCAAGTTTTGTATTTCACAACACATTTTTTAAAAATATTTTTTTCACATTATTAACTGAAAACTTTCTCCGGGTACTCCGGTTTTCCTCCCACATTCCAAAATTCCAAAAACATGCTAGGTTAATTAGCGACTCCAAATTGTCCATAGGTATGAATGTGAGTGTGAATGGTTGTTTGTCTATATGTGCCCTGTGATTGGCTGCTGGCCACCAGTCCAGGGTGTACCCCGCCTCTCGCCCAAAGTCATCTGGGATAGGCTCCAGCACCCCCCCGCGACCCTTGTGAGGATAAGCGGATAAGCTATATGTGCCCTGTGATTGGGTAATATAAGTGTAAAGGTGACTCTAGGGGTACTATTTCATGTCTAGAGGGCTCTAATAATGTTACAAAACAAGACCAGCTAGCTGTGATGAACTGTACATGTATTATGATCAGTCTGAAACAGTCCGAAGACAGCTAGGATAGGCTCCAGCACCCTCCACGACCCTCGTTAGGATAAGCGGTATAAAATGAATGAATAAATTAACTGAAAACCTAAATGAAAAGCAGGTTTATCCACTTCTGCTGGGTCCCCCCCCAACCCATCCGCTACCCGTTTCAATGCCAAAATTCCAAAAACATGCTAGGTTAATTAGCAACTCCAAATTGTCCATAGGTATGAATGTGAGTGTGAATGGTTGTTTGTCTATATGTGCCCTGTGATTGGCTGGCGATCAGTCCAGGGTGTACCCCGCCTCTCGCCCAAAGTCATCTGGGATAGGCTCCAGCACCCTCCGCAACCCTCATTAGGATAAGCGGTATAAAATGAACGAATGAATTAACTAAAAACCTGAATGAAAACAAGGTTTATCCACTTCTGCTGGGTCCCCCCCAACCCATCCGCTACCCGTTTCAATGCCTGTTTCAAACGCTGACTGTAACAAAACTCCATTCTGGACTTAAAGAAATAAGCAGGTTATTAAAGTAATAGTGAATGTTTATGTATATTTTATAGTGTAAACAGTGCTGGTTGTTATTAAAGTTATTAAAGTGTTTTTTTCTGTTTTGCAATAAATGTGTTGCTTTTATTTTTTTAAAATAGATGTTCTGAGGCAGGTTATAAAACAATGAAATGTATGGATCTGACTTTATGGCTGTGAGGGAGCTGCCAATCCTTCCTCACTGATCAGGTGTATGCCCCGCCTACACTGTCCGGTTTCTCTGTGTATATAGTTGGCTTTATTTATTTATGTTATATTACATATATTTTGGTTAGTGTTTTAATATTTGTTTAAGTTTAAGTGCCACTTTAGTTAGAAGTCATTTGTGTTTTTCACAATTTTTCATCAGTTTCTCCTTTTTTTTTGAGGTGATTGGTCGTGGCACAAACATGGAGGCACGCCCATGGGAGTGCAGGCCAGAGGCTGATCACCTTAATTGGACTCTCCCAAGTGCCACCTGGAGGAGGGGGGGATTGATTGGGTGGTAGTTCGGGAATCTATGTTGTTAGGTGTACTTGAGTGTTTATATATATATATATATATATATATATATATATATATATATACAGGAAGTGACACTTCAATGTGGGACTCTTGAAGGACTTATATTTAATATGTAAATCGGGTACCTTTTGGACTTATTTCCTCACCCTCTCCTTGGGAACTGTGGTTGGCCCTTCACAGGTAAAAGGGGGCTGGGTGAAATTATTTGAGGGAGGCCTGTTGTGTGTGCTGGAGGGGGGGGAGGGAAGAAATGCTGCTGCACTTTCTTGTAAAATAAACTCGAAGAGCTCTCAAGCCCTGGTCTGGTGTACATTTCAGTTGCTATGGCTATCCCCTAGCTAGTAAGAGGCCATTGTTTTCCCAACTCAAAATCTTACAACACTGATATCAACAACTCAAGTTTTGTATTTCACAATGCATTTAAAAAAAAAAATTCAGATTATTAACTGAAAACTTTCAAAAAAATTCCAAAATTCCCAAATTCCAAAATTTCAAAAACATGCTAGGTTAATTAGCGACTCCAAATTGTCCATAGGTATGAATGTGAGTGTGAATGGTTGTTTGTCTATATGTGCCCTGTGATTGGCTGGCTGGCCACCAGTCCAGGGTGTACCCCGCCTCTTGCCCAAAGACAGCTGGGATAGGCTCCAGCACCCCCCGCGACCCTCGTGAGGAAAAGCAGTAGAACATGAATGAATGAATGAATGAATGAATGAATGATATCCACAAGTCAAGTTTTGTATTTCACAATGCATTTTTAAAAATATTTTTTCACATTATTAACTGAAAACTTTCTCCGGGTACTCCGGTTTCCTCCCACATTCCAAAAACATGCTAGGTTAATTAGCGACTCCAAATTGTCCATAGGTAAGAATGTGAGTGTGAATGGTTGTTTGCCCTGTGATTGGCTGCATGGCCGCCAGTCCAGTGTGTACCCTGCCTTTCGCCCAAAGTCATCTGGGATAGGCTCCAGCACCCTCCGCGACCCTCGTTAGGATAAGCGGTAGAAAATGAACGAATGAATTAACCGAAAACCTAAATGAAAAGCAGGTTTATCCACCTCTGCTGGGTCCCCCCCAACCCATCCGCTACCCGTTTCAATGCCTGTTTCAAACGCTGACTGTAACAAAACTCCATTCTGGACTTAAAGAAATAAGCAGGTTAATAAAGTAATAGTGAATGTTTATGTATATTTTATAGTGTAAACAGTGCTGGTTGTTATTAAAGTTATTAAAGTGTTTTTTTTTCTGTTTTGCAATAAATGTGTTCCTTTTATTTTTTAAAGAGGTGTTCTGAGGCAGGTTATAAAACAATGAAATGTATGAATCTGACTTTATGGCAAGAAACATTCCTTATTCCGGTGTTCCAGCCCTTTTTTTTTTAATGGAACATTGGAACTTTTGCTTTCTTTCTGACTCATCTGTCAACATCATAAAAGCATGCCTCTGTATTTCTTTTGGAGAAATATGTTAACCATAAACGTTTTATGTTCCAAAATGCAGGGACATTTTTAAGATGCTGAATTACGACCTTGGTTGAATGCTTTATATTTCACCCCCCCCCCCCCAAACACACACACACACACAGTAAGACTCATTAAATTCTTCATCTTCATGGTTGTTTAAAAGGAAAAAGATGTAGCGGTCATTCTATACAATATTGTGTAGGTATGACAATTTTGTGACGCATGGATGAGTAAGTGGATGCTTTCGCTTTTAAGCCTTTCATGAAGCATTCTGCCTGTCGAGCAGTTTGATATGTTCCTCTAATGGACTATTTTTTTCCAACCAAATAAGCCACTGTCTGGATAATACAGTTTATAATAATAAATAACACATAATAATAATGCAATACTTCCTTCAAAATGTCATCTTTGGCTGCTGAAAGTTGCCAGATTGGATGTTTGTGACACGTATTTTCTCACAGGTAATTTATACTGTCTGTTAAACCTTTGCAGCATTTCCAAATGTATTAAAGAGCAGCATTTGTTTGTATTTACTGCAATTGATGTTAAACAATATATTTTTTGCAACCAAATAAACCACTGTCTTGATAACACAGTTTATAATAATAAATAACACATAATAATAATACAATACTTTCTTCAAAATGTCTTCTTTCACTGTTGAAAGTTGCCGGATTGGACGTTTGTGACATGTGTTTTCTCACAGATAATTCATACTGTCTGTTAAACCTTTGCAGCATTTCCAAATGTATTAAAAAGCAGTATTCCTTTGTATTTACTGCAATTGATATTAAATAATATAATTTCTTGCAACCAAATAAACCACTGTCAAGATAATACAGTTTATAATAATAAATAACACATAATAATAATACAATACTTCCTTCAAAATGTCTTCTTTCACTATTGAAAGTTGCCGGATTGGATGTTTGTGACACGTATTTTCTCACAGGTAATCCATACTGTCTGTTAAACGTTTGCAGCATTTCCAAATGTATCAAAAGAGCAGTATTCCTTTGTATTTACAGCTATTGATGTTAAACAATATAATCTTTGCAACCAAATAAACCACTGTCTTGATAATACAGTTTATAATAATAAATAACACATCATAATAATACAATACTTCCTTCAAAATGTCTTCTTTCACTCTTGAAAGTTGCCGGATTGGATGTTTGTGGCATGTATTTTCTCACAGGAAATCCATACTGTCTGTTAAACCTTTGCAGCATTTCCAAATGTATTAAAGGGCAGTATTCCTTTGTATTTACAGCTATTGATGTTAAACAATATATTTTTTGCAACCAAATAAACCACTGTCTCGATAATACAGTTTATAATAATAAATAACACATCATAATAATGCAATACTTCCTTCAAAATGTCTTCTTTCACTCTTGAAAGTTGCCGGATTGGATGTTTGTGACGTGTATTTTCTCACAGGTAATCCATACTGTCTGTTAAACGTTTGCAGCCTTTCCAACTGTATTAAAGAGCAGCAGTTTACAAAGTTTACTTCTGCCTGCAACTTTTAACTTCAAATATCGACACTTTTCCAGCTGTCAGAGCGTTGCTGGTACGAGAATGGCGTGTTCCAAGTTCGCTGCTTAAAAAAAAAAAAGTTGACGGTGCAAATCTATAATTGAAAGAACAATGGACTGAAACATTTGCATTCCTTCTCCCTCCAGCCAGCACATCACTCCTGCAGAGTATTCCAGGAGACTCTAGCTGGGATGGACTTTCAAAACCAGAGGATTTTTTTAAAGAGACATCGCCAATCCTGCTCAGTTACACTCAGTACGAATAACAAGTATTCAGTAAGAATAAAAAAAAGTCAAAAATGGAAGAGAGAAATCCTCCCCTTGGAATTATCCCAACATCCCCCCTTGGCATAATATAAGGCTAAAACATTTGATATCAATAACACAGATTTCTCCTTAAATACAGTATGTGTATAACAGCTGGGGGGAGGGGGGGGGGGGTCAAGAGACACCCAACTCATCAGACGAGACCCAACTGGGTACACATTAAAAGAGACCAGACAAGATTTCAACATTCATTTGTCCCACCAATTGATGTTAAACAATATAATAATATAATATAATAATACTGTCTGTTGAACCTTTGCAGCCTTTCCAAATGTATTACAGTGCAGCATGCCTTTGTATTTACTACAATTGATGTTAATATGATTTTTTGCAAATTTACTGGTAATTCATACTGTCTGTTAAACGTTTGCAGCGTTTCCAACTGTATTAAAGAGCAGTATTCCTTTGTATTTACAGCTATTGATGTTAAACAATATATTTTTTTGCAACCAAATAAACCACTGTCTTGATAATACATTTTATAATAATAAACAACACATCATAATAATGCAATACTTCCTTCAAAATGTCATATTTCACTCTTGAAAGTTGCCAGATTGGATGGTTGTGACGTGTATTTTCTCACAGGTAATTCATACTGTCTGTTAAACGTTTGCAGCATTTCCAAATGTAATGAAGGGCAGTATTCCTTTGTATTTTACTGCAATTGATGTTAAACAATATAATTTTTTGCAACCAAATAAACCACTGTCTTGATAATACAGTTTATAATAATAAACAACACATAATAATAATACAATACTTCCTTCAAAATGTCTTCTTTTACTTTTGAAAGTTTCCAGATTGGATGTTTGTGATGTGTATTTTCTCACTGGTAATTCATACTGTCTGTTAAACCTTTGCAGCATTTCCAAATGTATTAAAGAGCAGCATTCCTTTGTATTTACTGCAATTGATGTTAAACAATATATTTTCTTACAACCAAATTAACCACTGTCTTGATAATACAGTTTATAATAATAAACAACACATCATAATAATACAATACTTCCTTCAAAATGTCATCTTTCACTTTTGAAAATTGCCGGATTGGATGTTTGTGTATTTTCTCACTGGTAATTCATACTGTCTGTTAAACGTTTGCAGCATTTCCAACTATATTAAAAAGCAGTATTCCTTTGTATTTACAGCTATTGTTGTTAAACAATATATTTTTTGCTACCAAATAAATCTTTGTTTAAACCTTTGTTAAACCTGTTAAACCTTTGCAGCATTTCTTGTGCTGGCTTTCCAACTCTATTAAAGAGCAGTATTCCTTTGTATTTACCGTCATAACAAAGCCTCTGCATCTCGATTTTTTCCCCCCCTCACAAGAGGTCTTCACTCTGTTTGCTGTTGTTCTTTGAAGCGTCGCTGAACCAATGCACAGACTGAACCGTTTTCAAAAGATGCAGGTTGGACACCACTTGATTCTTGTGAATGCTCAAAGCCTGGTGCTAATAGCCCTAAGGGGGGGGGCAAATTGGGATACAGCCTTAATCTTGTGAGATCTGTTGACATGAGACACACATTTCTTCCGTCCCTTGAAGAAATGCAACTGAAGACCCTTGAACTGTACGACGTGAAAGCCAGGTGGATATACATTGGAGTCAGTGTATAGCTCATATAGCAGATTTACCAGCCACTAAAAATAACTCGGCACACAGCTGTTATTGTCTAGATAGCGGCGGTGGCGGCCGAACCGCGGCGATGGTGAAAATGCTTATTAAAAATTCCACACATAAATCACATTGCATTTATATAATTGCACTTTCGCTTTGCGTTCGTTTTATTGTTTTCATGCTTTTTTCGTTCCTGCGTTGCATGAGTTCCCCACACACCGGGGAGCTGCGGTTCACTGAAGGAAATTCCAATGTGATTCATGGCAATTTTCCGACATAATAACTCCAAAACACAGTACTACCGCCATTGCAGTACTAATAATAATAATAATAATAATGAGTGCATCCCCTACAATACAAACGACACCTAAAAGCAAGGAATCAAACACTGTATGGCAGGTTGACTGGGTACATTAAGGTTATGCTTAGAAGTGAGTAAGTGTGGGGGGTGGGGGGTGTGGGGGTGTGTTTGTACTGATTATCCACAAGAGGAAAACCTTTATGTAGGTTTTAAACACTTTCATTCCCTGAAGTTCCTCTTCTCTTGGTTTCTCTCTCCTTTGCACTCATTACTGCTGGAAGTGATGCAGTATATGGGAAGAGGATGGGGTGCAGAGAGGGCGGGGGGGGGCTGGCTCAGTGGGTGGGAGACATGCAGACAGAATGGAAAAGAGAGAAAGAGAGAGAGAGAGAGAGAAGGCAAAAGTGATGGTGATATCAGTTTTCCCCAGTTGCTGCCTCTAGCTTCCTTCCCTTCTTCTCTCGGCTTATAAGCTGCAGAGGAATACTAGTTAGGGTGCATATTGCTTTGGACCGTATAGACCAGGGGTCTCAAACACGCGGCCCGCGCAAGTTTGATATGGATGCTGTATGGTATCATGTACCCAGATAAAATTATTACGTTTGATTAATGTTCATGTTAAAGGTTAAATAACTGTTAATAGTTATCCTCCCTATCCGTGTGGAAGTGGTAAGTTTTTGGCTTTTTTAAGTTTAAAGGAAATAACTTGGAGGCTATCGTTCAGGTCGCTAGCTCTCTAGTTTGCGAGTTAGTATGTGTCTCAAGACCCTGCAGTTGCGCAATATGTTGCAAATCAGGGGTCTCAAACACGCGGCCCGCGGCCCAAATGTGGCCCGCAGGACACTAGTTTGAGGCCCCCGCCTTGATATGAAAGTTTAATGTTAGTGCGGCCCGTGCAAGTTTGATATGGATGCTGTATGGTATCATGTACCCAGAAAAAATTATCACGTTTGATTAATGTTCATGTTAAAGGTTAAATAACTGTTAATAGTTATCCTCCCTATCCGTGTGGAAGTGGTAAGTTTTTGGCTATTTAAGTTTAAAGGAAATAACTTGAAGGCTACCGTTTAGGTCGCTAGCTCTCTAGTTTGCGAGTTAGCATGTGTCTCAAGACCCTGCAGTTGCGCAATATGTTGTAAATCAGGGATCTGAACCCAACGTTGGCTCCACGCCGTGCGGATAAAAAGGAGTGAAATATTCCGTAATCTAAATGTAAATGGTATTTAAATATACCGGTGGGTTCTTTGTAATTACGGGCACCGCAATTTATTGGAGGTGTGTTTGTGTAGGGTGCAAAGTAAGTAAGGGGGGGGGGGTATTATGAGCATGAGGGAGAAGTAAAGAGAACAAAAGGAGAGTGCAAAATATGATTTATGTCAAGTTTTGATGGTTTGATGGTGGTGAAAGTGCAGGCTCAAGGTAGAGCAAAAAAAAAAAAAACAAGGGTCATCTTCCACTCACATTTTAACAGCAACACCATGCTAGGTTAAAAAAAAAACATTAAGGTACAGCTACACCTTGGTTAACATCCAAAACATCACCGATTTTGCTTTGGTTTGCATTCGGCTGCTTGGTTATCATCCAAAATACCATCACACAAAATTATCATACTTGCATGTGATACATACAGGAAGCGGGGTTGCCTATGCTGTAGAAAACCTAAAATGCTAAAATGCTAAAGCTACTTACCATTGAGTTTTATTTACCATGAGGTTTTCAAGGTTACTTTGTCGTTGTGGACTTAGTAACAATATCAGTGACCTAAATGTGTTTATTTTGTGTAAGTCATGTAGCAAAAGCGCTAGCATACAGGAAGCGGGGTTGCCTATGCTGTAAAAACCTAACGCTAAAATGCTAACACTACTTACCATTGAGTTGTACTTAACATGAGGTTTTCAACGTTACTTGGTCATGTGGACTTAGTAACAAAATTAGTGACCTAAATGTGTTTATTTTGTGTAAGCCATGTAGCAAAAGCGCTAGCATACAGGAAGCGGGGTTGCCTATGCTGTAAAAAAAATAATGCTAAAATGCTAACACTACTTACCATTGAGTTTTACTTACCATGAGGTTTGCCCATTTGGAAGTGAACCATGAAAGAAGTTTGGGTTGGTTCTGAACGCTCGGTTTCAAAGGGCATGGTAAAACTGGTCCTTTGTGATGTCACAGAGGGCCGGACTTCCTTTGGACTTTGTGCGTGTGACCAATCACAATAAATTAAAACAGACTATTTTGGCAGGAAGTACAGTTGGAATAGATGCAGATCCTGCTAAATCGAAAAAGTTTTCTCTGCGGGTTATTGTGTGTAACTGCTCTATAGGAGACCACACTATAATTATTATCAAAACTATAATTATTGTCTATAAAATATTTTTTGTGTTAACATTTTTGGGTTTCTCAAAGTGATTAAGTAGATTTACATTATTTTGTATGGGCAAATTTGCTTTGGATACAGTCCATTTTGGTTTGAGACAGATTAATGACACTAACCAAGGCACCACTTTATTTAGTTTAAGTGCTTGGTCCTACCATTCTTTTTTTCAATGTAAAAACGCCTCTGTATATTTTATACGGACTGTGCTGTGCTGTGCTGACGTGAACCCTGCTGACTGTCCTGCACGCAGCAAGGAGACGGATCGAGATCATTAATGAGACTATTAATGAGACTGCAAATCTCCAGACCCCCCCCCACCCCCACACTATGTGTGTGTTTGCACATTGTTCTGGCCCGCATTCCTTCAAGAAGCTGTTTTAATGCCCTCTGACAGCAAATTCATTTCATCCTCCACTCGCCGCCACCCCTTTCATGATTCATACGGCTGCTACCTGCAAGGTAATCAGCATATATCCTGCTGCAGAGGGAAGTAATGGACCTTCATGTTAGTACCAATATACTGTATATGTAAGTCAACTCGGCTTTGGACACTTTATTAGCACCTAATAAAGCCATTCGCTAAAATCAGAACATTGGACCAGAACAAGAGATAATAATGACACTAAAATTGCAGTAATGTTGTAGATATGGAAATATTTTTTTTGTTGTAGTCATTTGTACTGTATTTTTTATTTTTTATTTTTTATTTTTTATTTTTTATTTTTTATTTTTTATTTTTTATTTTTTATTTTTTATTTTTTATTTTTTATTTTTTATTTTTTATTGAGATGGCCATTTCAATCTCGTCTTTAATCTCAAGTCTCAAATATAGATGTTATAGTCCAAGTCATGGCTCAAGTCAAGTCAAAAGTCAGTATCGGTATCAGTTTTGATTCTGGGAAGGGGGGTACTGTTAAACCAAACCCCCAAAAATGGGCTGTGTCATTCTTATTTAGTTTAGTTTTTTTTCGTATTCCTGGTTTAATGCTTTTATTTCATTGCCTGTTTTTGATTCTGGGAAGGGGGGGTACTGTTAAACCCCCAAAATGGGCTGTATCATTTTTATTTAATTTTGTTGTTTTCTTTTCCATATTCCTGGTTTAATGCTTTTATTTCATCAGTTGTTTCTGATTTTGGGGAGGGGGGTACTGTTAAACACCCAAAATGGGCTGCATCATTTTTGTTTAGTTTTGTTGTTGTTTTTTCCCCGTATTCCCCGTTTAATGCTTTTATTTCATCGGTTGTTTCTGATTCTGGGAAGGGGGGGGTACTGTTAAACCCCAAAATGGGTTGCATCATTTTTGTTTAGTTTTGTTTTTTTCCCGTATTCCTGGTTCATTGCTTTTACTTCATCGGTTGTTTTTGATTCTGGGAAGGGGGGGTACTGTTAAACCCCAAAAATGGGCTGTATCATTTTTGTTTAATTTTGTTGTTTTTTCTGTATTCCTGATGTAATGCTTTTATTTAATCTGTTGTTTCTGATTCTGGGAAGGGGGGTACTGTTAAACCCCCAAAATTGGATGCATCATTTTTCATGAGAGAACCACTGGCCCAACAGCAGTTGTTGCAATAATAACGCTAATAATAATCATCATCAACATAATTTTGTACTGTACTTATGTTATTTACTTGTTTATTTAAAAATAACAACCCGCAAATGAAGAATCATACCTCCCTGCTTACTTTTTCGTCTGCCATAAAAGATGAAAGCACGTCTTTCTTTGGTCTATTTTGTGCACTATTGTACATTGAATATATTGTGTGTGTATATAGTAGTACTTGTGTTCCACCTCCCCCTGTCACATGCTTGTTTGCCATTGTGAAGCCTTATTAAAAATGCGATGCACGAGATCAAAAGGTAGCGCCGCAACCGGGTGGCAGAATTCCTACCAATATGTTTTTTTTTTGTTTTCTTGTTTGTGACTGCAGACACGGGGATTATGAGACATAGGCTCGGACTATTTAGTAGAAATACCGGCGGAGCTGAGTAAATAATAAATGAGGTGTGCTTGTGATGCCTTTGGTCCGTCCCATCGGACCACCGGCAACACGCTTTGTTCAGCTAATTTGAGTCAAACAAGAGAGAACACTCAAGAGTCCTCTCATCTGTAGTTATTGTACTTCAAAGCGCCGATGCTTGAGATTAAATGTAGTTTTAGAGGGTACCCCCAGTTTAACCCTAAAACGCCTACCCTTCCACCCCATGCACAAGAAGCATGCAGGAGGTAACTAGATGAAAGAATGTTACGCTACCATAGCTCATTTTGGGGGAGCCCTTATCTGGTCTGAGCTCTAAGCAGGAATGCAAGCGATGCCTTGCAGGGTCACGGGAAGTGAGGTCACGGAAGCGGTTAAAGTTCTACTTAGCAATCCAAACAGCACGCATCCTGCACTGAAGGTCACATATGTCACATAAGAGGGAGAGAGATGGCGGTGAGGAGAGGGTAAAGAGTCTCCGGGGAGCAGGAAGCATGATATCCGACCTCGGAGGGGACATCCACTTTCTATCTTCCCTTCTTTCTTGTTGTTGTGGTTTTTGAACTGAAACAAGGACACAAGACATCTACGACGACACTCGAGTGAGCACGACTCTGCCAAGGTTGAAAAAAAAAAAAACCATGGTTTGGGAATGTTTTTTAACCTTTTTTATCCGAGAAATAAATTTAGGATTGGTAATGATGTGCAATGAATGACAGGACTGAACCATTTTTTAATATTTAGGGGCAGGGCAGAACTATTACCCTGACTAAAATTACGAAATTAATCAAATTGTTACCCATTCCGGGTAGGGGATATACTCCCATTTTGGTTGGAACTGTGGAAAATGAAAATTAAACAAAAATAAAAAAATATCATAGAATGCTGTATTTGTGTTTGTTTATCTCTACGTTGTTAGCAAGCTACTTCCTGGTTGGTGGAGGATGATATAAGATGATAACACGAGTGGGTTAGACGGCCGTCTCAATCTCGTCTTTAATCTCAAGTCTCAAATATAGATGTTCTAGTCCAAGTCATGGCTCAAGTCAAGTCAAAAGTCAGTATCGATATCATTTTTGATTCTGGGAAGGGGGGTACTGTTAAACCCCCAAAATGGGCTGCATCATTTTTGTTTAGTTTTGTTGTTGTTTTTTTCCCGTATTCCTGGTTTAATGCTTTTATTTCATTGGTTGTTTCTGATTCTGGGAAGGGGGGTACTGTTAAACCCCCAAAATGGGCTGCATCATTTTTGTTTAGTTTTGTTGTTTTTTTCTGTATTCCTGGTTTCTTGCTTTTATTTCATCGGTTGTTTTTTATTCTGGGAAGGGGGTACTGTTAAACCCCCAAAATGGGCTGCATCATTTTTGTTTACTTTTGTTGTTTTTTTCTGTATTCCTGGTTTCATGCTTTTATTTCATCGGTTGTTTTTTATTCTGGGAAGGGGGTACTGTTAAACCCCCAAAATGGGCTGCATCATTTTTGTTTAGTTTTGTTGTTTTTTTCTGTATTCCTGGTTTCATGCTTTTATTTCATCTGTTGTTTCTGATTCTGAGAAGGGGGGGTACTGTTAAACCCCCAAAATAGGCTGCATCGTTTTTGTTTAGTTTTGTTGTTTTTTTCCGTATTCCTGGTTTAATGCTTTTATTTCATTGGTTGTTTCTGATTCTGGGAAGGGGGGTACTGTTAAACCCCCAAACTTGGCTGCACCATTTTTGTTTTGTTTTGTTGTGGTTTGTTTTCCGTATTCCTGGTTTAATGCTTTTATTTCATCGGTTGTTTCTGATTCTGGGAAGGGGGGGTACTGTTAAACCCCCAAAATGGGCTGCATCATTTTTGTTAGTTTTGTTGTTGTTTTTTCTTCGTATTCCTGGTTTAATGCTTTTATTTCATCGGTTGTTTCTTGGTTATTGTGTGTTGTACTGGATATGTAATTCAATGGCTTCATAGACTCAGCGTGGGCGCTAGGCCAACGCCGGTTCATTACACGCGTTGCATGGTATTGTGTTTGCAGCGTTGTTAATCACGTGAGTCTAATCCCAGATAACTTTGTCTTTTCTGACCTCAGCGTCTTTCTTATTCTGTTAATTTCTCCTGCCTGAACCCACTGAAGACTCCTTACATGCGCTTTGTGCTCTGCTTCTGCATCATGGGGTCACATAGCTTACCCAAAGGAGACGTTCCGCCTCTCATCCGAGTAGACTTTAGACTTCAGTTCACGCTCAATGACTAGTTGGGGCAAACACAAGTCAGTAGGGGAGTCACAAGATTGTCCTCGAATGATCCGGAAACCAAAAATGGATAGTAAAGACAACAGTGAATCAACGAACAGTCAATCTTACCAAAGTAGCACAAGTCGCACAATCGACGGTGCACCGTTATTTAAAGTTAAAGGCTTTTAAGTGAGCCTATAATGCGGGAAATATGATAATTCTACATTTGATCAAGTTTACTTCAGATTTGTCAGCTCTAAACACTTGTCCGCACCCTTAATAACCGAACGCTTCTATTTCTGCTCATGATTTTGGCCTGAACGCATTTTTACAAGCACCAGAAATCATCGCTTCATAACACACCTCATACACAGAACAGATCCGAGCGGACAAGTTGGTTACACGGTTGCGATATTGAGGGAGATGAAAATTAAAAATTAAAAAATTAAAAAATTAAAGAATTAAAAAATTAAAGAATTAAAAAATTTAAAAATTTAAAAATTTAAAAATTTAAAAATTTAAAAATTTAAAAATTTAAAAAATAAAAAATTTAAAAATTTAAAAATTTAAAAATTTAAAAATTTAAAAATAAAAAAATTTAAAAATTTAAAAATTTAAAAATTTAAAAAAAAATGTAACATTTACTGCACTGCTAATGAAGGTTTGTGTTGTGTTTGTATCTTTGTTAGTTAACTGATCCCTTCAGGAAAAACAGAAAAAAAAATCAATTTTTGCATTTTCAACCAGATTTGCACCATAATTCACCTCACACTTTGGTGTGTGACAAAAAACTAATTTTTATTTAAAATTTAAATACTTTTGATTAGTTGATTAGTTCGACTGTTTTTTGATTTTTATTTTTATTAGTTTTTGTTATTACTGTATATTTTTACATTTGTATTATTTACTATGATTTTATTATTTAATACATGCATATTATTTAATGCATTCTGCCATGTTGAACTATTTATGTTTATGTGTGAGGACGTTGAACGAGATTCAGTGAAACGTCCTACGTACTACGTAAGTGCGAGCTAACGATCAGAGGTTTAAATTAAAATCAGAAATGAACCTTTGTTTCATGTGTCTGCACTTGAATAAATACCATATACAGTCTATGATAAATGACTAAAAATATCGATACAGTATCGCGATATATCTGCGAAACGATATTTTCTTACACCCCTACTACTACTACTGTACTTACTTTAATATGTTTTATATGCTGAGGCGTAAATACAACGACATCAACTTCAGCAGGGAAAGTAGTCCTCTTCCACCTCGGCGACAGATGGATCAAATTCTACTCAAACTCCCTGCACTCGTCTCACCTTCCGCTTCCTGTCCCTGTGCCATCGTTCCTAACGGAGCCTGTTTGTAATCCCTCTCTGACTTCACTTCTTCTGAATTCTCTTCTCTGTCAGCGTGCAGCTGCTTCTTGCTGCAGGGTGTGCGTGAGTGTGCGAGTGTGTGAGTATGTGTGTGTGTGTGTGTGAGACCTACAAGAGCTTTTCTAAATCCTAGGTAAGTGCAAAGCTTTTCTGTGGGAGAATTTCATTTCATCACCTCTCATCCTGCACACATAAGGGAAGCGGATTGGGGTGTGTGTAGTTATGAATCCAATAACTACTGCGTGTGTATGAGAGAGGTGGGTGGGCTGTTTATGGGAGTGAAGGTTGCTTCCATAAATTCACACTGAAGGTTAAAGAAAAGAAAGAAAAAAAAAAGGACACAGAAAGGAAGAAGTAATGTTTAGAAAGGCAAAGTCAAGGTGGCAACATGTCACGCTCAGCCTCTATATCGGGGGTCTCAAACTCAATTTAACTGGGGGCCACTGGAGCTAGGGTCTGGGCAAGGCTGGGCCATCAGGTTTTCCCCAAAAAAAACAAAAAAATTATTAAAAACATAAAAATATACAAACTTTTTCAGTGCTTTGGTTCAGATTTTCTACAATAAAAGCTCTGATAAAACATTCCACTGTTCTCAAATATCTTAATTTTTATTTTTCTGCACAAAATAAGATGAAAAATAAATAAACAAATCAAGAATAAAGAAAATCAATCAATCAGTAATAAATAAATATAATAATAATAATAATAAAACGGCAAATAATAAAAACTTAAGAAACCACATATAGTTGGTGGGTAGACAAATTATTTTTTTCAGATTAAAATGAACAAAGCATTATTAGAGCCCTGTAGACATGACAAAACACGACTATAGTCACATTTATACTCTTTTTATTTACAACATATTGTGCAACTGCAGGGTCTTGAGACACATGCTAACTCGCAAACTAGAGAGCTAGCAACCTAAACAGTACCCTTCAAGTTATTTCCTTTAAACTTAAATAGCCAAAAACTTACCACTTCCACACGGATAGGGAGGATAACTATTAACAGTTATTTAACCTTTAACATGAACATTAATCAAACGTAATAATTTTTTCTGGGTACATGATACCATACAGCATCCATATCAAACTTGCGCGGGCCGCACTAACAGTAAACTTTCATATCAAGGCGGGGGCCTCAAACCGGTGTCCGGCGGGCCACATTTGGCCCGCGGGCCGCGTGTTTGAGACCCCTCATTTACAACATATTGCGCAACTGCAGGGTCTTGAGACACGTGCTAACTCGCAAACGAGAGAGCTAGCGACCTAAACGGTAGCCTTCAATTTATTTCCTTTAAACTTTAAAAGCCAAAAACTTACCACTTCCACACGGATAGGGAAGATAACTATTAACAGTTATTTAACCTTTAACATGAACATTAATCAAACTTAATAATTTTTTCTGGGTACATGATACCATACAGCATCCATATCAAACTTAAACTTTCATATCAAGGCGGGGGCCTCAAACCGGTGTCCTGCGGGCCACATTTGGCCCGCGGGCCGCGTGTTTGAGACCCCTCATTTACAACATATTGCGCAACTGCAAGGCCTTGAGACAAATGCTAACTCGCAAACTCGAGAGCTAGCGACCTAAACGGTAGCCTTCAAGTTATTTCCTTTAAACTTAAATAGCCAAAAACTTACCACTTCCACACGGATAGGGAGGATAAGTATTAACAGTTATTTACCCTGTGTCCTGCGGGCCACACTTGGCCCGCGGGCCGCGTGTTTGAGACCCCTCATTTACAACATATTGCGCAACTGCAGGGTCTTGAGACACATGCTAACTCGCAAACTCAAGAGCTAGCGACCTAAACGGTAGCCTTCAAGTTATTTCCTTTGAACTTAAATAGCCAAAAACTTACCACTTCCACACGCATCGGGAGGATAAGTATTAACAGTTATTTACCCTGTGTCCTGCGGGCCGCATTTGGCCCGCGGGCCGCGTGTTTAAGACCCCTGCTCTATATCCATGCAAAACTGGCTTGTATTGACATATAATGGCGCACGTACGCATACCGTACACACACACACATTCTGCAGCCGACTAGTAAACAGTACATTGAGCTCGATAGCTGAGGTCAGACCTAAATCATTAAAGGTCACCGTGGCGACCGGATTATATTTAAGTCCTGCTGATATTAAACACACACACACACATACGGCGGCACGCACTCGGACATTAATCACATGGAGCCGAGACGTAAATGTGCAGTGAAGCGGCTTGCTTTGCTTTCTTCTCCAAACGACACACGAAGGCAACACGGAAGGGACACAAGCACAAGGCAGCCTGTTAGGAAGCGGAGGAGACTGATTAGATTAAAGTAGACTGGGATTGGTCACTGTGCTGGTCCTCTGGCTCCACAGTCACACACACACACACACACACACACACACACACACATGTAAACGCCGGATTGGATGATGGCCTGTTCTTAATTAACTGCCAATATGACTCTTTGTTAACATGAAAGCAGTAGGATGGAAGAAAGCATGACAAGAATAGGACAGCTTCTCTTCTTATGGTGTTGTTTTGTTGGTTGGTGAGTTAAGGAATTGGGTAAAGGAGTTAAGGAACCATTACCAGTAATGGTAATGGTTTAATTTCATTTGAACGTGCATCTGATTACAATTGAATGCATCCCATAATCAGTTCACAGTTCCACATGTCCAAAAGGAGTAGGAAGAAGCCAAGCGTATTAAATCCTACCCCTCCATCTGGTACTTTTACAATCAGTAACTGTTACATTTGTTCACTTCCTGCTTTCCTAATATAATTTAAGTGATTTATTTTATTTTGTTTTAATGATTTATTTTAGTTTTATTAAATCCTACCCCTCCATCTGGTACTTTTACAATCAGTAACTGTTACATTTGTTCACTTCCTGCTTTCCTAATATAATTTAAGTGATTTATTTTATTTTGTTTTAATGATTTATTTTTGTTTTATTTTTATTAAATCCTACCTCTCCATCTGGTACTTTTACAATCAGTAACTGTTACATTTGTTCACTTCCTGCTTTCCTAATATAATTTAAGTGATTTATTTTATTTTGTTTTAATGATTTATTTTAGTTTTATTTTTTATTAAATCCTACCCCTCCATCTGGTACTTTTACAATCAGTAACTGTTACATTTGTTCACTTCCTGCTTTCCTAATATAATTTAAGTGATTTATTTTATTTTGTTTTAATGATTTATTTTAGTTTTATTTTAGTTTTATTTTTATTAAATCCTACCCCTTCATCTGGTACTTTTACAATCAATAACTGTTACGTTTGTTCACTTCCTGTTTTCCTAATAAAATTTAAGTGATTTATTTTATTTTGTTTTAATGATTTATTTTAATTTTATTTTTTATTAAATCCTACCCCTCCACCTGGTACTTTTACAATCTGTAACTGTTACATTTGTTCACTTCCTGCTTTCCTAATAGAATTTAAGTGATTTATTTTATTTTGTTTTAATGATTTATTTTAGTTTTATTTTTTATTAAATCCTACCCCTCCATCTGGTACCTTTACAATCAGTAACTGTTACATTTGTTCACTTCCTGCTTTCCTAATATAGTTTAAGTCTTGTCTTGTCCTCAACAACTTGTGCCGTTCCATTGAAGTCCATGTCCAAGAGGATTAAGGCCACGCCAGAAAACAATGCCGCTCACTGTAAACATTCAGTCAGTTGTTGAGTGTAGTATATTGTATCTTGATAGTATTTCATTAGAGCAAAGTGTGAGCGGAAAATACTACAATCCTTGCAAAGACGCACTGAAGCAAAACAAAGTTTTTTGCAGAGCCATGAATCACTTCCAATGCTTGTATTTATACCTTGACCCACGAGCCACTAAAGTGATGATACACCGCGTCCTTTTAAAGAAGCCCTGATAATCGCAGTTATGGCACCAAAATACTCCATCGCTCATACTTCCTTCATGAGCACACAGGAGCCTTCGGCCTTCAGCAAGGCTTTAACCGTATTCACCTGGGAGAGCAATGAATGACTACCTATCGTTTTAGAAGTGGTTCTTTTATCCTTTCATTTATCGTTTTCTATCGTGTTCAGGGTCGTTGGTCTACCGCGGCTGACTGCTGAGAGGCGGCGTGCACCCTGGCCTGGTCACGGGCCAATTACATCACATATAGTTGATCACAACTACACTGTTCGGGTTCTCGTAGAAGACGTTTCACCTTTCACTAGCTCAGTTCATGCTCAATAACTAGTTGGGACAAACATGAGGTGATTGATCCGGGAACCTAAAATGGATAGTAGCGACACCAAGAAGAAGCTGTAGCAATTCCACATTTGATCAAATTTACTTAAGATTTGTCAGCTCGAAACAAGTAGATTCATTCCCTGTATATTTCTATTTACACTCGTTATATTTGGGCTAAGCACCGTCGATCACCGCTTCGTCAATACGAAACACCAGCGAAACATGACATATTAAAGGAAATATTGCATTATTATTATTATTTATTTATTTATTTTATTTTTTATTAATTTTTAATTTTTAATTTTTAATTTTTAATTTTTAATTTTTAATTTTTAATTTTTAATTTTTAATTTTTAATTTTTAATTTTTAATTTTTAATTTTTTATTCTTTATTCTTTATTTTTTATTTTATAACAGTGGTTTGGTCTCAAAAAAATGCTGACAATAAAATAATTTAGCGTGAATTTATGGGACAATAAACATTTCAAAACACACATGCATGATTTTGTGATTTGGTTAAATAAATAAATAATAATAATAAAAATAAATATAAAAAATATATAAAAAATATATTAAAATAAATAAAAAATATATTAAAAATAATAAATATGTTTGTACTGTTGTAGTTTAAATATATATTTTTTTAATTAAAATCTCATCTTGCATCGTTCCCGTGTACCCAATCTTGTGTATCGTCACTTGTCATGAATTGGGGGTTTTGTGACACCCCTACTTTTTCTGTTAAACATTAATTAATATTTACAAATAATTATAGGCCATAGAAATAATAAAACCATAGTAAATAATACAAATATACAAATATACAGTAATAAAAAAACAAATAGAAATCAAAAATAATCAAAAAAAATAGTCTAACTAATCAAAAATAGTTATACAATAAATAATAAAACAGCAAAAATACTATTTTTTCCAAATGTATTAATTTCCTGTCCTATTTCTTAATAGATTTTTATTTGAAAAAAATACACTAAATCAAGTCAATATATAATAACAGTATTAATAATATTGTTTGAATGATTATTTAATTATACACAAATAATTGAACAAAAATAATATCTCCTTTCCCCAGGTGGAGTATTCTGACTTCCCAACAGCCTAGCAAGACCCCCCCCCACATGTGTATGTGTGGCTTAAATGTTGCTGTGTGTGCCTGTTTACTGTAAGCTCTAATCTATAATTAATCATTGTCACTGACCCAGAATGGGAGCTTTTTGTCTCTCAAATGTGAGCCTACTCAACCGTCTCTCCCTCTCGTCCCCCTTTCTTTTTCCCCCCCTTGTGGGAATTGTCTATTTTAGGAACCTGATGTTCTGTGACAGCTTTCACACAATCCTCCATGGCATTGACACACAAACACAACAACACACCTATACAAAGAAACCCCCCGCATTGGCTAATATTAACATATTCAGGCGGTCCACGGGACATGACGACTGTGTTCGGATGAATTGATAAACAACACAGTATGACGGCGACACAAAAGGAATGCATGCATCGCAAAACAAAACATTAGCATACGACACGATCACCGCCACCGCGTACTATACTATATTATTTCTCAACAACGGTTACCACAACTTCCGAAAAGTCATGCCCTCCAGCTTTTCAACAGCGTTTACAAGGACGCATCCAGGAAATGTGAAGGCAGAGAGAAAAAGAAGAAGAAGAAGACATAAGGACGTTTGTCCAAGGACACACTTTACCTATACTTAAATGTCAAACCTCGGCTGAAGAACTTACAGACTAATTACACTCCTCCACATGTGCTCGTTCTAGGAATAAGGCTACCTGGTAGGAGTTGGACGTGACCGGGACAATGCCAGAGGGATTTGTGTTCACACACACTTCAGGGCACATTAAAGTGACTTAATGCACACTTTACATTATATTAAAGATGGAATTTTATAGGAATTCTTACGGAAAAAACAACAATATCTACGTTTACATGAGTTTTCCTCTTTCCGAATCAAATCTTTCCGAATAACTTTTCCGAAAACAATAGTATCCATGGAAAGGAATATTCCAATCTCTTGTCTACATGCGCCGCAATAATCAAACAGACTAGTCAATGGGGCATGCCCTTTAAAATGTACAACAAAAGACGCAAAGGGAAGCTAAAAGTACAAAAGAGTACAAAGTAGCAAATAAGTAATTAAACGTAATATGTAGTAAAGTAGTAAACATTAGTAATAAGTAGTAAACAAAGTGGCTCAACTATTTACAAACAGTAGGCAGCAAAAATATGATTACGAAACAAAATCAGCCTAATGGCTGATGGCAACAGGTGTGCAAACCAGGGGAACAAGGCAGGAGACAACAGGGAACAGAACTTTGAGCGAGTTGAAAATTGAAATGTGAACTATTAAGGCAAACTATTCATATTTATGCTGTGGGAACTGAACCTTGGACTAGTTCATGAGAACTACGGACTATTATGTAGACGACAAACGCATCGATTAGCGAGGAAATATGGAATATTTCTTCCATGCATTGTCCTCAAGTTAACAATTCAGTATCCATTAAAGTGAACAATCAAGAGTCAACAGGAAAAGATCAAATTAAATCAAATTAAATTATTAGATCAAAATAAGTCGGTATCACGTGATGTTGATGTTTACGTTTTACTGGGCATGCCCCATTGACTATTCTGTTTGATTATAGCGGCGCATGTAGACAAGAGATTGGAATATTCCTTTCCATGGATACTATTGTTTTCGGAAAAGTCATTCGGAAAGATTCCATTTGGAAAAACAAAAACTCATGTAAACGTGGCTACTAATATCGGCCGATACTAATCGGTGGTCGATCGATCGGAGCGCCCCTACAGAGACGTTCTTCGGTTTTAAAAATGGAGGCGAGCAATCGGCACTGGACTGCTAAGGAAAGTTTGTTTTGGATCCAAACTAAATTTCAACACCGGACGAACGGAAAAGCTCGCAATACGGAGTTATTCCAACAAGTGAAAGAAAAAGTCTGAGAAGTCGGTATCACGTGATGTTGATGTTTACGTTTTACTGGGCATGCCCCATTGATTATTCTGTTTGATTAGTGCGGCGCATGTAGACAAGAGATTGGAATATTCCTTTCCATGGATACCATTGTTTTCGGAAAGGTCATTCGGAAAGATTCAATTCGGAAAAAGAAAAACTCATGTAAACGTGGCTACTAATATCGGCCGATACCAATCGGTGGTCGATCGATCAGAGCGCCCCGTTCTTTGGTTTTAAAAATGGAGGTGAGCAATCGGCACTGGACTGCTAAGGAAAGTTTGTTTTGGATCCAAACTAAATTTCAACACTGGACGAACGGAAAACTGGCAATACGGAGTTATTCCAACAAGTGAAAGAAAAAGTCTGAGAAGTCGGTATCATGTGATGTTGATGTTTACGTTTTACTGGGCATGCCCCATTGACTATTCTGTTTGATTATAGCGGCGCATGTAGACAAGGGATTGGAATATTCCTTTCCATGGATACCATTGTTTTCTGAAAAGTTATTCGGAAAAAGAAAAACTCATGTAAACGTGGCTACTGATATCGGCCGATACCAATCGGTGGTTGATGGATCGGAGCACCCCGTTCTTTGAATTTTAAAAATGGAGGCGAGCAATCGGCACTGGACTGCTGCGGAAAGTTTGTTTTGGATCCAAACTAAATTTCTAGACCGGACAAACGGAAAAGCTTGCAATACAGAGTTATTCCAACAAGTGAAAGTCGGGGAAGTCGGTATCACTTGATGTTGATGCTTACGTTTTACTGGGCATGCCCCATTGACTATTCTGTTTGATTATAGCGGTGCATGTAGACAAGAGATTGGAATATTCCTTTCCATGGATACCATTGTTTTCGGAAAAGTCATTCAGAAAGATTCCATTCGGAGACAGAAAAACTCATGTAAACGTGGCTAATGTTTTTATAGCTAGCTATAGCGAGATACTGTAGCTCTTGACCAGGTTGTCGTGAGTGCCAGGCAACCTTTCCCGACAGAGAGACACACATGTAACGGTGGTCTTGCTCTCCAAATCTCCCAGGATACGTGTTTATAGTGTGAAGATAACATCGCCAACATGAGCGAGAGTAGGAGCGAGCGCTCCGGGGGGAAGACGGGAGTACCGAGTTGCATGATAACATCTCGAGGTGGAGGATGTGTTTGCACATTTCTGGCCGGTGGTGACAAAATAGCTTGCTACATTTAGACATGCTGTCTTTTAGCCTCGACGGATTGCAGTGGAGTCAGTGGGAATTCAGGGTTAAGTTGTGCTAAAAAGGGAACAGAATAGAACGGGACTACGTGTAAAATGCCAAAGACTCACAATCTCGCTCTCGCTAACGCACGAACCCAGCTCTCCGAGAGCGGTCCTCGAGGGTTTTTACAAGAAGTCCGCAGAGAGATTTAAACCAACTGAGTATTTTTATGCTTGCGAAATTTAACAGCAATGTGCTCTTGGTGGTGATCACATCTAACATGTTCTCACCCCCCCCTTCCCACCTCCACCGTTTTTGGAAATGTCAAAAAAAAATATTCAAGTTTCAGCTGTGAGAATCTCCTCCTGCGGGAACGCGAGAAAAAAACGAAGAGTGCAGCTAAACAGACCAAAAATTCTCCTTTTATTGGCAATACAGCAGCACATGCATCCCCCACGGATCCATGAAAACATTCCGTGAATTTGCCATTGGCGGATTTCCAGACAGACGCACACATGGGATGGGATGTTCATTATGGGAGACACAATAGGAGGAAGGAGAAGGTGATTCTTCTTGCTGCATTCATCATCGCAACGGCTGATTAGATGAATAAAAAAAAGCCAGTTCATGGGTAGAACGTCTTTCTAGCGTCGACATGACTGTGTTAAATGGGAATTGTGTAAAGACTGTTTTTTTTTTTTTACAGCATGAAACATTTGCATGCCTCATTTAACGACGGCAATTAACAAAACAAGTACACATTCATGAAATGGGAAATTCGAAATTGAGAATAAAAAGGTAAGCTATGCTAAAAACCAAGCTTAATATTTCTATTTATATTTATGTTTTTATTTCAAAAGTAAATAAACTTCATTCTTTAATATTTGTGTGAAGTGTCGATACCATTTTGCATGGATCGGTGGCAGGCGGTGCAAATATTTGTGATTATATTTGTGAATATATTTCAGTACAAGCATTTAGAGAAGGTAGAACTCCAACATATTAAGTAAGATAGCCACAATTGCTGTGAAATCTGATTGGACAAAAAAAAATAATAATAATAATTGAATCTTTCCCATCAAAAAGGAGCCATTTTGACATCATTTCCGGTAAAAATAAAAAAATAAAAAAAATTACACAACTTGTAACCTTGAAAAATGTTATATTTTGACCTGTATCGGACTACTTATAAATAATTAAAACAACTAAATATGTCGGCTATTTTCAGTTATTGTCATTACAACTGTTGTTTTTTTCTCTCTTCGTATTGTCCCCGCTCTCCCCCCCTCTGTTTTCTTTTTTCTTCTTTTCTATCCCCTCCTGCTCCGGTCCGGCCTCTCCAAATTAGCATAACAAAAAGAAAAACTTCATAGTTGACATATCCGTATATGCAGCAGAGACACTTCTTTCATTTCTGCAGTAATCTTGTGTTTATTTTTGAATTGCGCTGCTACTTTTATGAAGGAGTCTTTCATGTATTTTCCAACTGTGAACATCCCCCCCGCCCCCGAACCCCCCCCCCCCCCTCCCTAAACTCCACACAAGTAGCTGTAGAGTTTGGAGAGTTCATACACTTTTTCTTTCTTCTTTTCGGGCTGCATCTCTCCAGGTCACGTCTTGACCTACCTAAGTCCAGAATGCTGCTGCTCAAGTCCTGACTAGAGTCAGGAAGGAAGTATGAGCGTATTAATCTAGTGCTTAGATCGTTGGAGTAGCTTCTGTCGCTCAGCTAAGACTCTAGAAAAGCTGTGTACAGTTTTCTGGAACTGTCTTCCAGTAGATGTGTGACCATCTTCAACTTTGACAATGTTCAATTCCAGGTTGAACACACTTTTATTCAACTGTACATATGATAATTATTATTCATTATAAGGGCGGCGGGGGGGCAGACTGTAAGGCACGGAAACAAGACATTCATTTTCTACCGCTGGAGCCTATCCCAGCTGTCTTGGACTGGTGGCCAGACAATCACAGGGCACATATAGACAAACAACCATTCACACTCACATTCATACCTATGGACAATTTGGAGTCGCTAATTAACCTAGCATGTTTTTGGAATGTGTGAGGAAACTGGAGTACCCGGAGAAAACCTGGGAAAACATGCAAACTCCACAAAGAGATGGCCGAGGGTGGAATTGAACTCGGGTCTCTTAGATGTGAGGCCGAATTGTAGAACAATAAAATTGTTTTTCTTTATTTATGCTTTTTAGCATGTTTATTTCTTCACAAAACAAAATCCACAACAAATAATGGTGTTCTTTCATGCAATGGAATGAATTAGTAAATGCGTAGTTAGTATCTGGAAGTCCTCCGGAGCGCTTGAGAGTGTGACCAATCACAGCGCAGTGGGCGTAGTGAATTAAACAGACCGTTTGTGTCTGTTTAAAAAGGAAGTCCAGTGAAATACTACAGAAAGAGGCGCAGAATCTGGAAGATCTAGAAAGCTTTCTGTGCAGGTTTTGGTGTGTCGCTAAAAACAATAGCTTTCCAGTGGCTGAACAAGCGGCATGCTGACTTAGAAACACTTAAATTCCCATTACGAGGCTGAATGGCCCGACAGGATTTCTCGCTCCATCTACCTCGGCCCCGCTTCCGGTGGCGTGAAAGAGCTGACGCGGTCAGAAAAAAAAATCGGAGAAGGAAGTGAAGTTTGACCTCGTGCTCATCACAGGTGCAATTTCTTTCAGCTTCCTGTCCGTGGAGGAAGCAAAGTAAAGCACGCTGATTGATGGTGATTAAGGCAATTGTAACGTCTAAGCACATATTTTCCTTCCATTAGAAAGTTAACAAGGGGAAAGAATCTGCTAATGAGAGGATGGCATTTGATCTCATTTAAACGGGCCTGTGGGATACAAAGACCCAACAAAGACTGCAGATTGGTGGAAAAATAACGACGAGCCAGAAGGCCTGTTGGATGGTCAGCATGGCAACATTGCTCAAAATACACGAGCGTTTCTTTTCATTTGCTTTTTCTAATTGATAACATATTGCATTTTTACAAATTGATACCATAGAATGCCCCCCCTCCAACAATAAAATCTCAAATGATGTGATTGTTTTTATTATTTTTCAGCATTTAAACTTGTAAAACTACAGTCATGGTTGCTGTGGATATTACCCACAAAGCATTGCACACGCTAGTGTGCTTTGTATTGAGTTGTGGACTCCAAAAAAGCAGCTACACACATAAAGCTTTCTAGATCTTCCAGATTCTGCGCCTCTTTCTGGAGTATTTCACTGGACTTCCGACTTCCTGCAGACACAAACGGTTTGTTTAATTCACTACGCCCACTGCGCTGTGATTGGTCACACTCTCAAGCGCTCCTGAGGACTTCCAGATACTAGCTACGCATTTATTAATTTATTTAATTGCATAAAAGAACACTATTATTTGTTGTGGCGTTTGTTTGTGAAGAAACAAAACATGCTAAAAAGCATAAATAAAGAAAAACTATTTTATTGTTCGACAATTTGGCCTCACAGCTAGGAGACCCGAGTTCAAGTCCATCCTCGGCCATCTCTGTGTGGAGTTTGTATGTTCTCCTCGTACATGCGTGGGTTTTCTCCGGGTACTCCGGTTTCCTCCCACATTCCAAAAACATGCTAGGTTAATTAGCGACTCCAAATTGTCCATAGGTATGAATGTGAGTGTGAATGGTTGTTTGTTTATATGTGCCCTGTGATTGGCTGGCCACCAGTTTAGGGTGTACCCCGCCTCTCGCCCGAAGACAGCTGGGATAGGCTCCAGCAACCACTACCCCCCCAGCCCCCCCGACCCTGGTGAGGATAATGAATTAATGGATGTTCTAGAATTCCACTAGGACAATACTGTTGTGCAGGGTCCTCAACATCCTCAACACCCAAGAGCAGGGACCAAAACTATTTCATAATAAACAACGGGTGCTCACAAAGTAGGAAAAGCAAAGTACAACAAAAGACGCAGTCAAGGGAAACGATCTGACGGGGGAACAACGGAAGTGGAGTGGTATATGAAGGCCTACAGGTGTGCAAACCAGTGGAACAAGGCAGGAGACAATGGAACAGAACTAGTTGAAAATTGAAATGGTGAACTATGAAGGCAAACTATTCATATTTATGCTGCGGGAACTGAACCTTGGACTAGTTCATGAGAACTACGGACTATTATGTAGATGACAAACGCATCTATTAGCGAGGAGGCCAACATTTGAGGAAATATGGAATATTTTTGTCCATGCATTGTCCACAAGTTAACAATTCAGTATCCATTAAAGTGCTAAAATGCGTCCATAATTATAAAATCCAGTCCCTCCAACCCAACCCAACCTCATCCCACATTTCTTTGTCTTGCGTTCCTCTGAAGAAAATACAAGCATACATCCTGTCAGAGCTGATAAGAAGACGCGTTACTGTCGGTTTGTAATAGGAAAGCAAATTATTCATTGTCTCCTACGCTAATCTCTCACACTGCTTTTTGCCATTCAGTGGGATTCTATTATGCCTTGCACCATGTTCATTTACAAATGTGTACACAAATAGCCGCCAACATGCTAGCGGTGATAAGAAACAAGCATTTAGCAGGTATTTAATATATAAAAATAGGAACTATCTAACATTTATACACAGTTGAGTTGCTTGAAAAAGAGCACGACGCACGACGAAGCAATATGTGGCGGGGGCCGAGAAAGTGCAAAAGGAATCACACATTTGTTTAGAAGCGCTCCAAATTTTCGACTTCCAAGTGTGGGAAAACGTTGAAAGTTTAACTGCCACAAAACCTACTCCATTGGTAGGTTTCCCATTTAGGCGCTCAACCCGGGTTGCTTTAGAAACATCTGACGCTTCAATGTGTGTAAGTGTGTGTAAGTGTGTGTGTGTGTGTGTGTGTCGGTGGGGTTTTGAGTGACTGAAACGGGAGCAAGCTAGCATATGCGACGATGTGCTGTGCTCGAAAGAAAAAGTCTTTTTTAACAAGGCACAAATAATGAATGGCTTGCAGATATCACATATTAGAGAATTCAAGCATGAATTATATTGGCAGCACAAGTGCCAAGTGTGTGTGTATGTGTGTGTGTGTGTGTGATGACACAATGTCATTTGGAAAATGCAGTTTATGCAAGCTTATAAAATCTCCCAGAGGTAGAAATCCCACAATAGTGAATGATGAGGTGTGCTCGACTATTTTTTTTAAAACACATTCGATTGCATGAATGCTTTCATTCCGATGAGCGAGGAGAATATCGTATTTGATGCGGCGAAGGGTCACCGAGGGATGTGCTGTACAAATGTGCATCAGTTGCAGTTTCTGCATGTGACTGCATGTGTGTGTAGGAGATATACACGAGGGTTTTTTCTTACAGCGTGGGAAGGTTAATTGCTGTGCGACCAAACTGAGAGCGTTGACTTTTGACCCCGTCAGAGGTCAGGCACGGCCTTCTTCTGATTGCCTTGCAGAAATCGGGAAAATGCAGAATTACTTTGCATAACCTTGCCGATGTCCTTCAAGTTTAGCGGAATGAGCTAAAGCCGCATGAGCTGCAGACACACAGCATTCCGACATCACGTGACAGACATTAGTAGCCACATGAGGAGTTTTTCTTTTTCCGAATGGAATCTTTCTGAATGACCTTTCCGAAAACAATGGTATCCATGGAAAGGAATATTCCAATCTCTTGTCTACATGCGGCGCTATAATCAAACAGAATAGTCAATAGGGCATGCCCAGTAAAACGTAAACATCAACATCACGTGATTCCGACTTCCCCGAGTTATTCTTTCACTTGTTGGAATAACTCCGTATTGCCAGTTTTTCGTTCGTCCGGTCTTGAAATTTAGTTTGGATCCGAAACAAAATTTCCGCATTAGTCCAGTGCCGATTGCTGTCCTTCATTTTTAAAACCGAAGAACGTCTCTGTAGGGGCGCTCCGATCGATCGACCACCGATTGGTATCGGCCGATATTATTAGCCATTTTTACGTGAGTTTTTCTTTTTCCGAATGGAATCTTTCCGAATGACCTTTCCGAAAACAATGGTATCCATGGAAAGGAATATTCCAATCTCTTGTCTACATGCGCCGCTATAATCAAACAGAATAGTCAATAGGGCATGCCCAGTAAAACGTAAACATCAACATCACGTGATTCCGACTTCCCCGAGTTATTCTTTCACTTGTTGGAATAACTCCGTATTGCCAGTTTTTCGTTCGTCCGGTCTTGAAATTTAGTTTGGATCCGAAACAAAATTTCCGCATTAGTCCAGTGCCGATTGCTGTCCTTCATTTTTAAAACCGAAGAACGTCTCTGTAGGGGCGCTCCGATCGATCGACCACCGATTGGTATCGGCCGATATTTTTAGCCATTTTTACGTGAGTTTTTCTTTTTCCGAATGGAATCTTTCTGAATGACCTTTCCGAAAACAATGGTATCCATGGAAAGGAATATTCCAATCTCTTGTCTACCTGCTCCGCTATAATCAAACAGAATAGTCAATAGGGCATGCCCAGTAAAACGTAAACATCAACATCACGTGATACCGACTTCCCTGAGTTTTTCTTTCACTTGTTGCAATAACTCCGTATTGCGAGCTTTTCCGTTCGTCCGGAAAGGAATATTCCACCCCTGGGAATCCCATTTCGGAATGAAAGAATGAATGAAAGAAAATATATATCTATATAAAGCATGTCCCAAGTTTTATTATAAAATATTATAAAATTTGATCTTTTCCTGTTGACTGTTCATTTTAATGGATACTGAATTGTTAACTTGAGGACAATGCATGGAAGAAATATTCCATATTTCCTCATATTAGCCTCCTCGCTAATAGATTGTCATCTACATAATAGTCCATAGTTCTCATGAATTAGTCCAAGGTTCAATTCCCACAGCAGAAATATGAATAGTTTGCCTTAATAGTTCACCATTTCAATTTTTGAACTCTCTCAAAGTTCTGTTCTCTGTTGTCTCCTGCCTTGTTCCCCTGGTTTGCACACGCTTGGAGCTTATCCCAGCTGTCTTTGGCCGAGAGGCAGAGTACATCAATTATAAGCATAAAATAGTGTGTGTTAAATAAATGTTGTGCCCCCCCCAGGACAATTTTTTGTTAACTCAACGAGTCAAAATATTTTCCCACCCCTGTCCTGGACGGTGGTCTTTTATGTGATTTTGCATTTGTAGCGGCGGGTTAAACATCGGTGTAGGTTTTGCCGAGCGAATGGAAGCATTGTTCATTTGAAGTCACCGAAAGGAAAAAAAGCAAGGAACCGAGGAAGTCTAATGTGATTTTTAGGAAGTGAGGAGTAAGTGAGGACAAAAAAAGACGACCCTCCGGCTGAGCCATAAATGAGTCAAGTGAATGGATCCCTTATCTTTCAGGTGTGTTAGAACAGTACAAGTGAATGGATGCCTTAAAGGTTAAACATTAAATGATTCCTCATTTCGGCTGCGATACCCCCCCCCCTCAGGTAGACATTAATGCTTTAGTTATGGACTTGAACGTAAAAGCTCCTGAGGTAATGCCTTGCGTGCCTGCCATAACTTTAGCTCGGTATGCAAATGAACGGGACTGCTTCTACGTGGAAAGGAGCAAATTGTAAGTAAACGTGATATAATGCTATGCCAATGGGCTGCCATCTTCCGACCCACTTTACTGCACACACGCAGTCAAGTAAAGCATGCATGTGTGTGTGTGTATATGTGTGTGTGTGTTCGCACAAAGCAGTTACATATGTGCCACACTTGGTTTCTGCACCGTTGCATCTGTTCGTGTCACAACTTTGCAAATGCGTTCGCCGTGGGGACACGAGCAGTAAATTTGCACAAATTCTTTTCTCAGCCGCTTGGCTGGAAGAGTGGGTTTTGAAATGATAATGAATCTGTGGGCCCACAGCTCCCACATGTCACAAGTGTCGAGAGTGGAAGCGAGAAGGAATAAAAGAAGGCTGCAACCACAAAACAGCAGAATTACTTTTAATCAAATGGGAAAATGAATTCTAGTATCGGCACATTTAAAGTAACGATAGAGCACATAGGAGCAATATGTCAAGTAGCATCCAATATAGGATGTTCACTTTGGCTATGGATTTAGCAATATGTACATATTTTGCATATATATGCATACATATATTATGAGCCAATTCAAGAAACAATAAAAGCAGTTTGCTAAATACAAGGATGAAGGGTCTTGAACCAGTCATGATGTGCTATATATATCACTATATTGACACTTATTATGGTACACATTATGTCATTGGATGCTCATATCACCTTGTACTTCAGTATGTGACAAAAATAAATAATTAAATTAAATTAAATTAAATTAAATTAAATTAAATTAAATTAAATTAAATTAAATTAAATTAAATTAAATTAAATTAAATTAAATTAAATTAAAACTAAACAAATTCAATTCAATTCAATTCAATTAAAACTAAACTAAACTAAACTAAACTAAACTAAACAAAATTAAATTAAATTAAATTAAATTAAATTAAATTAAATTAAATTAAATTAAATTAAATTAAATTAAATTAAATTAAATTAAATTAAATTAGCGTGACAAAATAAAAAAATAAAAAAATGTAAAAAAAAAAACTTGCACTATATTAGGAAAGCAGGAAGTGAACAAATGTAACAGTTACTGATTGTAAAAGTACCAGACGGAGGGGTAGGATTTAATAAAACTAAAAGAAATCATTAAAACAAAATAAAATAAATCACTTAAATTATATTCGGAAAGCAGGAAGTGAACAAATGTAACAGTTACTGATTGTAAAAGTACCAGATGTAGGGGTAGGATTTAATAAGCTTTGCTTCTTTCTACTCCTTTTGGACATGTGGAACTGTGAACTGATCATGTGATGCATTCAATTGTAATCTGATGCATGTTCAAATGAAATAAAACCATTACCATTACCGTTATATATGCATAAATATGCATATATACATATTTTGCTTCTCTATTCAGCTATATATGAGATAGGGGGAAATATTAGGTACTATACACCTCTTGATATGATGCAATGCTGTGCAAACTACGGCTATTGTAATAAAAAATATTGTTATTGTAGTATTCTCGTGTTAAATGATGCCAAAGTTCCAGATAATGAGGTTTACACATTTGGAAGTGAGCGCTGAAAAAAGTTTGGGCTGGGTTCAAAACGCTCGGTTTCAAAAGGCGTGGTCAAACCGTACCTTTGTGATGTCACAGAGGGGCAGACTTCCTTATATGGGCGTTTCTGTAAACAGATAAGCGTTCTGCCCTCCCTCAAGTTCTGTTTACTTGCTAGCAAAGCCACCTGTTTACAATTGCTAACGACGCCACCATCAGGTACAAGTGGTTGGAGTTCCTGATTCCCTACCAGCAAAAGCAAAAGCGCTAGCATACAGGAAGCGGGGAGAAAACGCTAAAATGCTAAAGCGACTTACCATTGTTTGCGATATCTTGAAGTGTTTCTATGCACGCGACAGTGGAGTGGGCGTGGCCGGAGACATTTATCAAGATATAAATGAGAATGTGAATAGTAAAGTTTATTATTGGCAATATTAGAACATAAACAACGTAGTATAAAATGTTCCGATAAAGTCTCCATTTCACCTTATCAATTTGTAGCGCTATCAAGAATGATGCAGGGGTTGAAATTGCAGATGACAAATCTTCGTTCCAGAGATCTCCGCTCTCAATACGCTCATGTTATCTTTGCAATGGCCGGCGATTTGTTGATGACTCAGCTTTTTCATAAAGTGGCGGTGAACTTGATGAACCGTTTGGCGAGCGTTTAAATCCCAGGTCAATCCTGATGTTTTCATTTCTTTTACAGTTCAAAGTCTGTTCAAGTTCTTGTTGCGTAAGACTCAATAAAAACATTTAACACGCCAAGTTGTGGGGCGGAGTGGTGAGTCACATGACATTATCTCACACACGTGAAGGACGATTAGCGGTGCAACATCTTCCCTTGATTGACCTTTTATCTCCGAGATATAATCCACAACTATGGCTGGATGTCACATGTTGTTGTATATTGCACGACAAGGCGGGAGGTTAGATTCCGGCGCTATATATAACAACACAGGAGAGAACACTGACCATCATGAACATCATGACCGTGACAAGTAACATATCAGAGGAGGCCAAGCCGGAGCATCTGACTCTCCATCATCTGGGAGGAGGAGAAGATGGAGGAGGTGCGGAGGTGTCCTACCCTGAACAGGAGCCGCTGTGCATCTTTGGGACGGGGGATTTAGGCCGTTCCCTGGGTCTGCGTTTGCTCCAGACGGGCTTCAAGGTGGTGTACGGCAGCCGCAGACCTCAAAGCTGCGGTCCGTTGCCAGACGGAGCTCAGGTAAAAAAACACGAGGTGCTTAAGCTTATGTTTGTGCGACTAAATCACAATTATTTGTGTCGTGCAGGTGATGAGGCATGAGGCCGCGGCCAAGGCGGCGCGGCTCATCTTCATTTGTGTTCACAGAGAACATTACACCTTCATGGAGACGCTGACGCCTTATCTGGAAGGGAAGGTAAATGGATGCTCTCGCTAATGGTGCAATAGGCCTAATATTGACTTTCATGCTTTCTTTTTACATAAACAACTATGATTAGTGTGCTGCCTTTTTACTGTTAATCATTCAGGATACACAATGCATATTCCACAATATTATGGTAATGGTAATGGTTGTATTTCATTTGAACATGCATCAGATTACAATTGAATGCATCACATGATCAGTTCACAGTTCCACATGTCCAAAAGGAGTAGGAAGAAGCAAAGCTTATTAAATCCTACCCCTCCATCTGGTACTTTTACAATCAGTAACTGTTACATTTGTTCACATCCTGCTTTCACTTCACTTCACTTCACTTTACTTTATTTTTAATTTTATTTTTTTCATGAAATTGTTTTTTTCGGTAATTAATTTATTATTATTCACTTCCTGACTTTACTTTACTTTACTTTACTTTACTTTACTTTACTTTACTTTACTTTACTTTACTTTACTTTACTTTACTTTACTTTACTTTACTTTACTTTACTTTACTTTACTTTACTTTACTTTACTTAAAATTTTTTTTATGAAATTGTTTTTTTTGGTAATTAATTTATTATTATTCCCTTCCTGCCTTTTACTTTACTTTACTTTACTTTACTTTACTTTACTTTACTTTACTTTACTTTACTTTACTTTACTTTACTTTACTTTACTTTACTTTACTTTACTTTACTTTACTTTACTTTACTTTACTTTCATTAAATTGTTTTTTTCGGTAATTAATGTATTTTTATTCACTTACTTTACTTTACTTTACTTTACTTTACTTTACTTTACTTTACTTTACTTTACTTTACTTTACTTTACTTTACTTTACTTTACTTTACTTTACTTTACTTTACTTTTGATTTTTTTCATTAAATTGTTTTTTTTGGTAATTTATTATTATTCACTTCCTTTACTTTACTTTACTTTACTTTTTTCATTTAATTGTTTTTTCGGTAATTAATTTATTATTATTCACTTCCTGCCTTTTACTTTACTTTACTTTACTTTACTTTACTTTACTTTACTTTACTTTACTTTACTTTACTTTACTTTACTTTACTTTACTTTACTTTACTTTACTTTACTTTACTTTACTTTACTTTACTTTACTTTACTTTTCATGAAATTGTTTTTTGTGGTAATTAATTTATTATTATTCACTTCCTGCCTTTTACTTTACTTTACTTTACTTTACTTATTATAGTAAGTGTCAATATAGTGATATATATAGCACAGCATGACTTCAGGATGCGGGACTTCATGGTAGGACTGCCAAGAAAAAAACATATCTCAAACTGGCCAAAAAAAAGTGATACCAAACTTTTGAGCGGTAGTGTATAATACATTGAATAAATGTATTTATACAACATATTCCATATAATGCTAATAAATAACGAGAGACGTCTTCTCCCTAACGCTCATTCATCTTTATAAGCTTGTGTGGAAGAAAAGATGTCTGGTGTCTCATTGCCGACGATGGATTGATTGCAGGTGTTGGTGGACCTCAGTAACAACCTGAAGAAAGGCATCTACCCGGAAGCCAACGCTGTCTACCTGCAGAGGTAAAATTAGTTAGTAACAGAAAATTGCATTACCGTATAAATTAAAAAAGCGTAATACCAATAATTTTATTTTATTATTATAATTTTTAGTAAATTTATAAAATTATTATTAAATATATTAAATTATTTATTTAATTAATTTTATTTTATTATTAAATTTGATTGGTATTTCTTTGTAATTTTTATAATTATTTAACAATTATTATGTTAGAATATTAGATTAGTTTAGATTTATTTGTAGGAGACAATGCAATTTCATAAATTATAATTAGCCAAGGGGCTATTTTTCATCTGTATGTTAATAAGGCAATAAAATACATACAATAAGACAATATATACACTCAATAGATCAATAAGTTGAAATGCGCATCTCGAAAAATAAAAGTACAAAAATATTAAATATAATCTCAATGTTCATTTTAAGGAGTAAATATAAAAATGCCCACAAGAACCAGGATGCAATTTTTGGTCCACGTAGTTCTTTCTCAGTAACCCATTAAACGTCATAGCCATACTTTTATGATCCTCATTAAACTATGACTTTATCCTTGTTATTTATGTTTTAATAATATCACCTTTTTTTCTTGTGATATTGCATATTCATCCTGCAGGGATTTTTTTTTTACTCACAATATTAGGACTTTATTCTCGTAAAATATTATATTAAAACTTTATTGTCATTAAATATTTATTTAGGAAATCTGGGAAAAATGTTGAAAAAAATGGACTTGTTGACTTTATGTTATTTTTAATCCTCTTTTATAATATAATATAATTTTTTGGATGGTGAGATTTGGGGTTAAACGCTTTTTCTGTGTAAAAACAAACAGAATGCACAACATCAAAAGCCCCCCCCCCTTAATCCGAAAATAAATGAAAGCGCCTCCTTGAGCGTCAGAACAGCCCGCTGAGTATAGTTTTCGTTGAAGTGGAGACATTGATTTGTGACATTCAGACCTTTCTGGTACTTTTGGAGAGAGAGAAGTGTTGAAAAAAAAAAAAAAAATGTCAGCCGAAATCTTTGCTGTGTGTTCTCCAGACTGGTCCCTGGAGCCACGGTGGTGAAAGGTCTTAACACTCTCTCCGCTTGGGCTCTGCAGAATGCTCTTCTGTCAGGAAAACAGGTGAGATAGTAGAAGAGGAACATATGTTGGTAAAAAAAAAAACAACGTTCCACGAGAAGGGGATAAGTGGACATTGGAACCGAACCCTTGGAAGATATTAGAACATCATATTAAATGCTTGCTGTGTTCTGTAGACCTCAAATCCTCCATAGAAGTCAGTCAGGAACCGCAGAACAAGCTCGATTGGGTGTAAGACGGAATTGATTCAGTCAGTGTTGTGCGGTGCCTGTTATTGATTTTTCCATGTTTCCATATCAATATGAGAAGAATGAGGGCAGCGCTTGTAAAAACACACAATCTAACACACTTTTATAATGTTAGAAAGTTGAAAGACGAGTGTTTATTGGAGTTTCCGCTTCACAGCTACAAAGGGAAACACAAACATACAGGGGGGAACCTCTGGAGACCAAACCTGAATCTGCCTCAAATCCTCTTCAACACAAACAATACACACACACACACATACACACACACCCTTTCACATACTCGTACCACTGCAGTGCTCTACTTTCATTGAAAACAACTGAATACCATCTCATGCTAGATCGTTTGTGAACCACCCAGCTCCTAGAGTCGGCTCTTTCAACCGAACAAGCTGTTGGTCAACATGTGTTGGGTCCCAAAACCCGTTTATCGCCATATCGCAGAAATTGTGTACTGCTCTGTCGTTGTCAGCATACGGTAAATACAAACAGAGGCTACTTTTGCAGATGTAGTACACGGCAAACTCAACTCCGAACCCCTGGTATCACTTCCTGAACTCTTTATAGCGACACACATTTATTATGTCTGTACTATATGTAAATACCGCACAAGGCCAAAAATTTATAATTAGGTAGAAAAAAAATACATAAGTCACTCCAGAGTATAAGTCGCACAAGGTTTAGGTAGAAAAAACATACTTACGTCACTCCGGAGTATAAGTCGCACACGGCCAAAAATGCATAATTAGGTAGAAAAAAACATACATAAGTTGCACTGGAGTATAAGTCGCACAAGGCCAAAAATGCATAATTAAGAAGAAAAAAACATACATAAGTCGCACTGGAGTATAAGTTGCACAAGGCTTAGGTGGAAAAAAAACATACATAAGTCGCTTGGGAGTATAAGTTGCACAAGGTTTAGGTAGAAAAAAACATACATAAGTCACACAAGGCCAAAAATGCATAATTAAGTAGAAAAAAACATACATAAGTTGCACTGGAGTATAATTTGCACAAGGTTTAGGTAGAAAAAACATACATAAGTCGCTCCGGAGTATAAGTCGCACAAGGCCAAAAATGCTAAATTAAGTGGAAAAAAACATACATAAGTCGCACAAGGCCTAAAATGCATAATTAGGAAGAAAAAAAACATACATAAGTCGCACTGGAGTGTAAGTCGCACAAGGTTTAGGTAAAAAAAAAAAACATACATAAGTCCCCAGAGTATAAGTCGTACAAGGCCAAAAAGGCATCATTAGGTAGAAAAAAACATACATAAGTCGCACTGGAGTATAAGTCGCACAAAGCCAAAAATGCATAATTAAGAAGAAAAAAACATACATAAGTCGCACTGGAGTAGAAGTTGCACAAGGCTTAGGTGGAAAAAAACATACATAAGTCGCACAAGGCCAAAAATGCATAATTAAGTAGAAAAAAAACATACATAAGTCGCTCGGGAGTATAAGTTGCACAAGGTTTAGGTAGAAAAAAACATACATAAGTCACACAAGGCCAAAAATGCATAATTAAGTAGACAAAAAACATACATAAGTTGCACTGGAGTATAAGTTGCACAAGATTTAGGTAGAAAAAACATACATAAGTCGCCCCGGAGTATAAGTCGCACAAGGCCAAAAATGCTAAATTAAGTGGAAAAAAACATACATAAGTCGCACAAGGCCAAAAATGCATAATTAGGAAGAAAAAAACATACATAAGTCGCACTGGAGTGTAAGTCGCACAAGGTTTAGGTAAAAAAAAAACATACATAAGTCCCCAGAGTATAAGTCGTACAAGGCCAAAAATGCATCATTAGGTAGAAAAAAACATACATAAGTCGCACTGGGGTATAAGTCGCACAAGGCCAAAAATGCATGATTAGGTAGAAAAAAACATACATAAGTCACTCCGGAATATAGGTCGAACAAGGCTAAAAATGCATAATTAGGTTAAAAAAAACATACATAAGTCGGTGCAGAGTATAAGTCGCACAAGGCCAAAAATGCATAATTAGGTAGAAAAAAAACATACCTAAGTCGCACTGGAGTATAAGTGGCATTTTTGTGTGTAATTTATTTTCCAAACTACTTGACCAAAACCGACATTACATCATCTTGGAAGGCAAGTTGTAACATTAATAAAATAATAGAGAACATGCTGGGATAGGCTCCAGCATACCACCTTTGACCTTAATGAGGATAAGCAGCATAATGGAACCTTTGAAGTGTTATGAAATGTTTCAGATTGTCAAAAATACGTCAACAAATGTACAATCTTAAAAACGTAGAATCTCCAATTATGTTGGGAGGAAGCCGGAGTACCAGGAGGAAAAAAAGCTTGCGCTCGCGAGGAGAACACGCCAACTCCACGCAGCGACGCCGCCGCCGTTCGCCTCCTCTCATCAGCAATGAAAGCCTTATGTTTTTTCAAAAAAAACCCCAAACATGCTCAATGATGAATCTGAATCATACCAGCCTCTGTTTGACTTGGCAATGTTTCGGTAAGAAGATAAGCAATTCCCCCGACCAGCAGCGTAATTGGACCCACAGTGGTGCCCCCCCCCCCATCTCTCTTTGTGGTTGTGTCACATTTACATTCAGATGGAGATTTAGTCTGTCGGCTGTCCCCTGCTGTTATGTTGCAGTAATGTAAGGAGACATGGCTGGCTGCCCGGTCCACTTACACACACCTGGGGGAAAACTGCTCAGTTGACTCGCTTGTCAAACTGCAGGCCTTCTCTTCCTCTATCCTCCACCAGCTCTCTCAACCCCCCCCACGCCCCCATCCCTTACACACACACACACCTTCCCCTTTCATCTCCCAACATCTTAATCGCCTTATCAGCGAGCGGCAAGAGTGGTAATAAGCTTCAGCAATAAGGTGAGATCTAGAAATGGGATTAGTGATTGAGTGGCGCGTGTACTGTTACTGTATCAAGCGTTTTACACCTCTCTACAAAAAAAAAACTCCAAGAAGATTTCTTGCACATGATGCCAGCAGTGCTGTCATGCCCTCGTGACTCATGGAGCCGCAATCTTTTAATTATCAGCAACAGCAAAACATCACCGATGGGTGTTTGGGTGCAACCAACGTAGTCCATGTTGGTGTGAAAGGAGGGAAGAGGAGACATAATGGTCATGGTTTTATTTCATTTCAACATGCATATGGGTTCCATATTCGATAGAAACAAGGCTTATTTAATTCTAGGTAATATAACAATAAGGTGTTTTAGGTCATTTTAGGTCTATTTTAATGTATGGAAATGCTTATTTTTTGACCATGTTATTGTGTCCCGACATGGAAAGGGGCTGGATTTAGCATTTTGTAAACCGACCCATGTAGCTAGGCTAAAAATGTACTTGATAAAGTTAACCTTTTATCCTTATATAATACAGTTTTGCTAGTTTTTCAATTTTTTTTCTGTTTTTCCAAGTTTTTTGCAGCCAAATTTTTCTGAAATTTTGACTTTATTCTTTTTTTCTTTTGTTTACTTTTAAAAAATTTTTTTAAAAAATTACAATTAAATTACATAATGACATTGTTCTCTCAATATTTTCACATTTTTCTAGTTTTTTTTTTTCTGGTAGAACGTGCAAATGTATCTATTTCTTTAACCGACTCATGTAGCTCGGCTAAAAAGTTGTTTATAATTTACTTGACAAAGTTAACGTTTTATCCTTATATTATACAATTTTGCTAGTTTTTCCATTTTTTTCTGTTTTTCCAAGTTTTTTGCAGCCAAATTTTTCTGAAATTTTGACTTTATTCTTTGTTTTGTTTACTTAAAAAAAAAAACAATTAAAAAATTACAATTAAATTACATAATGACATTGTTCTCCCAATATTTTCACATTTTTCTAGTTTTTTTTTCTGGTAGAACGTGCAAATGTATCTATTTCTTTAACCGACTCATGTAGCTCGGCTAAAAAGTTGTTTATAATTTACTTGACAAAGTTAACGTTTTATCCTTATATTATACAATTTTGCTAGTTTTTCCAATTTTTTTCTGTTTTTTCCAAGTTTTTTGCAGCCAAATTTTTCTGAAATTTTGACTTTATTCTTTGTTTTGTTTACTTTTAAAAAAAACAATAAAAAAATTACAATTAAATTACATAATGACATTGTTCTCCCAATATTTTCACATTTTTCTAGTTTTTTTTTTTTCTGGTAGAACGTGCAAATGTATCTATTTCTTTAACCGACTCATGTAGCTCGGCTAAAAAGTTGTTTTTAATTTACTTGACAAAGTTAACGTTTTATCCTTATATTATACAATTTTGCTAGTTTTTCAATTTTTTTCTGTTTTTCCAAGTTTTTTGCAGCCAAATTTTTTTAAAATTTTGACTTTATTCTTTGTTTTGTTTACTTCTCAAAAAAATTACAATTAAATTACATAATTACTTTGTTTTCCTAATATTTTTACATTTTTTTAGTTTTTTTTTCCAATTTATCTGGTAGAATGTGCAAATTTATCTATTTCTTTTTCATATTATAAGTTTTTCCCAGCCAAATTTTCCAAAAATTTTGACTTCCTTCTTTGTTTTGTTTGCTTCTCAAAAAAATTACAATAAAAAAATGTAAATTAAATTACATAATGACTTTGTATTACTAATATTTTCAATTTTTTCTATTTTTTTCTATGTTTTGGTAGAATGTGCAAATGTATCCATTTCTTTTTTTCCCAGTTTTTCCCAGCCAAATTTTCCAAAAATGTTGACTTTATTCTTAGTTTTAATTGCTTCTCAAAAAAAAATAACATTAAAAATTACAATTAAATTACATTTTTTTTCAATTTTTCTGGTAGAATGTGCAAATTTCTTTTTCATATGAATTTTCCAAAAAGTTTGACTTTATTCTTAGTTTTATTTGCTTTTCAAAAAAATTACAATTAAAAATTACAATTAAATTAAATAATTACTTTGTTCTCCGTTTTTTTTTTTTTCTGGTAGAATGTGCTGAGGGCAAATAAAAAAATGGCCCCCCGCGGTGCACTAATTGAATGATGTAGAATATGTCTAAGTGGCCATCTTTTTGAATCTCACATTTCTAGGTATGATATTTATTAATAAGCTGATTAACCATGACATTTGGGAAAAACAGTGTATTTTAATAATATTCAATATTATGACAAATTGGTTACACATAGTTGGATCTCTGCATTGCATCCCCAAGCATCGAGTGATGTTTTTTGCGGCTATCTTGGTGAATATCCACCATTTTCTTCTATTGCAAATGATGACATGGACCCACTATCACATTAAGGCCAAAAGCTGCAGTGTTTTTTTTTTTTCCGATGTTCGGGACGCTGTGACTTTTTCCCCGTGGTTTTGAAATGCGACTTAAGCTGTTGCTTTCTGGCTTGTATTCATCCACTCATCCACTTGTCTGATAAGGGCCACTTGTCATCCGATGGCTTGAGGGCGGTGGTGTGTTCAGTGACTTATTGGAGAGCTCCGCTAAAGTGGCTCCTCTGAATAGCGTGGTTTAGAGGGTGTTTGAAGAGGGTAATTATTGATCCTTGGGGTATTACAGACATGTTATTAAGGCCACTTGTTGTTTAAAATTTCAAATAGTAATTACTGTGAGGGAGAACCGACTGTATGCGTGTTAGGTAGGTTCGCTGGAGCACTTTAAAGTCCGGACACAGTAGCAGAACTGTACGGACTTTATTGCTTTACAGTCCAATTTCCATCCAACAGATTAATTTATGTAATTAATGAAGATTAGCATAAATGTAAGTCACAAGCTTAAAGGAGCCCATGCTAATTTACACACACACACACATTAAGGCTGTGTTAATGTGTTAATGTTGAGTATTTATCGTCAAAATTTTTTTTACTGAAATTCCACATTTTGGTTACTGCAATTCTACATTTTGTTACTGCATAGGTTATTGTTTTGATGTACTTATATTTACTATTTACACTTATTTTGAACAGCACCTGCCACTTTTATATTTATATTGTTATTTCTTGTTTTATTTTTATTCTTTCTTTATTCTTATTTTCATTTTCTACAAAATGCACCGTGGAGTCGCACTCATATTTCGTTGTATGCAATATAATGACAATAAAGGCGATTCTGATTCTGATATTGCGAGTTGGTTCGCTTCTGGTTTTCAAAGTAAAAGCAGTGATTTATCACTGCGTTCTTTTTATGTATGAGAAAAGTAAGGGGGTGTTTTATTTTGTTACAATAACCGGAAGTTTTAACTAGCTAGCTTAAATTTAGCCGAATTCGTCCGAACGAAATTGTAAGCGGTTGGTATTTGGACAAATAAATGGCACACTCGGGATCTAAACGGACACTTTCTCGTCTTATTTAAAAAAAATCTCAACAAGGTGATGTATTTAAAGAGTTTAGAGCTAAAGTGAGCTTCAGCCTGTCGATTTCGGCTCGGGGAGGAGCGCAATGCATTGTGGGTTATCATGTAGTACGGTGTAATGTAAACGCTTTGCATACTGTCTGATGGATTGGATTTGGCGACTTAAAGGGCGGCAACAGGTTAGCTAGCACTTGAAATGTCAGTGTTTTCCCACAAAACAACAGGCGATATTCGCAAATTCGTAATTTGCATATAAATACATAAACATATGCAGTACAAGAACAAGCTTTGGCTAGGCTGTGGCCTTACTGAGGACGCCTTTAGTTGCCCCGTAAGTTGCCTGTTAGAAACCCAACATGAAGTTTACCCTAAACATTTACAGTGAGGGAATTTGCAACAATTATTACACATTTAGTCTATTTTATAAATCTTCATAAAATTGTCCGTCCAGGTCTACCTGTGTGGGAACAGTACAGAGGCAAAGCAGGCCATAGCAGAGGTGGCCACCAAGATGGGTCTCACAGTTGTGGACAAGGGGTCTCTATCTGCAGCCAGGGAACTGGAAGACTTCCCCCTGCAGCTCTTCCCAGAGTGGAGACTTCCGCTGAAAATCGCTTTGGGCCTCACCGCCTTTTTCTACTTCTACCTGCTCATCAGAGACGTCATCTACGCCTACGTGGAGCAGGGGAAAGACATCTCCTACAGAATCATGGTGTCCCTGGCCAACAAGGTGACCAGCTAATGTGCTTTTGACAATGTTTTTTTGTATCATAAATCTATAATTATCTGTAATTTTTTACTATCAATCCTTTTCCGAATATGCTTTTTTTGTTCATGAATTAAGTCTTTTCCAGAAATGACTTTCTTGGCTAAAATGGCTTCCAGTACCCCCGACAGTGTTTTCATGTAGGCTTAGATTTTTTTCGGCATTCTTTTGGCGATTTCTTATTGCCGTTCCAATATTTTTGTCTGTTTTAAGTTGAAGTCAATCGTTATTTTTGCTGGAAATAACACAAAAGACGGTAAACATTGCTTTTATATATTTACTGTATATCAGAAAACCACTAATATTACCTATTACACTCATTGTATTGAGCCTTTGTATTGAGTTTTGGAGCCCTGTAGAGCAGCTCCCCACAATAACCCGCACAGAAAGCTTTCTAGATCTTCCAGACTGTGCGCCTCTTCCAGTGTTTCTTCGGCTTTCCTGCCTCCCGCCCAAATGGTCTGTGTAATTTATTCCACCCGCAGCTCCCGAGGACTTCCACACAGCTGCCGAACCTAATTTTGATAACTTAAAGCTTGCCCTTCTGACTCTTAAAAATGCCGTCAGACTTCAGCAACCATTTGTTGGATAGTCAGCATGTACTCAGGCATGCCCATATAAGGGTGGCAGTGACAACAGCGGAACAACTCATTCTGATGTTGTTCTCCCCTCATCTTTCAGGTCTTTCCCATCGTTTCCCTTGTCATGTTGTCGTTGTGTTACCTGCCCGGTGTTATCGCCGCCGTCTTTCAGCTATACAGAGGAACCAAGTACAGGTAATCATTTTAAAGAAGCTGCAGAATGTGCACGGATAAAACCAAATCTAAATTATTTGTGCAGACGTTTCCCTAACTGGCTGGACCGCTGGATGCTGTGCAGGAAGCAGATGGGCCTGGTTGCACTGGGTTTCGCTTTCCTCCACGCAATCTATACGTTCATCATTCCGATTCGCTACGCTGTCAGGCATAAACTCATCTCCCGTGTGGTGGACGAGGTACGTGCTTCAGCAGCTGATCCACGCACGTTCCAAGAAGTGAAGAGCTCTTCTTCTTGCAGATGAAGAACAACAAAACCACCCCGTTTGACTTTAATGACACAGAAGCATGGGGGACTGACTCCTTCTACGTCCTGGGCATCCTGGGGTTCTTCCTTTATGTCCTGCTCGGCCTAACGTCGCTGCCCTCTGTGGGAGGTTCGCTCAGTTGGAGGGAGTTCAGCTTCATTCAGGTCAGAGCACACTTGCACTTCTTTGGTGTCTTTTCATCTCCACAAGGCCAAATACAGAGAAACATGCTTTTCATTGCACTGAAGAAAAAAACCCTTTCATAGGAACGGGCCACCATTATATCACTTTTTAAGGCTGGTTAGCAGGGCATCACATATAATACAGAGCAGGCTTGGAGCATTTGATCAGCGACCTCCCGCTTTTTCTTTTATGTCGCCGTTCCATTGTTGTCATAGGAATCCTCTAGAATTTTTTTGTAGTTTTTACTTAACAGTTTTAGCTGCGGTTCGCCTGTGGACATAGCTTGGCAATTTAGTCACTGCAAATCAACAGCATTGGTAATTATGAAAATGTAGTTTTTCTAATGGTTAATACACCAGTATATAGAAGCTCTTTAGACAAAATATTTATTATCCTATAATTATTATCATTTTGACTTTTTAATTTAATTTAATTTAATTTAATTTAATTTAATTTAATTTAATTTAATTTAATTTAATTTAATTTAATTTAATTTAATTTAATTTAATTTAATTTAATATTTTCCCAAAAAATAAAAATAGCAAAGTAATAAATACAAAAATAAATTAAATAACAATTTTTTTCTAATTGTAATAAATATGTTAAACACACTTTGTGGGTCTTCATACCACACAGATAAAACATAAATAAAACAAAAATAAACGTGAAAAAAGTCATAAAATTAACCATATTTTTTAAAAACATTTATTGAACCTCATAACATATTGGAATTCATATGATTAATAATTTATGTACATAAATAAACCAATCATATTTGCATTTATAATAATTATATACCTATATAGAATTCCATATGTTTTCTTCTGGAAGAAATCACATGGTTCTACAAATCGTGAAGTATAATTTCAACCAAAATTTGAACTAAACCCAAAGTAGCAATAATTGGTAATAAATAATAACAACAAAAAGTTAATTAGACTATAAATCCATCCATCCATCCTCACTAGGCGGTATGCTGGAGCCTATCCCAGCTGACTTCAGGCAAGGTACACCCTGGACTGGTAATTAAAATATCAATAATAATAATAATAACAATATATTTTATATACTGTATAAGGTACACAAAATTACACAACATAATGAGGAATGAACCTACATAAGTAGTTGTCATAAGTGCTCTGTTCAATTCCAAGGGTTCATTTATCCTGCGTCATAACTATGACTCTGACAAGCATCAGAAAGAGACGGATAAAAAAGCGATGATGTTGTAATATTTAAAAAAATAAAATAAAATAAAAGAGCCTGCAGTGTGACTAAAATAGAAAAACAAAAAAAAAGAAGTCGATTTAGTCTTGAAGTGCGCCCCAGCGCCATTGTTCTCATCCTGCTCTTACTATCAGCAAAATCTCCTTTAATGGCCTTTTTGATCATCTGCAATTAAACTTAGCAAGTTTTTTCTTATCATCAGAGTTTTGAAAGTGCTGTAAAAGCAATGCGTCACGGGCTCTTTGCTCCCCAGAGCCTAGTTAACTAACTCCCTAACACAGGAGCACACACAATGAATGCCTCGGCTACTTTTAGCTCAGCATTTTAAATGTTAAGTTATTCATTAAACTGAATTATGATAGCAGGTGTAATACCCCCTCCCCGGCCACCCCCACATTTGCTAATACAGGTCACAGGTCCGTGTGTGTAAAGGTCACGTGCACAGATGGAACAATACGGAAAGGCGCTCAATGATAGGGGTCAAGATAATTGATCCTTTCAGAAGATAAGACGACACAACTGAGATCGATTTGCATAGATTTTTATTGTGATCGCATTTACCAACAAGGCAACATGGCGGATTTTAATATCCGTCATGCAAATATGTTTGTTGCTTTCGATCGTGGGTTGAATAAAATCATTACAATCACCTCAGGAACGCAACATTACCGCAATTACCTGTGCTAGCTGCGCGACAGCATAGTACGCAAGCCGCACACGACCGCGTGATTAACGACCAAACGGCAGAGGACACTCGAGCGTCGGCACCAATTATTCTGCAACAGCTGCCAAGGAGAAAACAAAGGGTTAAGATCATTTTCCACTATTAAACTTAATGTGACAATTTCTATTCATGAAGTCAGCGGGGGAGTACTGTCGTGCATCTGTGAAAACACACCACGTTTGTTCAAAACCACTTTCGCCCCATGTAATATGTTATTTTTAAGAATTTATGCAGGTGTTCTTGAGTTCCGAAAAAAAATTACTCACTTAGAGTAGTCAGTGTAAAGCTTGCAAAAGGGCCGCCGCCCTTTTTTTTTTTTTACCTTCAGCCTCCTCCATCATCTTGGAAGTGTTTTTTGCTTCCCAATGTCATTCACTCAATGATTCCCTGATGAAAATTTCAATTTCATTAAGTAAGCGGGGGAGTACTGTCGTGCATCTGTGAAAACACAGCACGTTTGTTCAAAACTCTTTCACCCCGGTGTAATATGTTATTTTTTAAGAATTTATGCATGTGTTCTTGAGTTCTTGACTATATGAGTGTACAGCTTGCAAAAGGACCGCCACCCTTTTTTTTTTACCTTCAGCCTCCTCCATCATTTGGAGTTTTTTTTTTTGCTTCCCAATGTCATTCACTCAATTACTCAATGATTCCCTGAAGACAATTTAAATTTCAATAAGTCAGCGGTGGAGTACTGTCGTGCATCTGTGAAAAAACACCACGTTTGTTCAAAACCACTTTCGCCCCATGTAATATGTTATTTTTAAGAATTTATGCACGTGTTTTTGAGTTCTGAAAAAAAATTACTCACTTGGAGTAGTCAGTGTACAGCTTGCAAAAGGGCCGCCGCCCTTTTTTTTTTTTACTTCAGCCTCCTCCATCATCTTGGAGGTGTTTTTTGCTTCCCAATGTCATTCACTCAATTACTCAATGATTCCCTGATGACAATTTCAATTTCATGAAGACAGCGGGGGAGTACTGTCGTGCATCTGTGAAAAAACACCACGTTTGTTCAAAACCACTTTCTCCCCATGTAATATGTTATTTTTAAGAATTTATGCATGTGTTCTTGAGTTCCGAAAAAAATGACACTTGGAGTAGTCAGTGTAAAGCTTGCAAAAGGGCCGCCGCCCTTTTTTTTTTTTTTAACTTCAGCCTCCTCCATCATCTTGGAGGTGTTTTTTGCTTCCCAATGTCATTCACTCAATGATTCCCTGATGACAATTTCAATTTCATGAAGTCAGCGGGGAGTACTGTCGTGCACTGCACTTTCGCCCTATGTAATATGTTATTTCTTAAGAATTTATGCATGTGTTCTTGAGTTCCGAAAAAAAATGACACTTGGAGTAGTCAGTGTACAGCTTGCAAAAGGACCGCCGCCCTGTCATTTTTTTAAATATGCAAGCTGTGCTCTTACTACTCCGAAGTATATCTAATAGTCTTATCTCGGGAGAATTAGTAATGAAAATATGCAAAGTGTGTGTTTTTTTTTTTTATCCTCCACAGTCTAAACTGGGCCACGTAACCTTGTTCATATGCACTGCGCACGGTTACATTTACGGCTGGAATAAATTCCTCCGCCCGTCTACGTACAAGTGGTACACCCCCCCGGGCTACATGCTGTGTCTGGTGGTGCCGTCCGTGGTGCTGCTGCTCAAAATGCTTCTCCTGCTGCCGTGCGTGGATCGCACGCTCACTCGCATTCGACAGGGCTGGGAGCGGAATCAATCGTCGAGGGTGGAGACCAACCTGTGACCCCCGCACGGCGTCATCCAAAGCGACCTCAGCAGATTTGTTGATGGAAAGAAACTTTAATCAACCGTCTTTATGAGTGATGCGGATGAGTTTTGCACATGCATTCAAAGGGTAGATAAAGAGATAACTTTGGGCAGGTGGAGTATGTTTATGCCCTTTGAACAGGCCCCGCCTCCTCTCATGTGTGCAATCGTGAGCAAGATAAGACAGGCAAACACACAGGCCTTCCAGGGTATAAACGTCTCTTTTTTTTTTCTCGGAGATTTGAGAGTTTTTATGTTCCTCCGAACGTGTCAAAAATAGACAAATATCCCCTGATGCCATACATTGTTTTGATAAACACAAGCAATCATTTCCATTCCTCTCCCTCCAAGTGGAGCATCCCTGAAGCTGTTCTCGTCTCTGGGTGCGTCTCATTGCCTAAATCGGCCTCTCTCTCTCTCTCTCTCTCAAGGGCACTCGCACAAAATTACAATAAAGTGTTCACCGTAGTGTAACGCAGTCCCTCAGCCAGTGTGATTAAACACACTTCACACGGTCTAAATCGGTGCTCTACAAGGAGAGCCAGGTTGAGTTCTTGTGTACTGTGCGAGCAAACAGAGCGTAAAAAAAAAAACAAAAACATGACACATGATACACTGTTGTGCATGTATCAGTGCTGTTAAGTGTCTCTCCTCGCCGACACGTCAGTCAACGTCAGTGTTATTGAGTCTCGATGATTCACTGTTATGTATCTATAGGATATAAAGCAATGCAATAATGATAAACAATGATACGTCATGTATTCCTGTATATCTTCTTATAGTGTAATAATGCATGTTTGTGGTTCTTAATTATATTCAGCGTCTTAAAGGCGCACACAACAAGTCAGTTTGTCCGCATTTTTTTTCATTTTATGCTTGAAAATGCTTAATGTAGGCCAATATTATGTAAGATTTGCATGTGCTTATGCAAATATTATTATTTTTTTTACTAATAGCTATTCACTACGACACAGATGAACATCTTTTTTCATTCATTCATTCATTTTCTACCGCTTATCCTCACAAGGGTCGCGGGCATGCTGGAGCCTATCCCAGCTGTCTTTGGGCAAGAGGCGGGGTACACCCTGCACTGGTCAACATCTTTTTTCTGATGAATAAATAAACAGAGGTTAAATTGTGGCACGCTTAAAGGAGAACTGCACTTTTGCCCATCAATCACAATTTGAGGACGGAAAAATTAGTTAATAGGAGCTAGCTAACAACAGAAATAGTTATTTTAATGCTGTAGCCCTCACAAAAATACCTAAAAAAAAGCAACAGTGTTCCATTTATGTTCTCCACATGCATGCGTGGGTTTTATCCGGGTACTCCGGTTTCCTCCCACATTCCAAAAACATGCTAGGCTACCCTAGTGAGGATAAGCGGTAGAAAATGAATGAACAAATGAATAATAGCGACCATTTTTTGATTACTTTTTGCACGATAGAGTGAGGATGTGATGTTCAAAATGCGATCTAGCAAGGGACAACTGCAGAAGACAGTTTATGACCGTATTTTCTGGACTATAAGTCGCTCCGGAGTATAAGTCGCACAAGGCCAAAAATGCATAATTAGGTAGAAAAAAACATACATAAGTTGCACTGGAGTATAAGTCTCACAAGGCCAAAAATGCATAATTAGGTAGAAAAAGTGTTTATGTAACATAAACAGTTTTTTCATTTATAAGTCGCTCTGGAGTATAAGTCGCAGGAACAGCCAACCTATGAAAAAAAGTGCGACTTATAGTTTGTAAAATACGGTATTACTCCTTCAGGTTGAAACGTTTTACGTATTTTAGCGTTTTCAACCTTTCATCCACGCAGCAACGGCATTCAGTGTGTCTCAAAACCGCTACTTTTCAAAAACGATTCACCGTCCTGTTACTTGATCAGAAGTGACTGCTTTGAGATACAGTATTTAATTTTTTTTAATGCTGCATTCTGATTGAACGGGTGTTTTTATGCTAGTTCTAGTCCACCATAAGCGACCACAAGCTGTCCAATGGCCAAGAACGACTCTCTACGACTTTTGGTTTTTGAGTTACAGCATTTTTTTTCCCACTTCCTGATGTCATAGAAAGTCATGGGTGGCATCAGTGGAAAGCTCGGGGGCACTTTTGGGGGGGCTGACAACTGTTTATGCTGTATTGTAACTGAGTTAGCTTATTTTGCAATTAAATCCCGAACGGTAGATTGTATCGATATGGAACCGAGTTCTACCCCCCCCAAAATGACCACAACTCTATGTGATCTCCAGTGGTAACATTAGACTCATATCATGCTAGGCTACACTGTTTACTGTAAAAAACCAAACCTACAGTTCACACATCTGATAACCACTCGACCACCGTGCAGGCTATGACGTATCAGATAAATTATGTCAGCTCAACAGTGGCATCTGTTGGGCAGGTGTGAAACAACATGAGAGCGATGTTAATCAAATAAGCAGGAAGTCGACTCGGGGAAGTGAGGAGGATGCGGCAGCTGTCATTATCAGATCCTGGTCCACCTCCAGGCACAACATTTATGTCCAAACTTTATTATCCAGCATCTAATAACATTATCTTGCTCACATAATCTGTAATCTCAGTCTTGTATTATCCTCCTTTTACCAAAGAATCTCCTCTTCGGCGGCGTGTGCGTGTCTTTGTGTGTATTTGCTGTGCTGAGATTATAAAGGAGATTGAAATATCGCCCTGGGAAACGATGAATCTAATAATGCGCACAGAAAGTGTGAAACAAGCTGTCTTACATATTGTAATTTCCTCTCATGTTGAAATTTCACACACCTAGACAGTCTGATAGCCTTAACAAGATTATCTGTGGGCCGGCTAGGAAATATAAATAAACTGCTGCATTGTGGGTAAAGTTCCGCATTGTGTAATGAAGAATTCACCAAGGACTCATCTGTGAAATTTACAATTGAATTTTTAATAAAAGGCAGAAAGAACATAACAACAACAGCAATAACAACCAGAAGTCAGCTTTGTCCTACATATTGTCCTTAACAAAATACCAGAATGTACTTAAATATGTACATCTATCTGAAGTCGCTGTTGCCATGGCGACATCTAGTCCCCAAAAGCATAAACATTTAGCTTGAGGCAGTCTACACTTTACATCAAAATATGCAGATGACTGAAGTCAGCCATTGCTCGGGGTGAGAATTTAAGTGTATAAACACACATTGTAAGCTAGCAGGCTAAAGATGCTATGCTAGCCTACAATAATATAACTACAATAATCATTCATATAATATACAATATATGACTACAATGCTTTCCTTTAAAAGCAGAGTTCAGATTTTTTGACATGTTGTATGACAGCAGTGTAGTACATCAGCGGTAACTTACCCCCGACTTAGTCATCTAAGTCCAGTTCTGATCGGACTTAGGTGATGAAGAAGATTCCAGGTTCCAGGTTCCAGGTAGTCGCTAACTGGACTGTAACTTGTCATACAACTTCATGCCGGGCTGCACGGCATCCGAGTGGTTAGCACGCAGGCCTCACAGTTAGGCGACCTGAGTTCAATTCCATCTCTGTGTGGAGTTTGCATGTTCTCTCCCTGTGCATGCGTGGGTTTTCTCCGGGTACTCCGGTTTCCTCCCACATTCCATGAATGTGAGTGTGAATGGTTGTTTGTCTATATGTGCCCTGTGATTGGCTGGCCACCAGTCCAGTGTGTACCCTGTACTCTCCCCCGAAGACAGCTGGGATAGGCTCCAGCACCCTCCTCGACCCTCGTGAGGATAAGCGGTAGAAAATGAATGAATGAATGAACTTTATGCCAAAAAAAATCCAAATTATCCCTTTAAAGTATTTATTTTCCATAAGAAAAGAGGAGATGCAGCAGCTTAAGAAAAATGAAGAACAACTGGACAATTTATTATAATTTTTTTTTTAACTAAAAATTTTTTTTGTTCATTTTTAAAAATATTTTATGTCAAATGATGTCGTTTATATCCACAAAGGGTTGCGGGGCTATGCTGGAGCCTATCCCAGCTGGCTTTAGAGAGGCCTGATACACCCCGCACTGGTCGCCAGCCAATCGCAGGGCAGAATAGATATTGTATGACATTTTTCCCAACATATGATTTATATTTTAGATTATAATAAGTCCATGGTTCAGAAACGTTCATCCCCAGGAATGCGAACATTCATGCATGTAACAGCTTAATGCATGTGTGTGTGTGCGTGTGTGTGTGTGTATATTGTATATGTATGCATTCAAGTTTGATCATTCCACTCCTGCTCATATTGGCTTCCAAGACACTTGCACAGTCCTTACTTGTGCTACTCATAAAAAATATATCCGTAACATGTCCTGGCAGCTGAGGTCCTAATGTGATGGAGGATTCCACACACTCCTCTCACCGCTGATGGGATGAGATGTAAAAAATGGGAAGATGTGAATGTTCAGCCGGGGGGATGAACCCCGGTGACGGATCACATGCAGATGACGAGCGTCATCTGGAAATTTGTATGAGCTCACGCATAGAATACGAAGGAGTCATGGTAATAAGAAAGACATTTCGGTGCAATTCCATTACTTTTTAATTGGAAGTGCATTTAACGGTGGGGGGGTGCCAGAAGAGCAAAAAAAATGATTATATATATATATATCTATATATATAAACAATTTATTATATTATATATATTATATTTTTAAACAAAATTTTCTTTTCATTTTTTAAAATATTTTATCGAATTATGTCGTTTATTTCCACAAAGGTTTATACATATATATATATATATATATATATATACTAATACTATAATTATATATATATAAATAATTACATATATTCATTCTATTTTTTAACTCAAATTTTTTTTCATTTTTTAAAATATTTTGTCGAATTATGTCGTTTATTTCCACAAAGGGTTTTATATATATATAATATTATAATTATATATATATAAACAATTAATTACATTATGTATATTTATTATATTTTTGAACTCGAAATTTTGTTTTTCATTTTTAAAAATATTTTGTCGAATGATGTTTATTTCCACAAAGGGTTTATGTATATATATATATATATTCTTATAATTATATATAATTTTATAATTATATATAGATATATAAACAATTAATTATATATATTTATTATATTTTTTAACTAATTTTTTTTTCTTCATTTTTTAAAATATGTTGTTGAATGATGTCGTTTATTTCCACAAAGGGTTTTATATATATATATATATATATATATATAATATATAATATATTTTATATATATTATATATATATGAAATGTATCAAAACACATAAAAAAATGTATCAAAACTCAAAGAAAGTAGCTTATGAGAAGTGTTCAGAGACATTAGGATTAGCAGACATCCAGCAAACTAAATTTGGATCAATATTGGGGGGGGTGCGGCCAATGAGTGCAGCAGCGAAAAAACCCTGTGGGTCATTTGTAATAAAAACTTTAGTATTTGCAACTCGGCTCATAAGCTTTATAGATAATGAACACTTTATTTGCCTCTATTGCCGCACAGCCTGTTAGTCCCAATGCAGCCTCTCAGTAAGACATATTTTCCCCGTTATTATGCTTTCCTGACCCACGCAAACATGGTGCATCTGGTGAAGGACAAAGGTTTAATCCCCGCCGTGTCGCTGCTCGCTCACAAGTACCGTCAAAAACAGATATCACGTGTGTAAAAGGTGTAAAAAAAAAAAATACACATTTTGCCGCACCACAGTGCTACCTGATGTCAAGATGGACCGCTTGTTGTTAAACATGATTCATGGAAGGCTCTGCTTTGATTGCGGAGCGTTCAAGTGCCGACACCCTCGATGGCGGGGGTTGGCTATGAGAGAGATTAAAACAACAGGGAGCCACTGGTGTAGTGCTGTATTATTTGACCCTTTAGCAACCACTCAGAAAGGAGCTACTGGGGTAACCCCTGCTCTGTGGCGTTTCCTTGGCAACCTGTCGGTAGTGTCCAACAGAGTCGAAAATGGACAGGGAGAGCTGACAGGAACTCAGCTGTGAGTCGTAGTATGGGTATTTATTCACATTCATTTCTCAATAACATCACACATAAAAAAATAGAACATGTTTTGGTGTCTGGTGGGGCACTGCCCCTAATATGAAATATGCTATGTATGTGTTTTATTTACGTTTCCTACATTAAAAGTGTTTTCTCCTCGTCGGTTGCAGGCCTCTCCCAGCCCCGACGGATGCGGGTGATGTTTCGGTCCACGCAAGGAAGGAGGAGTAGTAGCTTCAATGCTAGCACCGTCGTAGGCACCACCAGACCGAGCATGTAGCCCGCTGGAGTGTACCACTTATACGTGGAGGGGCGAAGAAACTTGTCCCAGCCGTAGAGGTAGGTGTGGAGGGTGCAGAGCAACAAAGTCAGGTGGCCGAGCTTTGACTGGAAAATAAGGAAATGTCATGTCACATTCAGACGGAAAAATTGAATTATGATGGCTCGGTAATTGTGAGTTAACTACGGACAAAGTGCGATTAATCACGCTTAAACATTTTAATCCCTAATTATTACCTATGAAAATAAAGGTTTCTGGCAGCCCTAATTCCATTTGCCAAATAGGATGAATGCATTTTTGATAGTATTCGTTATGCTGTCACGATTACATTGTGAGTTAATTGCAATCAAATATTTTAATCGATTGACGGCCCTAATTTTTACCTATGAAAATAAAATAATTGCCAAATAGGATGAATGCATTTTGGATAGTTTTTGTCATGCTGTCACAATTGCATTGTGAGTTAATTGCGATTAATTATGATTAAATTTGTGAGTTAACTATGGACAAAATGTGATTAATTTCAATCAAATATTTTAATCGATTGACGGCCCTAATTTTTACCTATGAAAATAAAATAATTGCCAAATAGGATGAATGCATTTTGGATAGTTTTCATCATGCTGTCATAACATTGTGAGTTAATTGCAATTAATTACGATTGAATTTGTGAGTTAACTATGGACAAAATGTGATTAATTTCAATCAAATATTTTAATCGATTGACGGCCCCAATTTTTACCTATGAAAATAAAATAATTGCCAAATAGGATGAATGCATTTTGGATAGTTTTCATCATGCTGTCATAACATTGTGAGTTAATTGCAATTAATTACGATTAAATTTGTGAGTTAACTATGGACAAAATGTGATTAATTTCAATCAAATATTTTAATCGATTGACGGCCCCAATTTTTACCTATGAAAATAAAATAATTGCCAAATAGGATGAATGCATTTTGGATAGTTTTTGTCATGCTGTCATGATAACATTGTGAGTTAATTGCAATTAATTATGATTAAATTTGTGAGTTAACTATGGACAAAATGTGATTAATTTCAATCAAATATTTTAATCGATTGACGGCCCAAATTATTACCTATGAAAATAAAATAATTGCCAAATAGGATGAATGCATTTTGGATAGTTTTTGTCATGCTGTCATGATAACATTGTAAGTTAATTGCGATTAATTATGATTAAATTTGTGAGTTAACTATGGACAAAATGTGATTAATTTCAATCAAATATTTTAATCGATTGACGGCCCCAATTATTACCTATGAAAATAAAATAATTGCCAAATAGGATGAATGCATTTTGGATAGTTTTCGTCATGCTGTCACGATTGCATTGTCAGTTAATTGCGATTAATTATGATTAAATTTGTGAATTAACTATGGACAGAATGTGATTAATTCCGATCAAATATTTTAATCGATTGATGGCCCTAATTATTACCTATGAAAATAAAGGTTTGTAGCCATTTGCTAAATAGGATGAATGCATTTTGGATAGTTTCTGTCATGCTGTCACGATAAAATATAATACATCTACATAATACATTTTGCTTTTAAGCAGAAAGACACCATGCCGTCAGGAAGAAGATGTTCTGGTGCTAGCGTCTGACAATTCGACGGATAAGGCCTTTTCAAATCACACATTTCAAAATGTCCTTCACGGGTTCGCATCACTCAATGCGGTCGTGTCAGGAGGCTGGATGGGTGAACATGAATAAAGGACACGTGCGTCACCCCAAATACTTGAGTAGAAAAACCAGAAAAGGGCCCTAAATAATACTTAATGAAATACAATACATGACTTGATATCCAAGCCAGTGACCAAGGATAAAATACGGCCGTGAAATGACATTTGATGAATAACTTAACATTTAAAAAACTGCTCTAATTTCTCCTGGAGTAAAGGGGAGGGTCGTGGAATGAGAAAATGAGCTTGGTATGACCCAGTTACATTTATGAATGATCATTCTCTCATAGTGAGGCCGATTATGTTTTCAATTGATCAAGATGCGGGAAAAGGTCAAAACGCAGTGAGAAAATGCAACTAAGAGTTGTGTACTTTTTGAATATTATTCCTCGTGGAAGGAATATTGCCTAATTTTAAGCACATAAACATGATATAAAATCTTCATTATGGCCTACATGCCAAGTCCACCTTAGCACTGTAGTAAAATACTAAAATACTAAAATACTACCAGCAGGCAACATTTTCAAGTGGATACCAACTGTGCATTATTATTATTATTATTTCATGAATTTTGGTGAATCATCAGTCTAGTTGCGGCTCGCATTTTTTTTTTCTAAGGTGCAAGGCTGCATCCAAGCTGGCTGGTGTAGCGTGGCGCTAATGTGTCTGAAACACCCAACAATGTGCGAGTCTGTTTTTTCCACATTGAGCGCCTTTGTGCGGAATGGCTGCCAAATGTGTTGGCTACAAAACGGTGTGAAGAATCTAGCAGTTATTTTTTTTTTCCTGAAATCACAGTAATGGAGGGTAAATTGTAGCACTTGATCGGGTAAAGGCTCAAGAAACGGGCTTCATTTAAGGTGACGGTTTGCCTGATTGTCCGACTGACAATCATTCGATCGAATGATGAATCTCGTCTTTAGCGCTGACAGCTTGTCAACAAGACAAAACCGTCTTAGAAATAATTGATTTATCCTGTCAACTGCAAGATAGAACCTAAAGAACCATACCTATGGACAATTTGGAGTCACCAATGAACCTAGCATATTAATATCATAGGAAAAGATATTTGAGAAGTTAAAAAATCGAGGAGCGATAGCGGGTCTCGCAAACAAACACACACACACATTCAGGCCCAGACGGATGAATAATAAAAATGAATGAAATAACCGCTTAAACGAGCTTGGGTGGGAAAAATCCACCGACATTTCAGCCCGGAATGACTAGTAAGGTAAACAGGACGCAGGGATTTTGCCCAGCAGTCTGTACACTGGACCTTTGTATTCAGAGTCAACACACACAAACACACACAAAACACACACATCCAGTATTAAAGGACTACCTGTACGAAGCTGAATTCCCTCCAACTGAGAGCGTTGCTCACTGAAGGGAGCGATGTTATTCCTAGTAGAACGTAAAAACCGAAACCCAGCATCCCCACAGAGTAGTAAGAGTCACTTCGCCAGGCCATCGTTGTGTCAAACTTTGACGTTTGGTTCTCCCTGATCTGAATAAGACAGCAACACAAGGCAGGGGTTCGTACACTGGTAAAAAATGTAAAAAAAAATTTACACAATTTTTTTTTTTTTTACTTTGTCAAACACTTACTTACCTGCGTGACAGTGCTGGCAGAAATCTTGAATCTCACATAATATCTGAAAGACCCAGAAAGATTCAGTTATTCAACTTTGTCAAGCCAATTTAGCACTTAGAAATAAATTCCGATTTAATTTGCCTCCATTGTTGTTCTTCTCATCCAATATTTTCTATAGTAATTGTTTTAATAATTACCGGTAATTTGTTACAACATTACAGGGAAAGAAAAGAATTGGAAAAAATACACAGCTTTGGCAGTGTTGGAAAAACGTCCAAAAAAATGAATGACGAGGAAATAAAAAATATAGACAAAGCATTTTTGCACAGTTGTTTTTCTTTTTTATTATATATTAATAAATATATAATATAATAATATTATATATATATTATTATAATAATATTATATTATATTTATAAACATCAGACTACATCAAACTATGTCATTTAATTTTACGTTTTTTTTGTTTTACTCAAGTCGTGTTGCCGGTTTTTATGTTAAAAGTTGAAATACATCGGAAGCAACTGGCAGGCCGGATTCAAACGCTTGGTGGGCCGAATGTGGCCCCCGTTCCGTAGTTTGCCCACCCCTGGTATAGGTTATTGTTTTTGATGTACATATATTTACATTTATTCTGAACAGCACCTGCCACTTTTTATTTTTATATTCTTATTCCTTATTTCATTTACATTATTTTTCCTTATATTTTTACTTTCTACAAAATGCACCGTATATTATTATTATTATTATTATTATTATTATTATTATTATTATTATTATTATTATTATTATTATTATTATTATTATTATTATTATTATTATATTTCGGGCCTCAAACCAAAGTTTGTACACCAGATGACAGTCCTGACACTACCTTGGCCGGGAATCAAACCCATGCCCTCCGACATGAAAGATAGAAGAGTGTACCATAATATAAAATAAACATCAAAATAAAATAGAAATTTTTAAAATAGTTTTGAATAAAATATGTGAGGGTTGCATTGGAAAAAGTGAAATCAATTTTCTGTGAAAATACCAACTGTTAATTTTAATTTTTAAATAATGATTTATATTTTTTTAATAATGATTTTTTTAAAATTTAAATAAAAATGTAAATAATTTTTAATAATGAATAAAACTATGAATATGTTCACAAAGCACCTTATGGGGATGATGAGCGTGTAGAGTACGTGTAGGAAAGCAAAGGCCAGTGCCAGCAGTCCTAACTGCTTCCTGCATAGCATCCATCGGTCCAGCCAATCAGGGAAGCGCCTGAAAAATCAGCACCAGTCGGTTCCAGTCATATTTTGGGACACACGCCCCCAAATCTAACATCCACCCCGATGTCTCACCTGTACTTGGTTCCTCTGTACAGCTGAAGGAAGGCGGCGATAACTCCAGGCAGGTAACACAGCGACAACATGACGAGTGAAACGATAGGAAACACCTGACAGATGCCGACTTCAGTTAGAAGATGCTAACACCCCAAGGCTGCTTGTCAAGTCGTCACCTTGTTGGCCAGGGACACCATGATTCTGAAGGAGATGTCTTTCCCCTGATCCACGTAGGCGTAGATGACGTCTCTGATGAGCACGTAGAAGAAGAAGAAGGCGGTGAGGCCCAAGGCGATTCTCAGGGGGAGTCTCCACTCTGGGAAGAGCTGCAGGGGGACGTCCTCCAGGTCCTTGGCTGCAGATAGAGACCCCTTGTCCACAACTGTGAAGCCCATCTTGGTGGCCACCTCTGCTATGGCCTGCTTTGCCTCTGTACTGTTCCCACACAGGTAGACCTGTAATATTAATAGTAGGGCTGTCAGATGGTTAAAAAATTGAAAAATTGAAAAATTGAAAATGTAAAAATGTAAACATGTAAAATATAAAATATATAAAAATTAAAAATTTAAAAATAAATTAAAAATATATATATAAAAAATTAAAAATATAATAAATTAATCATGATTAATCACCATTCCCAACTATGTCTGAAATATACCAATTTTTACTGTATTTAATGCACCACTAAAACACACATCTCACTCTTATGTACAATAAGCTTCAAAATGTGCAATACCCGACTTCATTCATTCAAGAAATTCAGGTACAACATGTGCAATACTACCTTTTGGTTACTGCAACTCTACATTTTTGTTACTGCAATTCTACGTTGTTTACTATATAGGTCAGGTGTGGGCAAATACTTTGAATTTTGGGACGCATTGAGTTAACAAAATTGTCCAGGGGGGGCCACAACATATATTTAACACACACACACAGTATTTTATGCTTATAATTTTTCTTCAATTATTTGTCTAATTTTATCTGTAAAAATGTTACAACATCAGACTATGTCATTTAATTTTACGGTTTTGTTTTTTTTTTTTTTACTAAATAAGACGGTCAATAAGAGGCCAGTTTTTATGTTAAAAGTTGAAGTACTTAGAAAGCAACTGATGGGCCGGATTCAAATGCTTGGTGGGCCGCACGTGGCCCCCGGGCCGTAGTTTGCCCACTCCTCGTATAGGTTATTATTTTTGATGTACATATATTTACATTTATTCTGAACAGCACCTGCCAATTTTTATATTTATATTCTTATTCCTTATTTTATTATTTTTTCCTTATTTGTATTATTTTTCCTTTTTTTCCCTTATTTTTTTTTTTTTTACTTTCTACAAAATGCACTGTGGAGTTGCAGCATGCTAATTATTACTATTAAATGAATACAAATTAAAACTGCAAGCGGCACGGTGATCGAGTGGTTAGCACGCAGACCTCACAGCTAGGAGACCGGGGTTCAATTCCACCCTCGAGTTTGCATGTTCTTCCCGTGCATGCATGGGTTTTCTCCGGGTACTCCGGTTTCCTCCATAAACATGCTAGGTTAATTAGCGACTCCAAATTGTCCATAGGTATGAATGTGAGTGTGAATGGTTGTTTGTCTATATGTGCCCTGTGATTGGCTGGCCACCAGTCCAGAGTGTAGCCCCGCCTCTCATCTCGGCATTTTTCATGGCAAAAAAAAAATCCAATCTATCCCTTTAAAGCATTTATTATCCAAAAGAAAAGGGGAGATGCAGCAGCTTAAGAAAAATGAAGAAAAACTGGACAATTATAATTTTTTTTTAACTCAAATTTTTTTTCCTCGTGAGGAAAAGCGGTAGAAAATGAATGAATGAACAACTTGATGCCAAAAAAATCCAATCTATCCCTTTATAGCATTTATTATCCAAAAGAAAAGGGGAGATGCAGCAGCTTAAGAAAAATGAAGAAAAACTGGACAATTTATTATAATTTTTTTTTTAACTCAAATTTTTTTTTCCTCGTGAGGAAAAGCGGTAGAAAATGAATGAATGAACAACTTGATGCCAAAAAAATCCAATCTATCCCTTTATAGCATTTATTATCCAGAAGAAAAGGGGACATGCAGCAGCTTAAGAAAAATGAAGAAAAACTGGACAATTTATTATAATTTTTTTTTTAACTCAAATTATTTTTCCCTCGTGAGGAAAAATGGTAGAAAATGAATGAATGAATGAATGTAATTAAAACTGCAGTTTTTGATACAGCTTCACTCAGATCTCGTTAGGCATCGGTGTACCTAATGTTGGGGCCAGCGTGTAATATTCTATGATTTAATGATGAAAATATATTGTTGTCTCTTGGGGGTACATACAATTAAAGCACTTGATAAATCTTCAAGGATGAAATAGTACTTTTTTGTTGAAGAAAGCCAATAAATTAAGAACAATCGGTCAAGGATGCTCCAAATACACCAACACACACATACACACACATACACACACATATGTGCTTACGGATTCCTCCGGGAGTGTTCAAACGCTTCACACTGAAACAACAAATCCCAACATATGCTGCCGTTTCGCAGTACAGAGCGAGAAAGCGAAACGCGGGCTTGGACGCTCAGATCCAAGAGTGACTTTGAGTTAATTGATTCAAGGATACATCAGACGTGGCTCTCGCTGCAAAGACACCAGGCCGACTCCTCAGATTTGGCTGCTGTCGCGTGGAATTGGTTTGATCCAAACTTCAAAACGAGTTAATAATATCATTTGGAATGAGATTCCTTCCAGTTCGACGGACACCATTATTTTTAACTTGTTGGTCAACACCCCTCCCCCCCGTTGCGGCGACACATCAGAGACCGACCGAAGGCTTATCGCTCTGCTGTGGCCGTTGAATTACCAAATAAATCGATTAAAAAAATATATATTTTTTTAAGAAAATAAATGCGTACGAAACAACAAAGACTTCAAAAAGAGGTTCCCGCACACTTTGTCGCTCTCATTCATTCATTTATTTAGGTAACGTGTCGGTCCGTTTGACCTTCATCGCACATATTAAATCCATATTAAAATATATGTATGTCCCCGATGGGTGCAGGCAACCAATCCGGGGACTTAGAGGGCGACCTGTTTTGCTGAGTATCACCTGTCGGAAGGGCAATAACATTCATTTAGCAGGTGTACAGAGTTTCACATAATATGAAAAACATATACATAATTTAATTCACACACATGAACACATGTACAAATAGGGGCAACCATGCCAGTGATTTAAAAAACAGTTTTATGATTTTAAAAAAAAATAAAAATCAGTAAATCCTCAACACCTTTTATAGAAAGCAGAAGGGGGGAGGGAAAAAAAACAAAAAAACAAAAAAAAATGTAAAAAAAATTTTTTTGATTGTTTTTTGTTTTGGGTTTTTTTGTAGAAAAATCAGTAAATCCTCAACACTTTTTTTTTAAATTTAAAAAACAGTTTTATTAATTTTAATTAATTTTTTTAATTATTTTTTTTATTTTTTTAGAAAAATCAAAGCTGAAGTTTTTTTTGATAGAAAGAGGATGGGGGAGGGAAAAAAACAAAAAACAAAACAAAAAAAACAAACCTGAAGTTTTTTTTCCTCCCCCTTCCTCTTTCTATAAAAGATGTTGAGGATTTACTGATTTTTCTAAAAAAAAAAAAAAATCATAAAACTGTTTTTAAATTTCAAAAAAAACTTCAGCTTTGTTTTTTTTGTGTTTTTTTTTTTTGAATGAATGAGAGCGACACAGTGTACGGGAACCTCTTTTTGAAATATTTTTAAGAAACTAAAAGAAACATTTACCTGTCTATTGGCATCTGACGGTCCGTTCTGCAGAGCCCAGGCAGACAAGGTGTTAAAACCTTTCACCACTCGGCATCCGGGAAGGAGTCTGGAAAAGAAAAAAAATTCCTGCTGATTCAAACATCCGACGTTCTGATATTAAAGCTGCATGCTTCAGTTGCTCTCACTTCTGCAAATATGCAGCATTGGCCTCCGGGTAGAGGTTCTTCTCAGGGTTGTTGCTGACATCCACCAGCACCTTTGGACCAAAAGTAGTGAGGAAAATCAGAAACAGAAAGACCTAAAGTCCATAAATTACTCCGACGAGTACACACCAATAGGGTTGAAAACAACACTCAAAATTATTATTATTATTATTAAGATACGGTATACCTTTATTAGTCCCAAAGGGGCGAAATTGTCAGGTTTTTAACCAAAACATTGAAAACATAAATGTTGATCATCCACAGGTTTATTGCACGGTTATTGCACAAGATTTTTGCAGTAGTTTATATTATGGAATCTGATTATAGGATAATCTGCGACTCTAAATTGTCAGGTTTTTAACCAAAACATTGAAAACATACATGTTGATCAGCCACAGGTTTATTGCACGGTTATTGCACAGGATTTTTGCAGTAGTTTATATTATGGAATCTGATTATAGGATAATCTGTGACTCTAAATTGTCAGGTTTTTAACCAAAACATTGAAAACATACATGTTGATCATCCACATGTTTATTGCACGGTTATTGCACTTTTTTATTGCACGGTTATTGCACAAGATTTTTGCAGTAGTTTATATTACAGAATCTGATTATAGGATAATCTGTGACTCTAAATTGTCATCATAAATGTTTGAATACGGTCTATTTTTGTTTTAAAAATGCATTTTAAATCAATTTCTATGTCATTTTTGCCTAAATGAAGCATTTATAAGGCATTCAAAAGACAAAAGCCTGTGGGCTTTAATTGTATGTGGGAACATTTTTTTCTGGTCTGGTGGTCCTTGAAAGCACCGCAATCGCTGCGAGGCAAAAAGTCAAATATGCATATGATTTTTACACCGTGACGCTTGCATTATCATTCATTAGTGGTGAATATCGGACTTATATATACGGTACATTTAATATACATCAATATAGACTCCATAAAACCTCCAGAAAGTACCTTTCCTTCCAGTTGTGAGCCGAGCGTCTCCATGAAGCCGTAATGTTCTCTGTGTAAACACACAAAGACCAGACTGGCCAACTGGGCTGCGTCGGCATAGCTCAACACCTTCGTGACACACACATGACTCCATGTTAGCACACACAGTAGGAATTATGTAATGGCAATCAATGGGAACTTATTAAAAATGTATGCAATCTATATGACACAAAGATAGTACTATGTGGAGGTTGGGTTTAGATAGTTGACCATATATTGACCTACACTGCAGTGCTTTTAGCAACTTTACATTCATGCATCAAATATTTGTATTATTATTTAAAAAATATAAAAAAATTATAGAAAAATATTTAAAAATTATAAATAAATAAATAAATAAATTGATTAATTTTTTACAATTTATTACTTTTTTATTATTAATCAACCTTTCATTTTTACTCACTGGACAATCTACTAATTACTAATCTACTAATTTTAAATAATAGATTTTATTTAAAATAGATTTTAAATAATCTACTAAATGTACTAATCTGGACACCCCTGTCAGATCATTTTAAAATTTATTAATTTATGAAAAAAAATAAAAATAAAAAAAATTTATGAATCAACATGTAAAAATATTTAGATATGTTTTTACACAAAACAAAAAAAATATGTATAAATATTAGCAAAAAAAAGAAATGGAGCAAGAAAAAAAGGGAAAAAAAGCTACAAAAAAAGTAAACAAAATGCAAGTTAATTGCATTAATTACATTTTGATTTTTAAGTATGTACAAAATTTTTTGTTCCAAAAATCTAGCCAAAAAGTAATAAAAATAACATTAATATCATCCATCCATTTTCTATACCGCTTACCCTCATCAGTGTGATCATAATACACATATACTATATATATACTATGTATATATTTTTTGTGTTTATTGCACAGGCCACACAGCCGGGAGACCCAAGTTTGATTCCACCCTCTGTGTGGAGTTTGCATGTTCTCCCCGTGCATGCGTGGGTTTTCTCCGGGTACTCCGGTTTCCTCCCACATTCCAAAAAAAAAAACCATGCTAGGTTAATTAGCGACTCCAAATTGTCCATAGGTATGAATGTGAGTGTGAATGGTTGTTTGTCTATATGTGCCCTGTGATTGGCCGACCAGCACCCCCTGTTGAACAGTAATTAAGCAACACAGAAGCATAAATAAAATACTGTTAAACTACAAAAAACCTACTGTGATCTTCACTTCAGCTGATAACAACCATTTTTTTTTTTTGTCAACATACTGACTGAACTCCACAACATGGCGGTCACTCCGTGTGTGTGTGTTACATACCTGAGCTCCTTGAGGCAAAGAACCACAATTGTGAGGCCTGCGGCTGCCGTAGACCACCTTGTAGTCCATCTGCAGCAGGCGCCGGCCCAGGGAGCGTCCTAAATCTCCCGTCCCGAAAATGCATAACGGCTTCTGCTCCGAGGTGGCTTCTTCTGTTTGCGCTCCTACGGGACGCAAAGACACGCCGTCTGGTTTCACCTCTTTGGACATTGGCCTAGAAAACCAGGAAATTAGCTTAACGCTGGAATTAAAGTGGAGCTTCAGTGCAATGGCGTTATTATGAGAAAAACGTTGGAGACCATGTGGCTTCCATGTGTTGACTTGTAATATTCCTGCTGCTTTTTTTTCTATTTGCCTTTCCCTCCTCCCATTTTAGGATGGGCTTAAACTGGGAAACTTCCATGGCAAATAAGGGGGTCGTGTGTGTATGTGTGTGTATGTGTGTATGTGTGTGTGTGTGCTGAACCCAAAACACCAAAGCTAGTCGTCATTTCCTCACATTCTGGCATTTGTGGTCTTTGCGAAATCTCGGAAAGCATTTCCCACAACAATTTCCCAATTTCTGTGTATGGGTCTTAAACAACAGCCCGGGGGCGACATCCGGCTTGCCGAGTATTTGAATCCAGCCCGCACGTTCTTTCCAAAGTATTTAATTGAAACTGTATCATGGCTTTGAAGAGAAAACGGGAGATTTCTGGACCTGAAGATATAATATAACAATAACAACAATCAATTCTTATTGCAAATGTTGATCCAAAATCGTCACGCACAATCATTTCATTCATTTTGTAATGCTTATGCTCATAAGGGTCGCGGGGGGGGGTGGGGGGGGGGATTTCTGTAGCTGAAGCTATAATATACCAATAACAATAGTCAATTTTTTATTGCAAATGTCGATCCAAAATCGTTACACTCAATAATTTCATTAAATTTCTAATGCTCACAAGGGTTGCAGGTTGGGGTGCTGGAGCCTATCCCAGCTGTCTTTGCAAAGTCTCGGAAAGCATTTCCCACAACAACTTCCGTCAACTTCAGTCAATTCTTATTGCAAATGTCGATCCAAAATCGTCACGCACAATCATTTCATTCATTTTGTAATGCTTATGCTCATAAGGGTCGCGGGGGGGGGGGGGGATTTCTGTAGCTGAAGCTATAATATACCAATAACAATAGTCAATTTTTTATTGCAAATGTCGATCCAAAATCGTTACACACAATAATTTCATTCAATTTCTAATGCTCACAAGGGTCGCAGGTTGGGGTGCTAATGCTTATGTTCATCTTTGTCTTTACGAAATCTTGGAAAGCACAACAATTTCCCGATTTCTGTGTATGGGTCTTAAACAACAGCCCGGGGGCCACATCCGGCCCGCCAAGTGTTTGAATCCGGCCCGCTTGTTCTTTCCAAAGTAGTTAATTGAAACTGTATCATGGCTTTGAAGAGAAAACGGGAGATTTCTGGAGCTGAAGCTATAATATAATAACAGTCAATTTTTTATTGCAAATGTCGATCCAAAAACGTCACTCTTAATCATTTTGTTCATTTTCTAATGCTTATGCTCACAAGGGTCGCAGGGGGAGGGGGACCGGAGATTTCTGTAGCTGAAGCTATAATATACCAATAACAACAGTCAATTTTTTTATTGCAAATGTTGATCCAAAATCTTCACGCTCAATTATTTCATTCATTTTCTAATGCTTATGTTCATCTTTGTCTTTGCGAAATCTTGGAAAGCACAACAATTTCCCGATTTCTGTGTATGGGTCTTAAACAACAGCCCGGGGGCCACATCCGGCCCGCCAAGTGTTTGAATACGGCCCGCTCGTTCTTTCCAAAGTATTTCATTGAAACTGTATCCTGGCTTTGAAGAGAAAACGGGAAATTTCTGGAGCTGAAGCTATAATATAATAACAGTCAATTTTTTATTGCAAATGTCGATCCAAAATCTTCACGCTCAATTATTTCATTCATTTTCTAATGCTTATGTTCATCTTTGTCTTTGCGAAATCTTGGAAAGCACAACAATTTCCCGATTTCTGTGTATGGGTCTTAAACAACAGCCCGGGGGCCACATCCGGCCCGCCAAGTGTTTGAATACGGCCCGCTCGTTCTTTCCAAAGTATTTCATTGAAACTGTATCATGGCTTTGAAGAGAAAACAGGACATTTCTGGAGCTGAAGCTATAATATAATAACAGTCAATTTTTTATTGCAAATGTCGATCCAAAATCATCACGCTCAATCATTTCATTCATTTTCTAATGGGTATGCTCACAAGGGTCGCGGGCAGGGGTGTGCCGGAGCCTATCCCAGCTGTCTTTGCGGAATGTCGGAAAGCATTTCCCATAACAATTTCCCTATTTCTACGGATGGGTCTAATATGGAAAAAAATTGGAATTCCCCCAACCTCCTCACGACTTTAACATGCGTGCAAAAAAAAAGTTTAGTAGCAGAGGTCGAGCAAAGCGCTCGCCGGCTAATTAATACAACGCAAAAGCAAGCCCTTCCATTTGTAGGTTAATGTGTCCGTACCAATATGTGATTAATATGCGCGGCTTCTAAGCCGCAAACCGGCCTTTCATTTTTCCCCCAACGGTCCCAAATGCTGCGGTGTTCCGGAGTTAAGGCGAAACGCCGACCCGGTGACCCGTCCTACACTGTAATTACTCCCTCCGCTCCGCCGCCGCTTCACTAAGGTGCATAAAAGTGCATGTGATCAAATATAGCTGGCGGTGGAAGGTGAGGGGAGTGGAATTTATTGCCGAGGTGCTGTAATTAGCCCCCAGACCTTAACGGCAATTAACTGGCTGTTAGGCAAAGCCGCTTTATTTATGTGGCACGCTTTTAATGCAACAACGCGTCATAAATATCAATACTTACACCCAGGATTTTCATCATAGTCATCATAGTCCATCATAGTCCATAGTCTGATTCATTTGATTTCATCCATAGCGGAGATAATTGCCACCTCTCCAGATTTTCATCATAGGTGGGCAAACTACAGCCCGGGGGCCACAACAAGTGTTTGAATCCGGCCCGCCCGTTCTTTCCGAAGTATTTCATTGAAACTGTATCATGGCTTTGAATAGAAAAACGGGAGATTTCTGGAGCTGAAGCTATAATATAACAATAACAGTCAAATCTTATTGCAAATGTCGATCCAAAATTGTCAAGCTAAGAGCAGTGCTTCTTTCATTCATTCACACAATATCTATATATTTTTTACATGTTGATTCATAAATTTTATTTTATTTTTTTTCATAAATTCATCAATTTTAAAATGATGTAACACCGGTGTCCAGAACTTGCATTGTGCTTACTTTTTACCATTTCTTTTTTTGCTAATATTTATACATATTTTTGTTTTGTGTAAAAAAATATCTAAATATTTTTACATGTTGATTCATAAATTTTGTTTTATTTTTTTATTTTTTCATAAATTCATAAATTTAAAAATGATGTAACAGGGGTGTCCAGATTAGTACATTTAGTAGATTATTTAAAATCTATTTTAAATAAAATCTATTATTTAAAATTAGTAGATTAGTAATTAGTACATTGTCCAGTGAGTAAAAATGAAAGGTTGATTAATAATAAAAAATAATAAATTGTAATAAACATAAATAAATAAATAAATATATATATTTATTTATAATTTTTTCTTATAGTAAATATATTTTTTTGTTTTGTGTCAAAAAATCTATATTTTTACATGTTGATTAATAATTTTTTTTTCATAAATTCATCCATTTTTAAATGATGTAACAGGGGTGTCCAGATTTTTTCCAGTGAGTAAAAATGAAAGGTTGATTAATAATAAAAATAATAAATTGTAATAAACATAAATAAATAAATAAAAATATATTTTTATTTATAATTTTTTCTTATAATAAATCTATTTTTTTTGTTTTGCGTCAAAAATCTATATATTTTTACATGTTGATTAATAAATTTTATTTATTTTTTTTTCATAAATTCATCCATTTTTAAATGATGTAACTGAGGTGTCCAGATTTTTTCCAGTGAGCAAAAATGAAAGGTTGATTAATAATAAAAATAATAAATTGAAATAAAAATAAATAAATAAATACAAATATATATTTATTTATAATTTTTTTTATAATAATACAAATATTTTATGTGGAATTGAATTGGGGTCTCCTAGCTGTGAGGCCTTCACGCGAACTACTCTTGTCCGCCGTGCAGCCCGCTAAATATTCATATTTATTTTATTTATATTGTTATGCCTTCTTGTAGTTTTGATCATGGCTTTTTTCCCATTAGACTCTACAGAGGCCATATTTGCACTTTCATATGTTCTAAAAATGGCAATATGTGAGGGGGGGGACTGGGGGGGGTGTTGGTGGAGTGCTTTAAATGGGTTACAAAAGAAAATAAAGTCCAGCTGGCAGCTTGGCAGCACATGATATCCCGACTTTGTTGGCTTTGCACACCGTTTGGGAAGAGTGTTGCAATCTGTGTTTTCCCCGCCAGAGACGGGAAGGACCCACGCTAATGTTCCACCAACTCCGCACCCCCCCGCCCCCCCCCCTCCTCAATCCACAACTGGCACGTTCCTGCTGTACATCACTGTCGTGCTTTTTGGGGAATAAAATCTGCCGACTGACCCCAATTGCACCGCTGCCCAATGAGTGTCCTGTAAAGTTAATGGGTCAGATCCTATCTTTCCTTGTAACACACCTCTACACACACACACACACACACACACACATGGAGCATCGGGATAGGATTTGGACTTTTACACAAGTCCTTATAAAAGCAGGTTGGCTGAAATAAAGATGGCCTGCACTGATACAGAACAATCAGGTCGAGTCTACCAGTGTTATTGGATTTATTGATACGACCTCTACCAACGACCTTTTCTCTTCAACCGCCATGGTTTGATCCTTGCAATTTTAGATAGTACAACATTTTTTATGGTGTCTAAATCCTCCTTCAAAAAATGATTTTAATGCAAAGCCCAGACTCCAATGTTTTCTCTCATTTTGCCGTTCAAAAGTGGTGTGTCGGTCATGAACAAACAGGTCAAAAGAACTGGTTCTTTTTTGTGAACGGAATGAACGAGGTCACCGCCCCTAAAATACCGTTCAGAATACTAGAATACTTTTTCAGTCCGTTCGGTTGCAAACGCATTTTTTTTGATTGGCTGGAGAGTCAGTTCTTCGGTTTTAAAAATGGAGGCGAGCATTTGGCATTGGACTGGACTTCTGCGGAAAGTTTGTTTTGGATCCAAACTAAATTTCAAGACTGGGCGAACGAAAAAAAATTGCATTACGGAGTTATTCCAACAAGCGAAAGAAAAACTCGAGGAAGTCGGTATCACGTGATGTTAATGTTTACGTTTTACTGGGCATGCCCCATTGACTATTCTGTTTGATTATAGTGGCGCATGTCGACAAGAGATTGGAATATTCCTTTCCTTGGATACCATTGTTTTCGGAAAGATTCCATTCGTAAAGAGAAAAACTCATGTAAACGTGGCTACTAATATCACCCGATACCAATCGGTGGCCGATCGATCGGAGCGCCCCTACAGAGACGTTCTTCAGTTTTAAAAATGGAGGCGAGCAATCGGCACTGGACTTCTGCGGAAATTTTGTTTTGGATCCAAACTAAATTTCAAGACTGGACGAACGAAAAAAATCGCAATACGGAGTTATTCCATCAAGCGAAAGAAAAACTCGAGGAAGTCGGTATCACGTGATGTTAATGTTTACGTTTTACTGGGCATGCCCCATTGACTATTCTGTTTGATTATAGTGGCGCATGTCGACAAGAGATTGGAATATTCCTTTCCTTGGATACCATTGTTTTCGGAAAGATTCCATTCGTAAAGAGAAAAACTCATGTAAACGTGGCTACTGATATCGGCCAATACCAATCGGTGGCCGATCGATCGGCGCACCCCTACAGAGACGTTCTTCGGTTTTAAAAATGGAGCGAAAATCGGCACTGGACTGGACTTCTGCGGGAAGTTTGTTTTGGATCCAAACTAAAATTCAAGACCGGACGAATGAAAAACATCGCAATACGGAGTTATTCCAACAAGCGAAAGAAAAACTCGAGGAAGTCGGTATCACGTGATGTTGATGTTTACGTTTTACTGGGCATGCCCCATTGCCTATTCTGTTTGATTATAGCGGCGCATGTAGACAAGAGATTGGAATATTCTTTTCTTTGGATACCATTGTTTTCGGAAAGGTAATTCGGAAAGATTCCATTCGGAAAGAGAAAAACTCTAAACATGGCTACTGATATAAACTGTTGACAAACCCAATCTAGACTGATGTTTTGTTACTATGGAGGACAAAATAAAGGTCAATCAAAAGGTCTTGGACAAAAAGCGTCCTGGGTAAAACAAACCTTCAGAGCCTTATGCTGGATTTAACAGTTCTGGAGATTAAACTCTGTTCCACGACATCTAATCCAATATCGGCTCCTGCTTTAATCTCCGTTGGACATCAGAGTAAAACACAAGTCCTGCTGGTAGTCAATTAATAATTCATTCCTGTGGCCACAAACTGCTTATTTCTGTCACTCTGACAGTCATGTACAATTATAGTTGACTCGGGTGTCAAACCGTCACTCCATCTCACCCTCTTGGTATTTCGACCCCCCCACACAGAAGAGTCTTTGGAGTATTCCATTGGCGGCAAAGAGGCTGCCGACTGGTTCCCTGCTGGACAGCGCCATTGACTCAATTACTGTCAATCGCAGAACGTCATACCGCCGAGCTGCTTATGTATGATGAGGAAAGCATGTAAAGTACTGTATGATTTTTGGTGCGGCGATCCACTGCTTTTGTCTGCCATCGAAAGAAGCGCATGCTGTAGTGTTTTAGGACGTGAGATAACGCAAGCGCTAACAATCCTCACGAGGTTGGTAATGAGACTTAATGGGACTTAATGGGAGTTAATGGGGTTACGCTGATCAGGAGAGCATGGAGACCCCAGGTTAATGCAGCTACTAACAGGACAGACCGAAGGGAAAGACACACACACATTCCGAACACTCCGGAACATAATCTTAATCCTGGAGGAAGTTTACAGGCATTCCCATTCCCATTATAACCTAATAAATAATGCTACTAATTTTGTTATTGTATAGCTTTATGTTTTATGAACAAAATAAGGAATCTAAAGAAGGAACATGGGCAACAAAAAGTTGGCAATTTATTGATAACTGATGATTGATAATCACCCATCAATCATCAATTAACAAGTTAATAGGAGCTAGCTAACAACAGAAATACCTATCATAAAAATACCTAAAAAAGCAACACTGTTCCATATATGGCTGCACGGTGATCAAGTGGTTAGTGCGCAGGTCGCACAGCTAGGAGACCCGAGTTCGATTCCAGTTTCGGCCATCTCTGTGTTGAGTTTGCATGTTCTCCCTGTGTTTTTCTCCGGTTTCCTCCCACATTCCAAAAACATGCTAGGTTAATTAGCGACTCCAAATTGTCCATAGGTATGAATGTGAGTGTGAATGGTTGTTTGTCTATATGTGCCCTGTGATTGGCTGGCCACCAGTCCAGGGTGTACCCCGCCTCTCGCTTCGAAGACAGCTGGGATAGGCTCCAGCACCCCCCCCGACCCTTGTGAGGAAAAGCGGTAAAAAATGAATGAATGAATGTCAATCACCCATCAATCATCAATTAACGAGTTAATAGGAGCTAGCTAACAACATAAATACCTATTTTGATGCTATAGCCCTCATAAAAATACCTAAAAAAAACAACACAGTTTGTGGCCATTTATGGCTGCAAGGCGGTCAAGTGGTTAGCTCGCAGGTCGCACAAGCTAGGAGACCTGAGTTCGATTCCAGCCTCGGTCATCTCTGTGTGGAGTTGTGTGTTTTTCTCCAGTTTCCTCCCACATTCCAAAAACATGCTAGGTTAAATGTCTGCACATCAGCTGAGTGGTTAGTGTGCAGGCCTCACAGCTCGGAGACCTGAGTTCAATTCCATCTCTGTGTGGAGTTTGCATGTTCTCCCCCGTGCATGCGTGGGTTTTCTCCGGGTACTCCGGTTTCCTCCCACATTCCAAAAACATGCTAGGTTAATTAGCGACTCCAAATTGTCCATAGGTATGAATGTGAGTGTGAATGGTTGTTTGTCTATATGTGCCCTGTGATTGGCTGACCACCAGTCCAGGGTGTACCCCGCCTCTCGCTTCGAAGACAGCTGGGATAGGCTCCAGCACCCCCGCAACCCTCGTGAAAATGAATGAATATAATCAAAACAAACCAACAACCAATCTCTTGTTAAAGCCTACAAGCAAGGCATCATGCAATGCGCCATCTTGTCGTCTTATGGATATCGAACTGCAGTCATCATCTTCATGGGGCCTTTATTTAGGTCCAGCATGGCCCGGTTCTGTGTGTGTGGATCCTCTGGTGAAGTTTCTGAATGATCCCACAACCCTTGTGATCATTTCATATCCTTTATCTGTTCTACGGCGTCCAACCTCGGCAGTGATGGAGAACGATGCTCAACATCCAATAGCATCACAAACCATCACTGCATAATGTGAAGACTTGCAATTTTCAGATTGGGATCAGATTGTGGATGCTGCAAAGTAAAGATCTTGCTCAGTTCTTCTTTGCCGGAGCTTTGAAATCATTAGATTGTTCTAAAAACCCGCCTCGGTTTTAAGAATTATACATGAGCCATCTGCAGGCATCGTGTCTTTCATTCTCTTGTCCTAAACCACTGTTAACTATGTGTGTGTGTGTGTGTGTGTGTGTGTTTGATAAGTGTGCTCTTTCAAGTCTTGCGCGCTTAGGAGCACTTAATGAGATCATCCCGAGCGTTACCTGTGAGCGGGTCTTTGATGGCGTATGTTTTTTTTCGTAGGGAGGCCGAGGAGGTGAGTTCAGGTACAGTATCCATCACACACACACACACACCTACAGTTGTGTGTAGGTGTGTGTGTGTGTGATAGGGGGTGATATATTGAGGTGACCTGGAGAAAATAGAGAGGGCTTAGTGAGAGGCGTTGGGGGGGTGCACAGCAGTGAAAAAGGAGGAGCATCAGTACAAGTGACAGGAAGCAGAAGGCAGTGCATTCATTTTTAATCGCCAGGAAAGGCAGTCGCAGGCGAAAAAGCGAGACAGATAGTTTCTCACACACACACACACACACACACACAGCTTAAGATTGTTTCTAGCAAGTCATGTTTGGTACGGTGCGTTGCATGTAAAGGGATAGTTCGGATATTTTGACATGAAAATATATATATATATATTTATTGTATTTGCTACTAGCAACATCACTAGCTGATTCTTGATAGCTTGTTCCGAGTGTAATACCGGCGTCAGCTAGTAGCTAGGTCTTACCTGGGGGTGTCGGAACATCAAAACTCTTGGTAATGGTTTTATTTCATTTGAACGTGCATCAGATTACAATTGAATGCATCACATAATCAGTTCACAGTTCCACATGTCCAAAAGGAGTAGGAAGAAGCAAAGCTTATTAAATCCTACCCCTCCATCTGGTACTTTTACAATCAGTAACTGTTACATTTGTTCACTTCCTGCTTTCCTAATATAATTTAAGTGATTTATTTTGTTTTAATGATTTATTTTAGTTTTATTAAATCCTACTCCTCCATCTGGTACTTTTACAATCAGTAACTGTTACATTTGTTCACTTCCTGCTTTCCTAATATAGTTTAATTTTTTTTTTGTTTTTTGTTTTTATTTTTTTTTTTAAATTTAATTTAATTTTTTCATAAAACATTTTTTAGTAATTGTTTTTCTAATATAGTTTAAGTTTTTTTTTTTTTTTTTTTTAAATTAAATTACACATAGCACTTTGGTTCCCACTTTATAGCCAACAGCTAAAGTAGCTAAAGTAGCCTAATAGCAATTTCTGCGACAGGAAATCCGTGATATAGAGTCGGGAACTTATTACACATTCTTCTTGTTACAGGATTCGGATTTGGATCGATGTGTATACACTGTATGTACATCAATCCAAATGTAGCCTGTTCACCCTATCTATTGACCGCCGTCTATCAACAAAGCCCTTCTCAAACCAACAATCTTACTAGAGTTCCCCTCGTCAGGTTCTCTACGGGATCCATTCACATTTTACTGAAAACGATTGGATGTGATTTTCATTTCCAACCTGATATGAACATAAAGATCAGGAATAACAGGAAGGATTTCTCACTCTTATCGCTATTTTTCTCCCCAGATAGGAACGCTTTCATCCAATTCCCAGAAGTGAGGAGATGCACAACACATATATTGTGAGAAATACACATAAAGGAAAAAAAAAATCACATGCACATGTACAGAAACACACACATGTACACACACGCATACGCCGTGGCGTATACGGACACGGAGGGCCTTATTTCCTGATGCTGTCAGCAGGAGGACACGAGCTGGAAGAGGCACAGGATGAATTCTCCTCTGCCTCTTTCCATCAAAGCACCATGACACCCCTATTTACCGCCCCCATCTGTCTCCACAATGACTGTCTGCCACCTCGCGTCCCCGTCCCCTTGCCCCCACTCTCCTTCCTGCTTCTTGTTTGTATGTGTGAACGTTGTGCGTTTTGCCGCTATAACACAGGGGGGGGGGGGTTAGAAATCACGCCGCCGTTTGACTTGAAACACTCGCCAAGTCCCATAAGACGGAGCGAGGAAGTTCCTCGGCTTAAGTCTAAACAGCGGCTCGGCCTTGGAAATCCCTCCGATTGATTCCCTTGTTAGGTTGCAATTTTTTTTTTTTTTTTTTTCTTTCCGGTGGCTTTCTCCACATCCATCGAGCCGTTTTTTCATCAGGGTCGGAACGTCGGTGCTCTGTCCAATTCCCCAACCTCATTTTTGTCTCCGAGAGAAATAGTTGATTTTTTTTAAGACACATGCAGCCTCCTTTTTACGCCGCCGTCATTCTGCTCCCCCCAAGGCTGCGCTGATGCATTTTTGGCTTCATATTATTACTTTTTTTTTGTTTGTTCTCACCGGGCCAACTCTGATCCATGAGCAGAGAAAGAAAGGGAATCAAACGGTATTACTCGGTGTTACTTTCTGCTGCCACATGATAAAATCCCAACGCTTCATTACCTTGACTTATGTCACAAATGTGAACGATCACTGATGAGTTATTGTTATTTTTTGGTGTTTTTTCCCACAAAAATCACCTTGTTCGTTAGGAGCAAGTGGAAGCACCTGTGGCGTTTGCTCCCAGGTGAAGGTCTGAGTAATCAGCAGAGCGGGGGGGGCGGGTATTTAAGGAGCATTTGGCGCTCAGTTCTGGCTTCTTTGTGTGAGAGTCAACACCCTCAGTTGACTCTCGTGGTGTTTAGTGTCAATGAACTGAAATGAACTGTGTTGTGTGGGATTTTGTGTTTTGGCCTTAAACTGGTCCACTGATTGGCACCTTTTAGAACCTAAGACCCAGTTTTGGTTTATATGTCGTTTAGGTTGGTTTCCCGCTTAGCAACCTTTAATTTCACAAGTTTGTGTTACAGTTGGGGGGCTCTAAAGTTCTGAAAATCAAACACTGCATGTACAATATTCACTATGGAGTCCTTTGTTGCAACCTCTGTTGTAGTTAATATGAGCTAGCTAACAATGCACATCATCGGGACGCACCTATTGTTACAGATTCTATTTTTTCCACCATCTACTGTTGTAGTTAATATGAGCTAGCTAACAATGCACATCATCGGGACGCACCTATTGTTACAGATTCTATTTTTTTCCACCATCTACTGTTGTAGTTAATATGAGCTAGCTAACAATGCACATCATCGGGACGCACCTATTGTTACAGATTCTATTTTTTCCACCATCTACTGTTGTAGTTAATATGAGCTAGCTAACAATGCACATCATCGGGACGCAACTATTGTTACAGATTCTATTTTTTTCCACCATCTACTGTTGTAGTTAATATGAGCTAGCTAACAATGCACATCATCGGGACGCACCTATTGTTACAGATTCTATTTTTTTCCACCATCTACTGTTGTAGTTAATATGAGCTAGCTAACAATGCACATCATCGGGACGCACCTGTTGTTACGGATTCTATTTTTTCCACCATCTACTGTTGTAGTTAATATGAGCTAGCTAACAATGCACATCATTGGGACGCACCTATTGTTACAGATTCTATTTTTTCTACCATCCCGAAACTTAGCTTGACAGTAGCCACGTACACTCGGTATTACATCTTCTGCTGCCACACGATAACCTCCCAATGCTACTTTAGCTACATTAGCTTGACAAATGTCACGGATGTAATGTTGTGGTCACTGATGACTTATGAGTTTTTATACTAGGAATTTGTTTTGGCGAAGTAGGTGCAGACGCATTTATTTAAAAAACTGCACCTTTTTTTAAATGTATTAAACATGAACATGTATTTATAACGTCATAAAGTAGTTAATATGAGCTAGCTAACAATGGACATCATTGGGATGCGACTCGGTTCCAATTGTTCCTGCAAATGAGCCGTTCAAAAGAACCAGCTCGTTCGTGAATGTCACAATACTATATGAGGCCAAATCAGAGGATAGTGATGAAACTGACTCTGCTTAAAAAAAATCTGTCTTCAATGCTTCTCTACTTTTTCAGTGCTTTGGTTCCGGTTTTCCACAAGAACAGCTCTGATAAAACATTCCACTGTTCTCAAATATCTTAATTTTTATGGAAAATATAATAATTTTTGGGTATATAATACCATAACATTAAACTTTCATGTCAAAGTCCTCCCAATCTCCTGACTGCGTGACCTAGATCGATCAAGAATATTAAAAAATATATACATATATGACAAAATTGTTGCTTTTTTTCTTGGTTTCGGTCACTAATAAACAATGTTGGGCATGCCCCATTGACTATTCTGTTTGATTGTAGCGGCGCATGTAAACAAGATATTGGAATATTCCTTTCCATGGATAACATTGTTTTCGGAAAGGGGAAAAACTCATGTAAATGTGGCTAATGTTACTGCTTGGAAACACTATTTAAAGGTGAAGTACATCAAGAAACGGTGCTCACCCCCCCCCCCCCCCCCCCCCCGCCCTTTTCAATATTCTACACATTATGATATTTAGTATGTAGAATAATATAAATGCCACAGATGTTTTTACTCTGCATGCAGGAAGAAACAAGCTGATTTTATTATTATGCAGTGTGCTCTCACTGCACCCGCTGAATGTTTTGATTAAAAAAAAAAAAAAAAAACAAGGCCACGGAGATATTAAAATATCCAAACTGGGTGTGCTTTTCAACTTCACCTTCAGAAAAACAAATGTAGCTGCATCTTGAACATTTATACTCTCTCACAAAGGTGAATAGTATTTGATGATATCTTCTCAAGAAACTTCAATATACCGTATTTTCTGGACTATAAGTCGGAAAAAAAAATATATATATACATAAGTCGCATTTTTTGCGGGTAATTTATTTTACAAACTACTTGCCCAAAACCGACATTACGCCATCTTGGAAGGCAAGTTCTAACAATAAAAGAATAGATGTAAGATATGCTAACACAATGCTTATTCAGTTACACAAAAAATAAACATGAACAGAAAAGGTGTCCAGTGTTTATGTAACATAAACACTTTTTTCATTTATAAGTCGCTCTGGAGTATAAGTGGCAGGAACAGCCAACCTATGAAAAAAAGTGTGACTTATAATCCGGAAAATACGCTACTTTAAAGTCATCAGTGTACAGCTTGAATAGCAATCTTATATAATAAAATAATAGCCAATTGTATAAAAGTGCCACATCATATCCCCAAGCATGTTTCACAACCATAAAGTTGTGAAAAACCTTCCGACTTAAAAAAATATTAATAAAAAAATTAACAAAATTTAAGAATTCATAAAAAAAATATTTAAATATTATTCCAGAATTATAAAAATTCTGGAAATTATTTATGGCTGATTTTTAACGACGTCACAATCACATTGCTTGAATTATGGTGTTGTAATGGTAATGGTTTAATTTCATTTGAACATGCATCAGATTACACTTGAATGCATCACATAATCAGTTCACAGTTCCACATGTCCAAAAGGAGTAGGAAGAAGCAAAGCTTATTAAATCCTACCCCTCCATCTGGTACTTTTACAATCAGTAACTGTTACATTTGTTCACTTCCTGCTTTTCTGATATAATAAAAAATTTTATTTTTTATTTTTTTTTACTTTTTATTTGTTTTTTGTCGCAATTTATTTTGTGTTGCCAGCTAATTGTATTATTTTCAGTGTATAATAAACACACACCGCTAAACAGCTGTACATTGACTACTCCAAAGTACTGCATATCAAAGTTTAATTTCATATAGTACTGTACTTTTGAGACGATAACGTGTGCTACAAAAGCAATGGCTGCTAAAAATGTGAAATGAAGGATCCCCAAAGCTAAAAAAAAAAAAAAAAAAAAAAAAAAAGCCATTCAGTGCATTAACTTGACAGTCATTTATGAAAGCAATACTGCTTGCAGAAAAAAAAACACACTTAAATGGAGATGGTTACTGTCTTAAAAATGTCAAATTGTAATAGCGTTGCTCAAAATTGCAATTGAAGCACTTTGCTTTGCAGAGTTAGTCTTTTTGCCGCTTGGGTTTTTCCACTTCTTTCCTGACTTGGCTTTTTTTGATTGGCGTAGCTCATATTTAATAGTTGTGTTTGTGGCAGATATTGCTACTAATACCGCAGTACTTATTAATTACCTGTCATCACGAGCCACCGCTTGACATGTTGTGATATTTTCTGTACTCTATGCATGTTTAAAAATATAATGTCTGCTCAGATGTTGCTCTTTGAGCTGTTAAATATTCATGAATATGTATTTTATTTTTTTTAATACACCAAAGGTATGTCACATTTAAAAAAAAAAAAAAAAAAAAAAGTTCTTACATGCTGCCTGACTTCAGAGTGTACAAATTGTTGCAATGTGAGAAAACACCTCCCTCACCTTTCAGCAACCATTTTTATTACTGTACATATAATACAGAAATCAAAGTAGTCAGTGTACAGCTTGTATAGCAGTTTATATTTACTATGAACTGAAAATTCATCAACAAACTGCTATTATTGTGTAAATGTTTGGGATGTATGGTATTAAATTATTTAATTACAATTATTTAATTTAATTAAAAAATATTTTTATTTTGTAATTTTTTTTACTTTTTATTTTTGTCACAATTTATTTTGTGTTGCCAGCTAATTATTATTTTGGTGTATAATAAATACACACTGCTATACCAGCTGTACATTGACTACTCCAGCTTTAGCGTTAGCTAAGTTTAGCAGCGCATGCTAATGCGGCTTGCAGTGGCGGCTGCTGGTCATTAAAGGAAGGGAAGCTAATATATTTACATTATTTATGTATTTATGTTTATTTATTTATTGACAACAGTTGTGACTTTTTAGAAAGACAAAGTCGCTGGGAGTCGGTAAAGTCTCTGGATCGGTTTTGAAAAACTTCCGCGGTGGTTTACACTTCAAGATCGCTGATTCGGTTATTTCACTGTCAATCAAAAAGACAGATCATCCAATCACCATGCAGAACACTGAGATGGGCGGGACAAAGCCCAGCAGTATCTTACAATGACGGTCCAGTTTCGTCGAGTGGAACATACCATTCTTTTGAAGTCGTAGAAGTAAATAAACACTCAATTTCAGTCAGTAAAAGCTCCGTGGCGCTGCGGGGGTGGATGAGAAGCAAGTCGCGTCAGTTACCTGTGATAAGTAGCTGATTCTGAACAAAAGATAAAGGTATTGTAACGCATATGTACATATACTGTACAGTACATATTCGCCATTTCTATTTTGGTATAGGTTAGAGAGACATGCCTTTTTTTATTGGTCAATAAATGGAATGAAATGTTTTTTTTTTTATTAATTTATTGCTTGTTTTTCATATTCCTGACTGCAATGTGCTTGCAGACAATTATAGTTCTATATTTAACAGATAAACATAATGTACTCAAGACAAGGTCAAAAAAAACAACAACAAATGGATTCCATAGCAGCAATATTAAGCCAAGAGGGGGCAATGTGCTAAAACTGGAACGCTCTTGCTGCCCATTTTGACCCCATATCCCCCTCTGGGCTGTTTGCAGGGAGGCACTCCAGTGAGTCCCATGCATAATGCTAAAGGGTGATTATCCATTTTCAGACCCAATAATTAGCCTCTGTGGTGTCAGGATTCGGCGTCGCCTCTGCACGGCGCATTTGGCTTGACAACTGTTAAACAGCATTAAAGCCCCTTGAAGCGCTCATTAGTTATGCCACTTGAACAGAACAATTTATATTTAAAAAAATAAGACATTAAGACTGGAGAAAAAGAAGGCTTACAGGGGAGGAAGAAAAGTTGTGGAAGTATATGCAAAGCTAACACGAACGGAAAACTAATTTAATGAAAACGGCAAATGAGAATGGGTGAAATCATCTTGTGAGAGTTATAGAAATAAAAATAATTATTGTTTGGGAGGGGCGGGGGTTATCATCTATGCCTTTTGTGAGGTCAGGGACACTCATTCAGTCCTTATGTGAAACACAAACACATTTATTTCCCTTTTCTGTGCATTATAACACAAGAAAATGAGTTAATAAGAGCTAGCTAACAATGCACATACATAATAATGCAATGCAATAATAATGTCGCCGTAACTTGGTTAATATAGAACACAAACACATATTTATTTCCCTTTTTCTGTGCATTATAACACAAGAAAATGAGTTAAGAGCTAGCTAACAATGCACATAATAATTTAATGCAATAATAATGTCGCCGTAACTTGGTTAATATAGAACACAAACACATATTTATTTCCCTTTTCTGTGCATTATAACACAAGAAAATGAGTTAATAAGAGCTAGCTAACAATGCACATACATAATAATGCAATGCAATAATAATGTCGCCGTAACTTGGTTAATATAGAACACAAACACATATTTATTTCCATTTTCTGTGCCTTATAACACAAGAAAATGAGTTAATAAGAGCTAGCTAACAATGCACATAATGCAATGCAATAATAATGTCGCTGTAACTTGGTTAATATAGAACACAAACATATTTATTTCCATTTTCTGTGCATTATAACACAAGAAAATGAGTTAATAAGAGCTAGCTAACAATGCACATAATAATGCAATGCAATAATAATGTCGCCGTAACTTGGTTAATATAGAACACAAACACATATTTATTTCCCTTTTTCTGTGCATTATAACACAAGAAAATGAGTTAAGAGCTAGCTAACAATGCACATAATAATTTAATGCAATAATAATGTCGCCGTAACTTGGTTAATATAGAACACAAACACATATTTATTTCCCTTTTCTGTGCATTATAACACAAGAAAATGAGTTAATAAGAGCTAGTTAATAAGAGCTAGCTAACAATGCACATACATAATAATGCAATGCAATAATAATGTCGCCGTAACTTGGTTAATATAGAACACAAACACATATTTATTTCCATTTTCTGTGCATTATAACACAAGAAAATGAGTTAATAAGAGCTAGTTAATAAGAGCTAGCTAACAATGCACATAATGCAATGCAATAATAATGTCGCCATAACTTGGTTAATATAGAACACAAACACATATTTATTTCCCTTTTCTGTGCATTATAACACAAGAAAATGAGTTAAGAGCTAGCTAACAATGCACATAATAATTTAATGCAATAATAATGTCGCCGTAACTTGGTTAATATAGAACACAAACACATATTTATTTCCCTTTTCTGTGCATTATAACACAAGAAAATGAGTTAATAAGAGCTAGTTAATAAGAGCTAGCTAACAATGCACATACATAATAATGCAATGCAATAATAATGTCGTCGTAACTTGGTTAATATAGAACACAAACACATATTTATTTCCCTTTTTCTGTGCATTATAACACAAGAAAATGAGTTAAGAGCTAGCTAACAATGCACATAATAATTTAATGCAATAATGTCGCCGTAACTTGGTTAATATAGAACACAAACACATATTTATTTCCCTTTTCTGTGCATTATAACACAAGAAAATGAGTTAATAAGAGCTAGTTAATAAGAGCTAGCTAACAATGTACATACATAATAATGCAATGCAATAATAATGTCGCCGTAACTTGGTTAATATAGAACACAAACACATATTTATTTCCATTTTCTGTGCATACCCGGAGAAAATCCCGGAAAACATGCCAACTCCACACAGAGATGGCCGAGGGTGGAATCGAACTCAGGTCTCCTAGCTGTGAGGCCTGCGCGCTAACCACTCACTATTATTTTTGGTATTTGGGTATTTTTGTGAGGGCTATAGCATCAAAATAGCCATTTCTGTTGTTAGCTAGCTCCTATTAACTATTTTAATATAATTTTACTCATACCGATCGAGGGTGGAATTGAACTCTGTCTCCTAGCTGTGAGGCCTGCACACTAACCACTAGTCCGCCATGCAGCCATAAATGGAACAATTGCTTTTTTTTAGGTATTTTTGTAAGGCCTACAGCATCAAATTAGGTATTTCTGTTGTTAGCTAGCTCCTATTAACTAATTTTCTTGTCCTCGAATTATAATTGATGGACAAAAGTGCAGTTCCCCTTTAAGCGTGCCACGATTTAACCTTGGTTATATTCTCTGATTATTTATTCATCAGAAAAAAAAAAAATCTGTGTCGTAGTGAATAGCTGCATTTAGCCGTTTATGAACAGCTGCTAGTTCATCTATTACCTTCAAGTATTAATACTTGTTGCGTGGATAAATGGCCGCCATTGGATATATGTGCTCAATCGGATCGGAGACCTTCATGCCGGAATGTCCCAAACAATCCCACACCTTCAAATCTAGTTTAGAATACTTTTAGTCCTTTTGAGTTGAAATAATGTTTACATTGGAGCCTTTCTGGTTCATATTTTGCAACAAAATAAAATTTTTTGTATGGTTATCGTTAGTACTAAGTACTTCTCAGTGCATCCTTGCTGTAAATACGTGTGCGTGTATAAGGAGGAAGAGGAGAATGTGAGGATAATTTAATTATGGAGCAGATAGAGAAGGTTCCCGGGGTTAATATCCTGCATGCACTCTGCTCCTCCCCGGACAGACTAATTGCTTTAAGCACATTAGAAACTTTATTGACTGCAATGGCCTTTTTACGGCATTACGTTTCTCTCTCTCTCTCGTGCTATCTATCCGTCTTTCACTCCAACTTCAACCTCATCTGCCCATCCTGAAGGCACGTCTAAATGTGATGAGATTTTGTATATTAAGACGCCTCATCTACGGAGGCTTGATTGGCAGGTGATTAACTCATCTTAACCCACGAGACTCCTTCATCCTCGCGCTAAATGACGCCATAAAAGTTCCTCTTGATGTTCCAACAACTCGTTCAAGTAAGGGGGGGGGTATGTGTTGAAGAAAAAAAAAAAAAAGCACATCCCCCTCAATTTCCCTTTCCATGTGCCGAGATCAATCCTCTCCGCACACCCCCTCTCCATTTTCACTGCCATACCTCTTAATGAGGATGGAGGTGAATGGAAGGAGTTATTAAAAAGTCTTCACCTTCCTCCCGGGACTGCTAAAGAGGAATTATACTCAACTAAGTGCACTTATAGCCACACTTGGAAGTTATTTCACATTTCTGCCACCATAAATCCACATTCTGACAGCAGTAGAAAATCATTTCAGTATTTCAGTGTTTCTCTCCCTCGCTTTTTTTTTTGTGGGAGAGTTTTATTAAAAGCTATGCAATTTTTTGAGGAGAATTACAGCTGTTATTAAGTTATTTTGTGCAGATTAATTATTAATTCATTCATTTTCTACCCCTTTTTCCTCGCAGGGGGTGCTGGAGTCTACCCCAGCTGTCTTTGGGGGCGAGAGGCGATGTACACCCTGGACTTGTTGCTAGCCAATCACAGGGCACATATGCACAAACAACCATTCACACTCACATTCATACCTATGGACAATTTGGAGTCGCTAATTAACCTAGCATGTTTTTTTGGAATGTAGGAGGAAACCGGAGTACCCGGAAGAAAAAAAACACGCATGCACGGGGAGAACATGCAAACTCCGCACAGAGATGGCTTAGGGTGGAATCGAACTCGGGTCTCCGAGCTGTGCTAAAACTATTAGCCGCAGCCTGGATGTATTGCAATCAAATGTAAACACAGTGTAATCTCTGTTAGCATATTTTTTGGTTTATGTCGAATTTACTCAAAAATGTTGCTTAGCATAGACTAGCATGAGTGGAATTGAACCCTAGTCTCCTTGCTGTGAGGTCTGCGCGCTAACCACTAGACCGCCGCGCCGCTACTTTTACATACACCATATACATAAGACTTATCACAATTGCAGTAATTAGTATGAATTGAGGTGCGTCATCATTGTTCCTCGTCCAGCGGTCCAGTCTAATAACTCTTGCACGATGCGGATGGAGGCGGGCAGTGGGTCGACATCCGTTACAATAACTCATGCAGCTAATGAGAAAGCAAGAGGCTTGACTTGTCACATGCAGACCATCACGTCTGCTAAAATGGATGGATGACACCGAGATGTCATTAGCAGTTCTTAGAGGGCCCAATGCAGTACGTCAGTCAGGTCTCCTAGTAGTGTCTTTGCATCCAGCACCATCTGGTGGCAGCTGGAGCAACTACAATAACACCAAAAGTATAATGAGCACTTTCACTCTTAAGGGGGGAGAATCAGAGGTCACTGAATTTGGACCGAAGAGAGGACCTCAATGTTTTGTTTAGCTTTTCTGAAGAGGCAAGCATCAGGCAGAAGTGGTTGAAGTTCCTGATTCCTGGCAAGTAAGAGGAACAAAAAAATGCTGGTCCGCAGGTCTGTTTTGTGAACATGGCTGAAGCTGGACTATCCGCCAACGTCTCTCCAATATTTCTTGGTCATCTTGAAGAATCAGAAGATCAAGCTGTAATTTGTGTAATCGCAAAAAATCAGCTCGGCAGTTGTCCAGAAGTCCAAAATGCTCGGGAGTGTGACCAATTACAACCTGGAGGAGGGCCGAGGGTGGAGTCTGAAGTCCAATGTCTCTCCAACGTTACTTGGTCATCTTGAAGAATCAGAAGATCAAGCTGTAATCTGTGTAATCGGAAAAAATCAGCTTGGCAGCTGTCCAGAAGTCCAAAATGCTCAGGAGTGTGACCAATCACAACCTCGAGGAGGGCTGAGGGTGGAGTAAATTCAACACACGGCTGAAGTCCAATGTCTCTCCAACGTTTCTTGGTCATCTTGAAGAATCAGAAGATCAAGCTGTAATTTGTGTAATCGGAAAAAATCAGCTCGGCAGCTGTCCAGAAGTCCAAAATGCTCGGGAGTGACACCAATCACCACCTAGAGGAGGGCTGAGGATGGAGTAAATTCAACACACAGCTGAAGTCTGAAGTCCAATGTCTCTCCAACGTTACTTGGTCATCTTGAAGAATCAGAAGATCAAGCTGTAATTTGTGTAATCGCAAAAAAAATCAGCTCGGCAGCTGTCCAGACGTCCAAAATGCTCGGGAGTGTGACCAATCACAACCTCGAGGAGGGCTGAGGGTGGAGTAAATTCAACACACGCCTGAAGTCTGAAGTCTATTGCTGAAGTCCAACGTCTCTCCAACGTTACTTGGTCATCTTGAAGAATCAGAAGATCAAGCTGTAATTTGTGTAATCGGAAAAAATCAGCTCGGCAGCTGTCCAGAAGTCCAAAATGCTCGGGAGTGTGACCAATCACAACCTCGAGGAGGGCCGAGGGTGGAGTAAATTCAACACACGCCTGAAGTCTGAAGTCCATTGATGAAGTCCAACGTCTCTCCAACGTTACTTGGTCATCTTGAAGAATCAGAAGATCAAGCTGTAATTTGTGTAATCGGAAAAAAAATCAGCTCGGCAGCTGTCCAGACGTCCAAAATGCTCAGGAGTGTGACCAATCACAACCTGGAGGAGGGCTGAGGGTGGAATAAATTCAACACACGCCTGAAGTCTGAAGTCCATTGCTGAAGTCCAACGTTTCTTGGTCATCTTAAAGAACCAGAAGATCAAGCTGTAATTTGTGTAATCGGAAAAAAAAATCAGCTCGGCAGCTGTCCAGAAGTCCCAAATGCTCGGGATTGTGACCAATCACAACCTAGAGAAGGGCGGAGGGTGGAGTAAATTCAACACACGGCTTGGGCGGGGGGCAGGAAATCCATGGAAATACTGCAGAAAGGTGCAGAATCTGGAAGATCTAGAAACCTCAATACAAATTAGCATAATAGACACCAAAATGCTAATTTGTGTTAATTTGCAGGTTTTGTCAGCCATAATTTTTAAAAGGAGACCTACTTTTTTTTAATGCCCCCCCCCATCAAAATGAACTGCTCCAAACTAGAATCTATGTAAAAGAGAATTTATTTTATCAGTAGAAGCCATCTGATTGAATAAGGGCATATATTTGCATCCTGTTATACAAAGAGTAAACACAGCTTTATACAAAACGTGGCGAGACGATTGCCGCAGTGATTTTTTGCCAAATCTGTTTTTCTCGCCCGCAGAGTTGACAAGCATCAACCTAGCGATAGAAAGAAAAAAAAAAAAAGGTCAAGTCCCGCTGTTCCATTTGATATGTGAAGCACCTTGCTGTGATGATGACTTCATTTGCAATTCAGTGTCTATAAGGGCTGCGATGGCGAAAAACTTCAAGAACGCATGAATATGCTAACGACCTTCATTGGGCGAGTCAAAGAACCTGACTTGATGGCCGATGTTAGAATACCCAAGGCTCCTCACATGTTTCTCGACTTAGTTTTGAAAATTATATATTTTATATTTATCATAATTTGTTGTTTAAATTAAAACAAAAATGTAAAACAAGCAACAGAGGAAGACGCAAACAAATAACTGTATAGCTTTAAATGTCTGTCTTATTTATTTTTATTTTTTTTGCTTTGATGAATTCAAGCCCAAACAAAGTGCGCTTGAACTGACATTCTTTTGCATTCTTTTGTTCAAAAAATGCAGCAGCGTCCTCGGAGATGTTTGCCACTGTCGCTCCACTTGATTTACACCGAGGGATAATAAAGCTGTCATTTTCCACCGCGTTTCTACTCGCGCAAAGTGCAGTGTGTACAAAAGGAACGCCTGGCAAGGTGATCTATCACCAGGCTTTTTTTCCATACGCACTATCCTTTTGTTTAAACTCCAGTTCTTTATATCTTCTTGGAAGTGATGAATATCTGACTTGAAAACACTCAAAAAGAAGCATACTTCATGCTGAAAGATGGCGGGAAAAAAGGGTAGGAATTCAAACATTTACTCATTTAAACCATGATGGCATCCATTAGGTAACTGTTACTACAGTAAACCTCGGATATATCGGATTCAATTGTTCCCACTGGTTTTGTCCGATATAAGCGAAATCCGTTATATGCGTATACCGGAAAATGTCAGTTTTAAGCATATATCGGATTTATATCCGGTTTATGCGTAAATCGGATTTTACTTGCACGCGCAGGCAACGCTGCAAATGACGTCGTATAACGGCCTGTCACGATTCGGCGAATCGGAGCGCCACGATGCGGCCATCCGATATATGCGAGGGAAATTTAATGGAAATGCATTGGAACGGGACTGGAGATTTTGTCCGAAATAGCGGAAATCCGTTATAAAAAATCCGATATATGCAATGAAATTTTATTGGAAGTGCATTACAGAAAAATTGGTTCTTTTTTATCTGTCCGTTGTGAGTGAATTTCGATATATCCGAGTCCGATATATCCGAGGTTTACTGTAGTTCATTAATCTGTTCTGACTGTTGGGAAGAAAACAAAGATTTTCTCTTAATATGTCTATAATAGGGGCGGCACAGTGGTCGAGTGGTTAGCGCGCAGACCTCACAGCTAGGAGGACCAGGGTTCGATTCCACCCTCGGCCATCTCTGTGTGGAGTTTGCATGTTCTCCCCGTGCACTACAGAGTCAACCCCCTGCTAGCGTCATAAACCGGGGGGATAGAGCTGACGGACAATGACATCCGGTTCCGGTTTCCATGCTAACTGGGACTTTTTGTGATGCTAACACAGTTGGACTCATGCTAGTCTATGCTAGGCAACATTTTTGAGTAATTCGACAAAAAACAAAAAAATACGCTAGCAGAGATTACACTGTGTTTACATTTGAAATTTAATACATCCGGGCTGCGGCGAATGGTTAGCACAGCTAGGAGACCCGAGTTCGATTCCACCCTAGGCCATCTCTGTGTGGAGTTTGCATGTTCTCCCTGTGCATGCGTGGGTTTTCTCCGGGTACTCCGGTTTTCTCCCACATTCCAAAAACATGCTAGGTTAATTAGCGACTCCAAATTGTCCATAGGTATGAATGTGAGTGTGAATGGTTGTTTGTCTATATGTGCCCTGTGATTGGCTGGCCACCAGTCCAGGGTGTACCCCGCCTCTCGCCCGAAGACAGCTGGGATAGGCTCCAGAACCCCCGCGACCCCGGTAGAAAATGAATGAATGAATGTCTATAATATTGGATAATACAAGTGTAAAAGTGACTATAGGGGTGTTACTTCAGTGTCTGCAGGGCTCTAATAATGGTAAAACTAGTATTTAGATGTTTTCTTGTCATGAAAGGGTCCGGGATTGTGAACTACACCTTAGTATGAGTAAAAGATGACTCCTCATGGAAGTTGAGGAATGGAAAGAAAGGGATCTGTTGGGATCCTGACATAAGTACGAAAATATTCAGGTTATTCTTGTTGAATCCTACTTCATGTATCGTGTTTTGCGTCTGATTAGCCAATTACTTGCGATAAACAATTGGATTTGTGACCTGGAGGCGGCTCGGGAGTTGAGTAAATTACCCAGACCGTTTCGGCGGCAGGCAGGAAAATCCACGGAAACACTGCAAGGAATAGGTGCAGAACCTGGAAGATCTAGAAAGCTTTCAGTGCGGGTTATCATGTGTAGTCCAGAACTAAATACAGGAAGACACCTTACATACATATGTACTATTCAAAGGTGGAAAAACTTCCATACTGTGTGCATACAAACTTATAACATACTGAGAAATAATAGACTTACATGTAAAGTATTTTATTTTATTTTTTCAGTGACGTTCTGTGAGGTTTATGGCTCGAGGCGCTGACTGCACATCCCGGGATGCAAGTGACTTATCTACAGCGACAGCTAGTTAAATTATTAAAAATACTTTTTAGAAGTAGTATAGTGGAAGAAAAACCGGCAATGGCTCCACTTTTAACACAGTAATGTGAATATGACAACATTTAATGAAATGTATTGACGCAAATTTAACCATAATTTTAAGGGCATGACCTCCGTCCATCCATCCAGCTATCCATCGCTTGACCTCACTTGGGTCGCGAGGGTATATGCTTGAGCCTATCCCAACTGAGCGGTCACCATAAACTCTTCTTCTTTCTCCTCAGGGGTCGCCACAGCAAATCAACCGCCTCCATCCAACCCTGTCTTCTGCATCTCAGTCTGGCCTCTCTGACTTTATCTCCAAGGCCTCTAACACGTAATGTCCCTCTGATGTACTCCGTTCCTGATCCTATCCATCATGGTCACTCCCAATGAGAACCTCAGCAGAGCACACACAGTAGAAAAACAACCATTCAAACTCATAACTCATACATATGGACAATTTCGAGTCTCCGGTTAACCGAATGTGAATATTTTTGGAATGTGGGAGGAAACCGTAGTACCCAGAGAAAAGTCACGCACGCATGGGAAGAACATGCAAACTCCACACACTGAAACTAGGGCCTGTTTTTGGAGAAATATTTTTTTAGGACAAAATTAAATATATATTATTTTGTTTTCATATTGGGGAACACCATTGCAACCTTTTGGGTGTTGCCTCAAAAGACCTCTATAAAACCCATCTTTTGCATAATTTTTCTTTTTTTTTTATCAGTTTAATTAATTTCACAACATATTTATGAAACTGAATGCAAACGTTTCAGTGATTAATGAAGAAAAAATGCATACAAACCAATAGAGGCCTCTTCTCTGGGAAGTATGAGAGTAACCACAAAAAAAAAAAAAAAAAACTCTTCCAGCCTTATATGGGCATATGTCTCTCAAAGATGATGTCACAAACCGCCGGGCTCCCCAATCAAAGGAAGGCCACACAAAGGGTGTGTTCTCGTCTCGGCCAATAAAGCCACGCTCAAGGAAGATGTGTACAACTTGACAAACTTTGGCATGCGGAGCTATGCGTGACATGTAGCGGAATGTTCCACCCAGCTAAAACCGCCAAAAGGGGCCATTTTGCACCAGTGTAGAATTTAAGAAGGAATGAGACCCAATTGAGAAGCTGGCCAGGCTCGAAAAACATGAGGCATTGAGCAGCTGGTTTGGGGTATTAGCATCGGAAAACAGCTGCAAGGCAGAAGCGCAGCAGAAAGCTCGCTATCGGACCGACTGACAACTTCCTGTGTTTGCACTATGGGGAAGTCAGGTAAGTGGAAAGATGGATACTTTATTAACGTCCGAGAGAGCCACTTCAAAGTATGTGCAAGCTGTAAATCAAATTACTAGTTTAGCAGGGGGGGGTTGTGGCTTTTTGAATGTGCCTATTGTGTCGGAGCGGAGGAGAAAAGAGCAGTGAGTGATGGCACCACACTTGGGCAACACAGAATCCTCTGTCTGGTTCTCCAAACGACCACACTCAAAGCTCTTGTATGGATTCCGCAATAACATTTATTGAAGCCCGTGTTCAATAGTCCTGTCTCTCTTTTCGCCAGGCTGATGTCTGACATTGCCTCCCGTCTGTCTTGTCTCTCAGCCTCAAAGCAATTTGCAGAGGAGGTGCTGCGGCGCCATAACGAGCACAGGAAGAAGCACCAGGCTCCACCACTCAAGCTGAGCGGCAAACTGAACAGAGAGGCCACCCGGTGCGCTCACATACACACACACGTGCAATGTTGTATACACACCGGCGATATAGGGAAAATGTCAAAGGGATTCAAACCGCTGTGGCCAATACCCACAAAATGATTCTTTGTGTGAAAATGTGCTGCGCTTATTTTGAAGATTCAACATAAGAATGCTACTAGGTGACGTTGAGCAGCAGCATTTTAATCACAGTTTGGGCTTTGTACCTCCTAACTGTTACACTAACTAATCCACAGGTACTAAAGGAAGATTTTGGGCTTCGTACCTCCCAACTGTTACAGTAACTAATCCACAGGTACTAAAGGAAGATATTTGGCTTTGTACCTCCCAACTGTTACAGTAACTAATCCACAGGTACTAAAGGAAGATATTTGGCTTTGTACCTCCAAAGTGTTACACTAACTAATCCACAGGTACTAAAGGAAGATATTGGGCTTCGTACCTCCCAACTGTTACAGTAACTAATCCACAGGTACTTAAGGAAGATATTTGGCTTTGTACCTCCTAACTGTTACAGTAACTAATCCACAGGTACTTAAGGAAGATATTTGGCTTCGTACCTCCTAACTGTTACACTAACTAATCCACAGGTACTAAAGGAAGATATTTGGCTTCGTACCTCCCAAGTGTTACAGTAACTAATCCACAGGTACTTAAGGAAGATATTTGGCTTCGTACCTCCCAAGTGTTACAGTAACTAATCCACAGGTACTTAAGGAAGATATTTGGCTTTGTACCTCCTAACTGTTACAGTAACTAATCCACAGGTACTTAAGGAAGATATTTGGCTTTGTACCTCCTAACTGTTACAGTAACTAATCCACAGGTACTAAAGGAAGATATTTGGCTTTGTACCTCCTAACTGTTACAGTAACTAATCCACAGGTACTAAAGGAAGATATTTGGCTTTGTACCTCCTAACTGTTACAGTAACTAATCCACAGGTACTAAAGGAAGATATTTGGCTTCGTACCTCCCAAGTGTTACAGTAACTAATCCACAGGTACTAAAGGAAGATATTGGGCTTCGTACCTCCTAATTGTTACAGTAACTAATCCATAGGTACTAAAGGAAGATATTGGGCTTCACACCTCCTAAGTGTTACACTAACTAATCCAAAGGTACTAAAGGACGATATCCCTTATTATTAGCCTTTTACAGTCATTCCAAATTGCATGTTTACCATCCAAAGGTGACATTTACAACTCGGGACATCCCTTTTGATATTGTATTTCTTTGTCCCGCTAAAGCTATGCTGAGAGTTTGGCTAGCACGCGCATTCTAAAACACAGTGAGGAGTCCAGCAAGGGGACCTGTGGAGAGAATCTGGCATGGGCCTCCTATGACCAATCAGGTATGTAGTCAATGTACTGAAAACCAAACTGTGAAAATGGTTTTCTTAATTAGTTGGTCAGTTTATTTACCAAAGCCCAACGTGTCATGGTGGCCATATTGATGTATTTCATTCATTCATTCATTTTCTACTGCTTATCTTCACGAGGGTCGCGGGGGTTGCTGGAGCCTATCCCAGCTGTCTTCGGGCGAGGGTACACCCTGGACTGGTGGCCAGCCAATCACAGGGCACATATAGACAAACAACCATTCACACTCACATTCATATCTATGGACAATTTGGAGTCGGCAATTAACCTAGCATGTTTAGTACCTGGAGAAAACCCACGCATGCACGGGGAGAACATGCAAACTCCACATAGAGATGGCCGAGGGTGGAATTGAACTTGGGTCTCCTAGCTGTGAGACCTGCTTGCTAACCACTTGTCCGTTGTATTACAATCAAATGTACATAAATACAGTGGAATCTCTGTTAGCGTATTTTTTGGTTTATGTCGAATTTACTCAAAATTGCCTAGCATAGACTAGCATGAGTCCAACTGTGTTAGCATCACAAAAAGTCCCCGTTAGCATGGAAACCGTAACCGGATGTCATTGTCCGTTAGCTCTATCCCCCCGGTCTATGACGCTAGCAGGGGGTTGACTCTGTAGTGTTTTGCTAACTAACACCATTACATCACAAGCCTCGCTTTTGCAAGTCCACACAGAGATGCCCAAGCGGGGAGTCGAACTCCGGTCTACCCGGGCTAAATTCATTCTCATTCTCCCAATTGATGAGGAGCACCGGTCGTGTCATTTCCTGTCAGTATTTGCACTGTAAACCTTCCCCCGTGGACACCACTGTCTCGTATGAGGAGGTATCAAGCGGGTCGCTAATGACACCCTTCTTATCGAGAAGCTACCGTCTTTTTATTCTCTTCCATTTTAGAGCTCAGACAGCGTGATTCACTACCGAAATATGCGACACTCTGAGTCATAAAGCATCTCCTATGGTGCCGCACGGGGGTGACCAAAAGTGCAGCATTGTAAATAAAAACGTACCCCGCGGGGATTTGCGCTGATCAAAAAAGATTCAGTGACAATGCTGTCATTGTGATTATGGCGGATGACGGAAGACTGATGGTGATGGCGCTCTAAATTGAGGTTGCTGTCTACGCAGGGAAGGATGTGGCCGACCGCTGGTACGATGAAGTCAAACAGTACAACTTCAGCTCTCCTGGATTCTCGTCTGGCACTGGTGAGGCCCTCCTTTTAATCACTCTTTTCATATTGGAGGAACGCCGGGTATAGATGACCGCTCGTTTATCTTCATCATGTGGAGGGGTGGCAAATTTCCTGTGGGAGAAACCATTACGTTTTGGCAACTGTAGAAACTTCTGCAGAATTCAAAAGTACCATCTGTGTAATTGTAAATTATCACTTTTCTTTGAGAGTTTTTAGTGTTTAATAGTGCTTTATCCGCACTTTTTGCTCCGTTGTTTACACTCAGCTGTTAGCTTTGAGCACCCCTTGGATACGTTGAGCAAACAGAGATCCCCGCGGAGATACGAAGGAGGAGAGGCCATTAAAAACTGTTGTGAAAATCGACACTTGTGCAAATACAAAAATACTACCTCGCCAGCCGACCGTTGAATCATCGTGGAATCCCTCAAAGACGCTAACCCAGCTAACTTTAAGCACCTCTTGGCTACACCGAGCAAACGGAGATCCCCGTGGCGATACGGAGGAGGAGAGGCTGTGTTAACGCAAAGCGGAATTGGCCATTAAAAACTTGTGAAAATCGACATTTGTACAAATACAAATACAAAAATACTATCTCCCCAGCAAACCGTTGAATCATCGTGGAATACCTCAAAGACGCTAACCCAGCCTGTTAACTTTGAGCACCCCTTCTCTACGCCGAGCAAACAGAGATCCCTGTGGCGATACGGAGGAGGAGAGGCTGTGTTAACGCAAAGCGGAATTGGCCATTAAAAACTGTTGTGAAAATCGACATTTGTGCAAATACAAAAATACTATCTCCCCAGCCGACTGCTGAATCATCGTGGAATCCCTCAAAGACGCTAACTCCGCCCCTTCCTGAGCTAAACAATATGCCACAGCGCCAACCTGAAACACTGCCGCAGTTGGCGTAATAACGTAAAAACATATCCGACACGTCAGCGGAGCATGCATGGAAGTCGGTTAGCTTAGTTTAGCAGAGCATGCTAGGATGAGTTGAGTGTGTTTATAGCATTTTGCTTCACCTAAATCAATCAGTTTATTTATATAGCGCTAAATAGCAACAGTTATCCGAGATGCTTCCACAAAAAATAAACACTGTGCTTCCCGTTCTTCTACTTCCTCCCATTTCCTTCCCCGTTCTTTCTCAGTATTCACCCTGCGTAATGTATTCTGTCGCCCATTAACCGAGACATGCGTGAGGTTGTTGTTGTCATGCCGATGTCACGCTTCCATCACAATGTGACCTGTCCGTCTCCGGAGATCAACCGTGGATAAACCGACGTACCAATCATATTCATGCAGGCGTCTTCTAAATTCTTCTAAATACATTCTAGGCTGCTCAATGTCAAGCAAAGTGTCAACCTCACTCCCGGCTGCTCGTCATGCTGATTCGTGCTTGACTAATGTCGGAAAAAAACGTTGACCGAGAGTGGTGTTTAAAGGTGGATTGTGTAAATATTTAAAGGGGAATCGCTTTGTTGTAGGGTTCAACTGAAAGTCTTTACTTCCTGGAGAGCTGCGCTTTGCATTTTCAAAGAAATACTTGTAATATTCAATAATAATATAATAATTTGTGGAATACAGTTATATGTATATAACTGTACACCCATTCATGTGTGTATAAATATGCTAATTTAGCCAGCCTGGGAACCTGACTCCATTAAAGCAGCACACATGCATCAATTGCGCCCTCTGCTGATCCTTATGGTGAACTACTACTAATAGGTTGCTATTGCAAAGAGTAATTTATTGACTCATTTAATTTATTTTGTAACAAATTGTGCTTTTAGGTCATTTCACAGCCATGGTGTGGAAGAGCAGTACAAAGCTGGGTGTCGGTAAAGCCACCGCATCGGACGGCTCCTCCTTTGTGGTGGCCAGATACTTTCCAGCTGGGAATATCACCAACCAGGGACACTTTGACAACAACGTCCTTCCAGCTAAAGCTCCTGGATCTCCATCTTAATGATGCAAAGCCTTTTTTGAGTCCATTCCTGGCCTGCATTGGACTGAAATTATGAGTGTTTTGCTATTTTGGACATGAACGGTACATTGCTTAGAGAAATATGATGACTACTGTTTGCTAACACGTAACACTATGTTTTTTTTTTTTACATATTGACTCATACCTTCTGTGTTTTGTTTACTAGTACTTAAAGAGGAAAAACTGTACAAAAATGTTGTAATCCATCCATTTAGTTAATAAAATTGACAACAAACATAGTGTTTGCTTTGCCTGTTTCAACCCATGCTGGTTTCCAGCAAACGTGGATTTGTGTAATATCCATTGAGTAAACAAAAGGTGAAGCCGAAATATAATGCATTCCTCTAGGGGGCGCCAGAGGGCTTCTTTATGTGGTTAAAAAAAACCATTTAAAAAAATAAGCTAACGTTTAGCTAGTACCTTCAAGTGTCAAACTTTTATAATCCTCCAACGGTTTACGTATTAGTATTGTATTACTACATTGTAATATTGTATTTAAACCCTAAGACGGAAACAAAGTGCGGGAAAGTTTTATTTGAACCCCAATTAATGTTTCTAAACGGAAACACTGTATATGTACATGCTTGTGTACTACAAGACCCACAATGCATTGCGATAACTGGTGACTCGTCACAGCCGTTAACTTGTTCCTGCCCGCATCCGTCGCCCTTTAATTCGAATCAACTTGAGGTATTTGTATGACTTAAATATATATATTTTTTGTTTTATTCACATTACCGTGTATAATTGTGTCGTAAAGGTGTGTCAAAACGCAAGCTAGCGAGATAAAGCGTAAATTGTTGGTACGTTTAGTCCAGACATTTAAGCTAACTGTTGTGCAATGATTCCAATTATCCACAGCTTGGCATCCTAACAGACTTTATTTAGATTTAGCAGGTTTTGGAGATGCGACATACAGTAGCAGCGATACAGCGTGGTCTTCAGGCTTTAGGGGTCGAGGAGGAGATTCGAATAATCCCCACCATTCACATAGTCAGCTCCTGGAAGAAAGTAGAAGAGTAATATGTAAAATGGGACCAGTCCAGCACTTCATTATGAAGTTCTACTGCCATCTAGTGGAGAGAAACTGTCATGACAAGATGCTGAGTAGAACCGAAGAGGTACAATGTGAGTGTTATTGGGGAGAAATTCCACTTGTCATTGTCCTCCATTCTTTCCCTTCCACTCAACCCCCCCCCCACCCACCCCGTTGCTTGTCTGTGACTAATTATTCAGCCATCTGCCCTCCCGTTCGCTCCCTGCTCACCATGATGGTGTTCACAATGTCGTTCTTGTTGTGTTTCAGCGCACGCACGGCCTTGGCTCGAGACACGTTAGCCTGAGCCATCACCAGCTCGATATCCCTCTGCTCCAGACCCCCTTCGTCCACCTGGAAACGGACACTAAACGGTTAGAGACAATGTTGCATGTTAAAGAAAGAAGTGAGCGCTCTACTGTGTACCTCCTCTTCTTCTTCTTCACTCTCCTCCTTGATGCGGAGGCTGGGTGGGACAGGAGGCGCCAAGGGAGTCGAGGTCACAGGCACCTTGAATTTCTCTGCAGCAGCTTTGTGAGCCTGTTGAGAAAGATCCTCGATCTGGGTGGAAGATAGTAAAGAGGAATTAGCAATAAAGGAAACAAGCAAAAGGAAACAAAAATACTTACCTTAGCTTCCCCAAATACAATATAAATGTCCGACGCGGGGCTTTTAAATACGTCAGGTCGGCTGATGACAAACAGGATACTCTTGGACTTCCTTATGGTGATTCTCGTCACACCGTGGACTGGCTTTAGACCCAGTTTAGACATGGCCTACGCATACGCATACACAGAGCAGCTACATAAAGTACAGTCAAGTACGCATTGGTTGGTGTTTTTAATCCCACCTTACGGGCCTTCTTCTCACTGCGGCTCTGTTTTGGTCTGTTCAGGCCTTCGTCTGCAGAGGAGAGAAGCTGCAGGACAGGCGCAGGCTATTTTTAGGAAAAATGACACAAAAAAAGTCCTCAACCTAATTAACTAAAAATATTAATGAGGTAGGAGGTCGTATTCGGAAAGAACAAAAGTCAGTGTGTCCCACAAGACTGGATTCTATCTGAGGCTTTGGGTTGGCGTTCCAATTTGCATAGTTGATGCAAAACTACTAGAGTGGATGTTTTTGAAAAGTCCGACTTGTCCACTGTGTGGACAGGACAGGTACAGCCCATAATAATATCTGAATAAAATTCATTTATTCAAAATAAATGAATGTACCGTAGCATATACCCCAAGAGCTCATCTTAATGTAGGAAATAATTAGGGTTGTCAAAGTTAACGTATTAATGACTCATTAACGGAAGTTCCCTTTAACGGCGACACATTTTTCCATGTGACATTAACGTGCACTGACAAATTGCAAATCGCATTAAACATTCAAAAACTGTGGAAATAGAGTATTGTAACATAATAATATTTACAGTAATATAATGATTGATTTCTATGTATTTCAATGTTTTTTTAAGAGAAATGAAATTTGGATGAAATGTTTTATGACTATTGCCCTGTTTTAGGAATTTTAATTTGTACATTTCACAAACATTTAAAACCAGTATTGTAAATAAACAAATCTTATTTTGATCTGACACAAATAAACAAAAACATGTTAGTGTGAGAGGTCTCACTCGCTCACATTTTGTATTTTCTGAACATTTGTGGGCAAGTTTAAGAGCTAATATGCGAATCATGAAGAAAAATTGTAATACAAAAATATGCTTGATTTATGCTAATATTATTAGCATATTATATATTATGCTAATATGCTAATGTTTTGCATAAAATTAGATTTTTTGTAATTATCGTTGTAGTTGCACATCAAATCTTTTACCATGAAGAGATTTCCCCTACTTATTATAGATAAAAACTTATTTCCATCTGTGATTAAATGCGATTAATTGTGAGTTAACTGTGGACAAAATGTGATTAATCACAATCAAAAAATTTAATCGATTGACAGCCTTAAAAATAATGCATGTTTGTGCAATTGGTTTACTAGAAGTCATGAAGTATATAGTACAATATCTGTATTAAAAAGTGTATATATATATATATATATTATTGTGATCATGACTGGATTTTTGTAGAACTGCATCGTTTAGAGTACTGTTCATAATGTTTTGACTCTCCTTATGTGACCCAAAGGTAGTACTTGAACAGTTCCGTACACCCACCTCAGGTTGAAGAGGTCTCACCGGCTCGGCTTCCTCGAGCTCAGGGACTGACCCTTCACTCTCCGACTCGTTACAGGAAGCCACAACGGAACCTGGACTGTGGTTGGTTGAACAGCCAGACGCTTTGTCGGTTGGCTGATGAGAAGAGAAAGGCTGAGTTTCCTTTTGATCAGACGGACTGGTTTTCTCCGGTCGGTTTCCGGTTTTCCCTTTGAGAACAGACCCTCGACTATGTCGGGGGAGTCCACAATCCTCTTCGCTGCTGTCCGTTCCCGTCTCTGCTAGGGTGAAGTCTTAAAAAGCACATATTTATTGATCATTCATCGAGATGGGAATATTGGTTATTGATTTCTTACCTTTGGTTATGTCCTTTGGACAACCTTGCTTGGTTTGTTTGGGAGTCTGTGAGAAGGATCGGTTACGGCAAGAAGGAATGGAAGATGACTCCTGGGTTGGCTCGGATGGACTACTCTGCATCCCAGATGATTGACAGAATGAGGCTTGCTGACTAGTTGGACAGGTTGTGTGGGATGTCGCTAGCGAAGATAGCGAGTGCTGGACCGAAAGCAGAGGTTGGGATTCTTGCACAGGCGTGGTGAGTTCATGATCTGTTGAAGCTCCGTGGAAAAGTGAGGAGGATAAAGCCTGCGACGACGGGCTGTGATCATCGTCGATAATGTTGTTGTCGTTAATGTCCACTCTGATTCCTCTTGTGTTGTTAGTCAGGGGTCTGTTATCAAGCACTTCCTGTCTGTCGCCCAGCTGATGCAATTTTTGGTCTGTTTGTTCTACCACGCCATGATGGTTCTCTCGGATACATTTCTTTGAGTTGCGTTTCTGATCTTTTCTGATCTTTTGGTCGACTTCATTTTCGGTTGAGAATACTTTGTTGGTTTTTGAAGTGTTCCCAACCGCCACTGCTGGAGTTTCTTTGGAAACAGGAATTTTCTTGTCATCATCGGGAGTTTCCGGACTGGAATCCGAATGCATGCCCACCTTCAACACTTTGTGTTGTTTCCGTCTTCGCCCTTTCTTAGTAGAACCTGTTTTGTCTGTGCAAATTGCATTCTTAGCAGTGTCTTGTGCAAAACTATCCAAGGGAGAGGGGTGTCTTTCTATTTTGGTTTTATCTTCTGGGCATGCCTCTTTTGTTGTCTTTGTATTTATTTCTTCATCCATCCCTGAGTTAGAGTCTTTAAAGGCATCTTTATTATTTGATTCGTCAACAAGTCTATCAGTACCGCAATCGCTTATTCTTTGAGGCTCCGCTGCCATGTCTGATTCTGACCGCAAACACGTCTTTGCACTTTGAATGGATCTCGGACTGAAGAAAGCAAAGGTTCCATGTAGTAAAGAAGGTACTATATTACTCTCTGCGCTCACCGTCTGACACTCTGGACCTGTTTGACATCTTGACTTTGTTGCTCTGTTGAGATGGTCATTGACTGAAAATGCGTCCACGCTAGTGTTACGTCGGCCATTCGTGGGAGATGTTTGGGTTCCGGAACCGCCTGCTGCTTCTTGTTCTACACAAACACGCCGTGGCACTTCCTCAAGTGGGATATTCGAAACGGATTCTCTGACTTTCACACTGTCAAAGTGGGATCTCACATCTTCCGATAGAGCATTCAGTCCTTCACACATTTCTACTTCCATTGAGTCAAATGTAGCATCGTTATTATTGTTTGAATCCGTCCTCGTTACTTGCATCTGTGTGTTATTCCCGTCGTTGTCCCGGTTGCTGGTGTCATCTTCAGGGACTCTCCGCTCTACCTGTGAGATCTCCTCAGTTGACTTCCAACAAACCAAATTGGACTCTGAAGTCCCTTGTCCTATTTGTTCCTTATCTTCTTCCCGATGCCTCGTTCCATCTTTGTTGTTATCTTCTCTCTCCCGAACATAAGAAAGAGCAAATCTTTGGTAGGTTTCATTGTTAGGGATCACCGGAGTCTGGGTGCTTTGGCCTTGTGTGTCACACACAAGAAGACTCTCTGCTTCTAAGTCGTACTTTTTCCCCAGCGACAAGGAAAGCGACTCCCCTGCTCCCCATACTCCAAATTCAGACACGGATCCTAAATGTAATTCAGTCATGTCCGTGACGGGACCAATTTCCCTCCTTGTATCTGTTTCTGAGTTTTCTCTTTTGGGTGAGATTGCCAGAGGAGAGTGAGGGGATCCAGCTGCTCCAAGAACCCTCTCATCTGTACTCAGGTTCTCCTGACTGGAGTCACCGGGGCAATGTTCAGGAGTCAAGACCAGGTTGTCTGCAAGTCCAAAAATTACCTCCGGAGATGCAGAGATGGGGATATTACTGGGGTTCGTACCCGGGTCTTTAGGATAAGACAGAGGAAGCACACCTTTGTTTAAATCATTGGTGGCTGGACCCAAATCTGAGAAACCCAGGTCTGCGGATCTACACTCCGTGCTTCTTATTCCTACAGAGGCATTCCCATTCTTCTTTTTCTCCTGGTCTTCTCTCTCAGGCTTGTCGAGTCTATTAGAGGAGCACTGGGATGAAATTAGTCGACTTACTCCTGCAGCTCCATGACTTCCTGTCTGATAATGGCGATGCTTAATCAGCAATTTATAAGAATCTCTTTCTGGCTCAGATGTGGGATCTTCTTCTGGACCGTTGTTGCGTTGCTCCCTATCATGCCCATGTTCTGATCCCTGTATTGTACTACTCGAACTGGAAGGGTCGACTTGAGTATTGGGGACAGGGGAGTTGTGTTTGGGTTCCTCAAGAGAACTACAATGTCCTCTCGTCTCGGTCGCATCCCTGGTTTTGTTACCAGGGCACAAAGAAAGTGGTTTTAAGATGCCGTCCATTTGTACAGGTTTTGTTCCGTCCACAAGATTGGCACATGCTAGAGTTTGTCGGGATCCGGGCTCCTGGGCGGAGACGTTTGCAGAATCGGTTTCAGGGTTATCCGCTGACTTATCTGCGCTCGGCGGTGTGGGCGGTGATTCCGTTTGACCCACTCCGACGGCATATCCTTGTTCTGATTCTGACCTTTCTGTGGATTCCAGCGAATCCAAAGGTGACGACTCCAGCGCTTGCGCATGCCGCTCGGTACTGTAGAGGCGTTCGTCTTCCTCGCCGTTATAGGAGGCTGAATCCAATGAGTCATCCGTATCGTCTTGGAAACAGAAGAAGTCGTCCAGTCCCTCGTTTATGGACGTGTCCGAGAGCGTATGAAGCAAGGACCCTGAGCTGTCCTCATCTGTAGCACCCTCCGCAGTCTTACTGATGTACCGCCCATCTTCGTCATCTTCCTCCTCCTCTTCTTCTTCTTCTTCTTCTTCTTCAACCACTTTCACCTCCACCTTGGCTTCCACGCTTGACTCCGGACTGTCGTCGGTGTCTTCGTTATCATCACCACCGTCGGCGGTTTCATTGCCATTGATGTCGTCATCATCATCATAGTCATTGTCATCCTCTTCGTCGTCATCTTCCACGTCTGCTTCCTCCTCTCCTGCTGCGTACGCATCAAAGTTCTTGCCTTCATTTCTGTCTGTCACTATTTCATTTTCATCCTCTGTGGGAAAGAGCGTTATTTCAAAGGAATCAGCTTTAAAAATGAGGCTTGTGTGAGGAGGAAATGGGATAAGAGAAACCGGGATCATTCTTTCTTCCTCGGGAATATCCTCAGCACAGGATGCCTGAGAGAGCATGAAAGAGCTGGGACCGAGTCTGCCAAACGCCCCAGGATACAAAGAATCCACGTGGACCACAGGCGAGTCAGGACTAGGGTTGGATGAGGCCATGTTGTCCGTATCGGGAGTCACGGCTACGGATTTTTCTTTCTCTTGCCGATCAGCCGTCTTTTCATAATCTTTGTCTGATACGCACGGGTCCAGTTGCAGTTTAAGGCCCGCGGGTTTTATTCTTGAATGTTCCTCATTTGCTGCCCTGGCCTCCTCTAGAGGACACAGGGAGCCCTCAGACTCCCCGCCGTCATCTTGGGAGTCACTGGTGTGGCTGCTGCTGCTCCTCCTCGGGGGAGGCGTATGCTCAGTCACCCAGCAAGGACGATGACTTTCTCTGCAAATCGTGGGCTCGTCTTCCTTTTGAGTCTCTTCCTCTTCTGGTATCGCTGTTCCTGTTATTCCCGGCCGTTGATTCATTACGCTCTCGGAATGTTGAACAGCTAAGTCACTCTCCTCATCCCGCTGTGGACCTTCGTCTCCGATCTCGGACAAGGAGCCCACAAAGCAAGCCCGAGCCTCCTGTGCGTCTTCCGTGGTCAACAGGTTGGGAGACGTGGAGGGGGAGGTGGAGGAGGCATAAGAGGAGGCCCAGCTTCCTCCTTCTGCTGTCATATACGACCCAGAGGGGGAGGTCATAGGGGAGCAGAGGTCGTCGCTGTCTGAGGGTAAGCCAGGCGACGGGGAGCAAGCGGGAGAGCCTGGATATGAATGATGTTTAAGGTGCGAGGAGCGTGACATCACCTTAATCGGGGTGGAGGGGGCGGTATAATACAAGTCGGGGTCGAGGAACGACGGCATACCCACTCTGAGTGGGTCCACAGAGTAAACTGGCTCGGAGAAGGACAGAGCCACCGGGCAGGCCTGCTCGTGGTCGGACAGGGAAGGCACTTCAACATTCGAGAGACGTCGACCCTCTTCCTTCTCTGTGACGTTATCGTCAACACAGGAAGAGGAAGTGGGTGCTGCGGGACGGTTAATAGCGGGAATTGATGGGGTCGTAGGATTTACCGGTTCTGTTTGCTCATCTTGTTTGTCCACGTTTGGGGTTTTGTGTTCTTCCTTGTTGGTTTCCAGTTTCTTTACTTTTGTCTGAGGCTCTGAAAAGCTTGATGACGAGATATTCTGGACGCACTGCCTGGGATAGCGAATCCCTTTCAGGATCTCTGACGGTTTTAGGAGCGTCTCTTGGCCCATCACCACCCTTGTGTCAATGGTCTGTTCCTCCGGGTAGTCGCTCTCCACCTCAGAACCAGTCAGTACCTGGGAACAATACACACGTATTAGCGCCGTGCATCCACTGAAGGGATCAAAAATGTACCATACACACATAACACCAACTTTAATTCTCTCCATCTTAACAGGGACAAGGCGGCCACAAGGTCCATGGCCGCCTAACTTCCCGGACAGCCTCAGCGGGTTGTGCCGATGGTCCGACCCTTCAGGTTGAGGTCTTGGAGTAGCAGAGGAATTAGGTGTCGTGTGAAATAGCCTTGGTCCGAATGGGGACGTGTACGATGGGAGCAGCTTCTGAGGAGTACTGGGAGAAGGGCTTGAGCTTGTGTCACAAGGGGAGGAGCCACTGTCACTGGGCGTGGAGTCTGTGGACTGACATCTGCTTTTGCCTGGAACCCACACCCCACCAAAAAAAAAAAACACGTCAATGGGATGACATTTGAACAAACATTCGATTCCTGACAAACCAATATGCTTGTTTTGGGAATGTGTGAGGAAACCGGAGTACCACCGGAGAAAACATGCAAACCCCACACATAGATGCCCAAGCGAAATTTCGAAATCAGGTCTTCGCGATCTCCTGACATGCTAACCACCGGAGTTCGTCCACCGCGCGGACCCCTGACAATCCCAAACTCTTACCAAACAAAGCACGTCGACAAACCTGATTTCTTTAGCTTAGGCTAACTTAGGCATAGGCTACCACGACATGTTTTTAACTCGATCCTCTCTTCTCGTACTTTGATGCTACCATCATCCAAACATGTCCAAAGTAACATAATAAAAGAGGTAATTTATTTATGAATAGTTATGAATTCATAAAATCACCAACATTCAATCCATCCCTTTGTAACTTATCGAAAGAACAGTCCCTTCATTCGAACTAGGCCAGTGTCGCCATGACCTCAATCCGCATGCCGATTGGCCATTTTTTGACACACAAAAGGCTCACAGCTCCGTGCCAGCCTACGACAGAAACACCCCGGAGTCGCTATTCCCAATTGTCAATCTGTCACTTGTCACCCTACTTCCCAAGTCCGATAGCGTCTCCGCATGATTGCCAACCCCGACAATTGGCTCCAAGTGTGTGTGTTTGTGTTTTGAGCTGAGTCATGCCTTCCTCGCCCGTAACAAAGAGCGATACGCTGCTGAGCGTGCATATGGTTCCCACACTACACATGTGGACGTTCAAAGACACCATTGTTTGTGAAGCAAGCCTGCATCACTACAATGATGTAGCATATTGTAGCTTAGCTGTAGCATACTCTACCGCATATCCACTGCAGTCTCTGAAATAGATAAATAATAGATTTGTGCTGCCTTACTCTCTCTTCCTTGCCCCGACACGGCGGTCAGTGCACTTTAAGCTGGGGGGGGGTTGGGTGAATGAAACAATAAGATCAACAAAGTAGAGGTTGAGGGTTCAAGATCCGTTGTACTTTCACTTGTTAACTTTTATTTCATAAATTATGCAATATTGGTCTTTTTATTAGGGGTGTCACTGGTGTTCTGAAAAAAATGTCTTATGTCACATGATATAAGAAAACTAATTGGATCATTTTGCCAGTTTCCATATCTCGCCATAAATATGTCTGTTTTCCTAGTCTCTCACCTCCAAACAGGCAGGAAGAGGACTCATTCTGTGAATCTATACTTTTGTCTCTGTGGGGGGAGGCGGGGCTGCTAGCATACACACACACACACATTGCAACAAGGGTAGCCTTGTTAGTAGCAATGTAATGTACTCCTGTAGAAATGAGTGAAAATGGAAATATAAATAATGCAGAGTTTGTTCGAATTGTTGTTAAAACCGTCATCTCGTGGACCCAAATTTAGAGCGCCGTCTCGTTTCCTAGGATACGGGGATACGTAGCGAAACCCCCGGCCCCCCCAACCCATGTTACTATTGACTCAAGTTTGTGCATCTCACTATAGGATAATATGAAAAGGATACCCAACCCTACTAGCAGATGAGACGCTACCATTGCGATTCTGAGGGGGTAAACAATTGTTAGTGTTGCTTGTTTAGTGGAAATCAGTTACATATATTTACTGTTGTCTTTTTTTGTAGTAATCGCAACCAATTAAGAAAAATAAGTCAGTTATTGTACTGTAATTATAGTCACACACATAATGGAGGCTGTAGTGACAGAATATCGACATTTTTTAACCCATGCATGGTTGTATCAGCGTGTGTGCCGGGCCATGCTATTGCTGTGTCATGATCCAGCTAAGGCTGCTGGGGTGAGGGGAGTGGGGGGGGGGGCGAAGGGCGGAGCCACATTACGCTCATCTGACAGCTGACAACACTGCATGGGAGATGGGGATAATGCCGCCTGCGTATGAGGACATGGAGGCACTGTGGGGCGGCGGGCCGAGGGCAGTGGAAGGGTGGGATGGGGGTTGAAGAAAAGGGGGGGGGGTAGTTAAAGAAGCGATGCGTACTAGATGACAGCCACGCACATGCTTCGCAAGCCCAATTTTTTGCAAGTCACAGGCTTAAGGGCAGCGGTGATGCTTCAGGGAGGGGGGGGCAAGAGGGAGGGGGCATGCGGTTTTAGCACGAGGATGACATCCGGCTGTATCACAACTATCTTTTAGGGTCTACATCAGCATCTTCAATTGTATTCATAATCTTAATAATTACCTCCTTTGTGCCCCCTCTCCCCAACCCACAGAGCTCCTACCTGGTCCAGGGAGCCCCGGCTCCTCCTCTCCCTGCCCTGGATGCTTGTTGGCGGGGACAGATCTATGAGCGCTCTCCCCCGGCATGCTTCTCTTCTGGCTGGCTCTGACGCAACAATAAAAGCCAGAACAGACAAGGTGAACAAGAGAGAGAGCGAGAGAGAGGGGAATAGAGGGAGGGTTGACGGAGAGCGAAGTGGGGGAGGGAGGGGCGACCCACCACTGGCATCATCTTCCCTGCAGCACGTGTTGTGGTGTGTTTGTGGATGAGTGGAAAAGTAGGATGCTGTGGTGCGGCGGTGATGCTACTGTTGTGTGTGTGTGTGTGTGTCATTATCAATATATATCCATACACTTATTTTTATACGCATACGTATATGAATCCGCAGTCAACTCTTCCTCCCTCTCCTCTTCTTCTCACAGTCAAGCTCTGACTGGATCTTATGGAGATGATGTCAGCAGATTTCTACGACTCAATGCTGCCCCTCACCTGCGAAGAAAGGTACTGCAAAAACAACAGAAATGTCAAATCATGTTTGAAAAAGGAAACTGATGAATCATATACCTTTTTTATATAACTAATTAATACTAATGCTCTTGCTGCATCCCTAATGAGCCCGGCCCAAGGGCAGGAGAGCATCTGTTTTGAAACCGACCCACACACACACACAAACACACACAACCTGGTCTGCCTCCTCCTGTTTCTACTTTGAACAAGAGGAGAATGCATATGTGGTAATGGAAAACGGAGAGGAGGATGCAACACTAAGAATGACCAGCGAGGGCAGTTGCTATAGCAACCCAGAACTTCCCACGGCATTGTTACAGAGGACAGAGAAGTGTTTGGGTTCTTTCTTTGCCGACAGTAATTAGGTCGAAGAGCCTCCTTTTGGATCTTTGACACCTATAATGCAAATATATCAATGTGGAATTATGCAAATCTTGGTGGCAAAGGTTTGGGGACCTCATCCCAACCCCAGTAGAATTCAGGATCATAGGTGAGCTGGAGCCTATCCCACCTTGAACTGAAGTTCATCATACAGGCTGGTCATTGTTTTAGTTTCGCACTCACTCTGCTTTAATTTCACGTTTGCCAATAACAGTAGCGACGCCCCCACGCCGCGAGGGAGGCGTGTCTGTTGTTGTAGTCATAATTCCTGGAAAAACACACGACGACACGATTAGCAATAAAATATTTTATTCATTGAATTACGAGCATCCACTGAAAGCTCCTCCATGTTGGACAATTGGAGATATCATAAAGTCCTTCACAGATGCGGCAACTTAAAACCTTGAAGCCCTCGCTGTCGGGTTTATTTCTGACTCCAGAACTCTTGCTGCCATCTCCATGGAAACAGGGAAAGCCCCACACGTTGCCACGGGAACCACGCTGAATATATGTAATGTGTCTTTATTTCACCGGGACGAGAGAGAGAGAGCTCCTCTGCAATGCTGCGCTGTTCTGCAATATGAACACGTGTGCTTCTGCTACCCGGCTCACTTGGCCATGTCCTCGGCCACGGCCTTGCCCAGCTTGTCCTTCAGATACGCCAACTTCTGACGGTCCGTCTTGAGCTCCAGCCACTCGTAATATGGAACCTGAAACACAAAAGGCATCGTGTTCATTTATTTGGATTTTTGGATAGTCGGCAGTCTTCCTCAGACCTCCGACACGGTTGACATGTTAGAGGTTAACAAACTGGGTTGGAATCTCTGGCACTGCTCTAAACGAGTTCAAATCCCATCTGGTGGACAGGAAGTACTTGGTTGGAATTGGTAACCATGTCTGAAACCCAATGGCTATGATCCGTGGGGTTCCCCAGGGGTCAATCCTGCGACTCATATTGTTCAGTCTGTACATGCTGCCTTTACGCTAGCTGATACGCAGTTTTTTTTTTAAACAAAGTTTGATGTAGTTGCAGATGGAATTGTTTACCACAAAGTGGTTTCCCTACATATTATAGATAAAAACTTATTTATATCAATGATTAAATGGGATTAATCCTGAGTTAACTATGGACATAAGCGGTAGAAAATGAATGAAAGATTATTAGCTGGAGCCTATCCCAGCTGTCTTCGGGCAAGAGGACGGCTACACCCCGGACTGGTGGCCAGCCAATCACAGGGCACATATAGACAAACAACCATTCACACTCACATTCATACCTATGGACAATTTGGAGTCGCTAATTAACCTAGCATGTTTTTGGAATGTGGGAGGAAACCGGAGTACCCGGAGAGAACATGCAAACTCCACACAGAGATGGCCGAGGATGGAATTGAACTCGGCTCTCCTAGCTGTGAGGCCTGCGTGCTAACCACTCCAACACCGTGCAGCCCATGGACATAATCATTGACATTGTACAGACGAAGAAAAAGGACGTACATCCACGATGATGAAGCCAGCTAGCTGCAGGTGTCGCTTCATCATGCTAAAGCGCCCCAGCAGGTCTTTACTCTTGGAGCCGAAGTTAGGGAATTCCCAAGTCAAGAAAGCGATCCTGAACACAACACAGAAAGCAACGTGACTTCAGACGAATGAAGACTTAATGATAATGAAGATGTGGAATCGAAATAAAACAGGAGCGGACTCACCGTCGTGACCCCTCAGGTAGCGTCTGCTGTCCTCCCCCACCTAGAAGATGAGGAGCTGTCATCTTTGATAATTCAATAGGCTTGACGTCACAGTCGATTAGCACCTCCCCCTCTGGAGCAGAAAAACAAGCAAACATCTAGTTATCCATATATGGATCAACATATTGGGACACTATGGAAGTCGCCCCCCCCTTACCAATAGTCCATCCATAAACGGTGCTGACCCCAGTGCGGAGCATGTCCGTCCTCCCGCCCACCAAAGCGTGCAAAGCCTCTCTCAGGCTGCTCTGCAGTGGCGAGAGGGAGGAGCTACTGGCCGGAGCAGCCGCGGCAGCGTTCATGACGGATGAGGTAGCTGCCGGCTCTGAGGATTCGGGATGCTCCAAGTGCAGCGTGGCGGCGAGGTGGAGGAGCTTCAGCCGGTAGTTCTCCACCCGAGCAGGACTGCCGTCTGATTAGTGGGTGTGGGAAATGACATCATCACACTTACAGCAACGGAAATGTACCTTGTGGCACTCGGTTATGACGCGCTTCCGACCTGAGAGCTTTGCGACGTGTCCCTGCTGCATGAGGGGGGTGAGATAGTGGGGCCTGGCTTGCTGGAGCACACACAGCGACCAGGCCACGTCCGTCCTCAGGAAGGGCTCCAGGCCTGACAGGGAGCCCTCCATTACGGGATGAACCTGAACACAACGTCAAAGCACAATATGGAGTATGAACGATCAAAACCTTGTGAATGAAAATAGAAATATTCATTGGTACTTTGTTGTTACTGTATGAGGGACGGAATAATAATAATAATAATAATAATAATAATGATCCACCCTCGGCCATCTCTGTGTGGAGTTTGCATGTTCTCCCCGTGACCCTAGTGAGGATGAGTGGTAGAAAATTAATGAAATGAAACTGACTTTTGGGGGCTGCACGGTGGACGAGTGGTTAGCGCACAGACCTCACAGCTAGGACACCCGAGTTCAATCCCACCCTCGGCCATCTCTGTGTGGAGTTTGCATGTTCTCCGGGTTTCTCCGGGTACTCCGGTTTCCTCCCACATTCCAAAAACATGCTAGGTTAATTAGCGACTCCAAATTGTCCATAGGTATGAATGTGAGTGTGAATGGTTGTTTGTCTATATGTGCCCTGTGATTGGCTGGCCACCAGTCCAGGGTGTACCCCGCCTCCCCCCGCGACCCTCGTGAGGAAAAGCAGTAGAAAATGAATGAATGAAAAATAATAATAATAACAACAACAATCCCAATATGGCCCGGAATAGTCGCTAGGTTAGATGGGTCTTCTTTCCACAGATAACAAATTGACACCAGATCTTATTTTCATAACGACCGATTAATCTACGCTAATACCCATCAATAATCCGGAGTGCATGTTAGCTTTCTACCATATTGGCGAGTACCTTATCAAAGAACTGTTCTCCTTTGCTAGGCTGGAATCCCAGTCTGGCAAACGTCATGATCAGGTTACACAACTGCAGAGTGCTGTACTTCTCTCCGTGCTCCACGTAGTGCTGGGAAGGAAACATATCCATATGTAAAAAATCCGTCATCTTGATCTTTACGTCTGCGTTTCTGACCTCGGCAAAGGCCTCAAAGAGCGGGATATGAAGCCATTTCAGGAAGCCCAGGGACTTTGCGAAGCGGGTGACGTCACTAGACGTCAGTTCAGGGACTTTGGGCATCAACTCCGATGCCATTCGCTGAAACACCTGAGACTGGTGGAAACTCAGCTTCCCTGGAGAAACAGCAGATGTTTCACCAAACAATAATAAGCATGAATATCTCTCATATAAATGCGTTATGTGTTATTATGATACTACCATATGCAAAGCCCATATCCAGTATTAGTGACGTGGTGAATTCTGACGACGGCCTCTGCAGGAGGTGGTAGGACAGCGCCCGGAGGAGGGGCACAGATCTGCGGCCCATGGTCGCCAAAGCCACGCACACTTTGCGGATTCCTTCCGCTGAAAAGCTTTCGGCGAGCTCCAAAGCCTAGCGAGCGAGATAAGAGAAGGAATAGCATTTATTTACTGTCGATATAAACAATATAGTTTACCTTCTTTCATGACTCTTCCCGAAGACATGATGTGGCAGTGAGATCAACACCTTCCTGTTTTGCTGCGAGTTATTTCTCCAGTAACTAAAAATAAATAACTCATGACAAAACAGGAAGGAGGTGTCAGTTGCGTCAGTTTAAGATAAAATGAAGATAAAAGTAACCTCAAACATTTATCACTTTTATTTGTTATATTTATATATTACATGTATATTATATTTATATATATTATATTTTTCTAAATATTTTAAGCATGTGAAAGTATGTAAAACAAAACAAAAAAAAATATAAAAACGTGTTTTGTGGTAACATTGTTGAGAGTCAACTGCCGATGACATCATCAACGGGTGACGTAACTTCCAGTTGCCATTTTCTTAAGCTAGCTAAATATGCTAACAAGGGCGTTTATAGTAAAAACACATTAAGGAAGGACAGATGGAGGCACCATACTGTACACTAACCAAGGCTATGTTTTGGTGTACATTTTTGCTAACCGAGGTTCGATTGTAATGATTTACTTAACTGCAGAGAGTACCAGTGCTATTTAATTTTCTGTAGACGTCATTCATTGCTTTTCTGTACCGCTTATCCTCACTTGAGTCGCGGGGATGCTGGAGCCTATCCCGGTGAATATTAGAATTCAGACATTCGGACTATATTTACTCAACTGAAGAGAGTACCAGGCTTATTTTAGAGATCATATATTATTTAATTACATTTATTTTACCCAACGTAAGGGATGAGCTGGAGCCTATCCCAGCTGGCTTAGGGCGAAAGGACCGCCGTTGAGACGCTTCAGTCTTCCAACCAAATGCGACCTACCTTGTCCTCCAGCCTGTCCATCAACGTCGGCGACATGTATTGTCCCTTGGCGATGAGCGCGCTGACGGTTTTGGCATCGGAGATTTCAGTCCAGCGTAGCTCCAACTGTTTCAGCGCCGCGTTGACGATGGCCACGTCCTGCTGCCCCTTCCTGCCGGTCCCCCACTCGGCCAGGAACGCCACCTGCTTGTAGTTGAGCCTACGGATTCGCCACATGACCTCGGTTTGGATGGAACCCAACACCGGATCAGAGTTGGGGACGCCCATGACCCAGAGCGCTCGCAACACGGACACGAGGGTGCTGTTCCACACGGACGGCGTCTGGAAGAGAAACAACTCTCATGAGCACGTGTTTGATGCCGCTTAGCGAATTAAAATTCCTTACGTGCTCCGTTATCGTATCCATGATGTCCCGCAGCCTTGAGTCCATTCCTGATGAGTCTTGGTAAAACCTGGCCCCCGTCTTCTGCACCAACTTAATCCAAGCCAACAGAGTACTAGCAGCTTGGTTAGCATTTCCCCCGTGTTGTTCCCAGGCGATCAAAATGTCCTCCGGCGCCGTCGCCTTCTCCACCGTCTCATCCAGCTGCGTGCGAATCGGCATAATCGGGAAAGCGTCGTCTTTCGGCATCAGCCTGCCGTCACACAACCACCTCTTGGACACCAAAGCGCAACACCGAGTCCTCTGCAGCTCAAGCATCCTGGCTGCTGATGGGGGCGGGCGGGCGGCTGGAGTCTGGGAGGAGGCCCGACACAGGAGGCGGGCGTACCTGCCCAGGAAACGGGTCGCCATCGCGGTGAAGTGATGAGGTCAGGCGGCACCGGGCTCTTTGGAGAGAACGTTCCCACTATTCAGCAGTCCCAAGACACCATTCCACATTAAAACTGAAACGGCAAAGGACAACACAATTATTTATTACCGTCAGCAAAATTCACCAAAATGTGATAAAAAGCATTCCGAACTCATATACTCCATGTTGTCCCACTGTGACAAGGAGTTATCTAAACGGGACCCCCAAGAGTCTCCGGCAGAGCCGTCACGTAACGTCAAATGCTGACCTTGTCGCGGAGAGGAAGAGCTCCCAAAGCAGCACTTTCGCCTCTTCTCGCGGGACTTTTTGCAAACAACAGCCGCCGGCGACGAAGCGCAGCACCGTCGGCCGTCACAAAAAGGCACAATTCATGTGAAAAATGAATGACATACTTGCTTAAAAGCGCTTCACATGGAAGAGTGTGCCGAGAGGGGGCTGTCGCGGGGAAATGACGTAGACGGAAGTATTACGTCAATTTTGGACGCTCGTGGACTTAAAATAAAAGAAATAAGTAGCTTTCAATTTTTTTGGTTTTAGTCAATTATTTTGACGAGCATTTTTTAAATTAACATAATATAGCTGTTCTTCTGTTGAACATTAATCGTCGACTAAAGCAAATGAGTAATACCGCCCCCTACAGGACTGGAGTACTGTATCTAGTTACTTTGTGGGTATTCATTTTGAATTCAATGCATTTGCTCTTTTTCGTTTATTTTATCATACCGCAATAGAGCATTGTTATTTTCCACACCCTGTATAAATATTTAAGGCATAATAACACATGTAAATTACTAATTACAACCAACAAATGCTGCCAGTGTACTACGCTTAGTAGTGGTTACGTTTATTTATGAAGAATGAAAGTTATTAAAATTAATCTTATGTAATCTGATTGAAGCGAGGCTCGACTGAGAAATAATCGAGCTGCACTTGAACACAACCCACGTGCATGAAGATGCAGCCATAATGTGACGTAGTTACAAAACATACTTGCTATTCCGTCTAGTGACCAGCAGAGGGCGTGAGCGTCCAAGTGTTGCTGCGACCGTTCAGTTGACTGGTCGCCATATAGCAATGTAAATGGTTTTTACAATATTAAACATCTTAATGCTGTTTAATGTGTATTTTTCCTATTATATTCATAAATGTTTTGGTATAAATATGTTTGCTATTGAATATAGTCTACAAGACAGCTAAGCCAGACTAACAATTTGTCAATAAATGACCCACAACTGTAACTGAATTCAGCGTTTTTTTAATCATTAACTAAAAAAAATGTATATAAAAATCTGTACATCAGCAAAAAAGAAACCAATCAAAAGCATTGGTGATCCACATCTAACTCAACAGGAAGAGAATACAGGTTTTAGTGATGATCTTTTACCACCAACACCCTGTTACAGCAGTTACACAACAAGATGCTGACGTGTCCTCCAGTAGTACTGCTCGTTAGAAGAAACCTTAGGAGCTTTGGTGGCACAAAAACAAAAGTGAGTGGAGTTCTATCCTGAGTGGGCCACTTGATTGGAGGAAAGATGGCTGCATTAAACCACATTATTAGCACTTGAACGCCAACCATGCTACCACAATGACTTCTGAAGTCAAAGGCACTTCCAGTAACGTTTGGCCTTGTTAGCCTGCATAGGAGGAGAGGTTGGCCGTTCCATATTGCATATTTCTCGGGATTGATTTTTGATGTTAAGGCAGAAAAATATGATTCAATTTCTCGATAGGAGGTAAAAGAAAGTCCCTTGAGGAATATAATGATTGTGCGGGAAACAAGTGGCATAGCGTGTCATTTCACATTGTGGTTAAATGCCGCTGGAGTCATAGTATGAAAGATAGTTTCTCAGCAACATAGCACACGTCAATAAAACAAAAACAAAACAATGGCACATTAAGCTACGGTGGAAATAAATGTTTTCCATGAGGTCCTGATAATGGTAATGGTTCTATTTCATTTGAACATGCATCAGATTACAATTGAATGCATCCCATAATCAGTTCACAGTTCCACATGTCCAAAAGGAGTAGTAAGAAGCAGAGCTTATTAAATCCTACCCCTCCATTTGGTACTTTTACAATCAGTAACTGTTACATTTGTTCACTTCCTGCTTTCCTAATATAGTTTAAGTGATTTATTTTATTTTGTGTAATGATTTATTTTTGTTTTATTTTTATTAAATCCTACCCCTCCATCTGGTACTTTTACAATCAGTAACTGTTACATTTGTTCACTTCCTGTTTTCCCAACATAGTTTAAGTGATTTATTTTATTTTGTTTTAATGATTTATTTTAGTTTTATTTTAGTTTTAGTTTTATTAAACCCTACCCCTCCATCTGTTACTTTTACAATCAGTAACCGTTACATTTGTTCACTTCCTGCTTTCCTAATATAATTTAAGTGATTTTATTTTAATTATTTATTTGAGATTTATTTTAGTTTTATTTAATTCATTTTTATTTTTGTCACGTACCAAAGTAGGAGGTGATATGAGCATCCAATGACATAATGGGTACCATAGTAAGTGTCAATATAGTGATATATATAGCACATCATGACTGGTTCAAGACTCTTCATCCTTGTATTTAGCAAACATCAACTACTTGTATTGTTTCTTGAATTGGCTCATCGTTGTGCATTGTTTGATTTCCTTACTCAATCCATTCCATAGTTTGATTCCACATACTGAAATGCTATGGCTTTTTAACGTCGTCCTAGCATAGAAGTGTTTCAAATGTACTTCTTCCCTGAGATCATATTTCTCCTCTCTTGTAGAGAAGTATCGGATGACATTTTTAACTAATAGCTCATTTTTAGCCTTATGCAATATTTTAGCTGATTGAAGATGAACTATATGAGCAAGTTGGAGTATTTGTGATTTTAGAAATAAGTATGTTCTCTGTAGGCGGCATTATGAATTATCCTTACTGACCTTTTTTGCAGTACATTTAGCGAGTGAAGATTGCTTTTATAGTTATGAGCCCATATTTCCACACAATAAGTAAGATATGGTAGAAACTAAGATTAGGTTGATTAGAGGAAGCCAAAGTGATTGTCCAATGGAGCGGTTAGAAGGCATTGTGTAATACTGCAGCATCGTCAGGTGAGAAACGAGACACAAAGTGCTATCCGTGCTTCCCCTTAGCCGGTTTCTGCCCAAACCTTCTATCAGCCGTGTTCCAACGGAGCCCACGTTAGAACTCCTTGGGCTGAGGTAGAGATGACGCAAGCGGAACACGCGACATATCCGTGCAAATCCATCCACGTTTTTCCGTGATCTCTACAACATCTGCTCGTTGTTCACGCTTTTCCTGTTCTTCACACCGTCTCCGTCTTTCAGCTTCTGCAGAGACAATCTGTCAGCCATTTTCCCTCCTTTCTGGTCCGCCTCGACGGACAAGCGGTCCGAGTCCCGGTCCTTCTCGGGCTCCTCGTCGGGGTAAATGACGAGGAAACAGGCAACCAGGAAAGCGAGGAAAGAGCTGCCGGAGGCCACCATGGGAATGACCCGCACGGTGCCCACGGCCTTGATGACGGCGCCCAATGCTGACGCCACCAGAATCTGGCTTATGTAGACCTGGACACAGAGACCATAAGACACAAGGTCGTTATTCGAAACGTACACAAATGTTTCCGATTGGCAATACGTTGAAATATTTCATTTTGTCCATAGCCAACTCATAATTAATCACATTTAATCCCAGATTAAATAGTTTATCGATACGTAGGGATTTAAATCTCTTTATGAAAAACGATAACTAAATCACATGTTATGTAAATGGATGTCATATTTGGAAATATGAACCATTACATGATTAGAAATCCCAGTTTTTGCATATTTAATGCAAGTAGGGATGCACGGTGGTCGAGTGGTTAGCACGCAGACCTCACAGCTAGGAAACCAGGGTTCAATTCCACCCTCGGCCATCTCTGTGTGGAGTTTGCATGTTCTCCCCGGGTACTCCGGTTTCCTCCCACATTCCAAAAAACATGCTAGGTTAATTGGCGACTCCAAATTGTCCATAGGTATGAATGTGAGTGTGAATGGTTGTTTGAAAAATGGGAAGTCGGTATCACGTGATGTTGGTGTTTACATTTTACTGGGCATGCCCCATTGACTATTCTGGTTGATTATAGCAGCGCATGTAGACACGCGATTGGAATATTCCTTTCCATGGATACCATCGCTTTCGGAAAGGTCATTCGGAAAGAGAGCTAAATTAGCTAAATTAGCTAAATGGACTCACCTGGCATGTTAAGATGGCGCAATCAATCCCGAACCCTCTTCTCGTATTGGCCGGACTGTGATGGATGTACTGAGGAAGGAAACCGCAGAGGAGATGTGACGTCCGCTCGGGAAATTGTGTTCAATTCCGCGTGAATACCTCTTTGATCTCATGGTACTGCCCGAGTAAAGCGTACGGACAGTAAGACATGCTCATGGAGCTGACGCCCATGCTGCTGATCATCACCATGGCAACGTAGACATTCGGGAAGATGGCCATGACGGCGGTTCCTGAGGTTAGAAACGGGAGGGGTATGTGAAGGGGACTTGAACACGCGGCTACGCTTTCGTCGTGTCTGACCTATGGAGAAGCCCAGGGTGCCGACGATGTAGATGACTTTGATGCTCAGGTCAAAGTTATCCAGGTATTTCTGAAGGATGGCTGCACAATCCGGGGATGATTTGGTAACGTGGAAACGTGACATGCTTTCACGGGACGTGTGCGGTTTTACCTGAGCTGACGGCAGCAGTTGCAGCATAGACCACAAGTCCCCAGCACCCCATCTGGACTCCGCTGTTATAATTCTGGAACTCCGTGGAGTTGACTGGCGCCTGGGGAAACATTGACTCATTCAATACCGTCTGATTTAAAAAAAAAAAACGATTTATCAAGTCACACGGAATATTGTGTTCTTACATCATCATCAAAAGCTGTGAGGGTACCAAAAAATATGATAAATCCAAGAGGAAAACAACGTCCGGGGGTACCTGGGGGTCTCCATGGTAGATGACTTGCCCCATGAAATCGGTGTAGAAGACGGCTTCGGCGATGTAGGAGAACCATGTGACCAAGTGACACACACACAGCCTCCACAGCTGCTTCGGCATCTGCAGAATGAAAAGGACATTATTATTATTATTATTATTTCGCAAAACAAAAACATAATGACTTGTTTGGAATCAATATTTAAAGTATTTAAAGGGTGTCCAAACTGCGGCCCCCAGCTGTCTCGTTATTGGTCCATGGCATATGCTATAAATATATTTGGACAAAAAAATGAAGTGCATTAATTTTACAAGAATAAAGATTTTCAAAAAAAGTTGGAAAAATGTAATAAAATAATTTAATAATAATTTATAATAAAATTAAAAATTTAATAAATTTAATATAATAATATGAGAAAAAGAAGAAGAAAGACATTATTCTTTTGAAGACATCATATTATGAATTTTGTAATTTTGAACATTTTGTAATTTTCAACAAAAAGTAGGTTATGAAAAAAGTAATGTTATGAGAATTAAGTCAAAATATTATGGGAATAAAATCATAACTACATGAAAAAGTGGAAATAGTTGAATAAAAAAAAAACTCAAATGAAAAAAAACAGCCATAATTTGTGAAAATAGTGTCATTTTTGTAGCATAAAAGTGAACATATTAGAAAAACATATTGTTATGAAGTCATAATATATATTGCCATTTTTTGGAAAATTAGGTTTGGGGGGGAAAAATCATAAAATAGACAGAATATTGAAAACCTACAAAAGTTTAAATATTTGAAAAAAAAATGGGGAAATCTTTTCGACCTATATCACACATTTCTTGAAATATACAGTATATAATATCTTAGCATCTTATAATATAAATATGAAAATGTCCTTGCATCCTTTCCTAACCTTCAACATGGAGAGCCAGAGCAGCCGTACAGTGGTGCCCTTGTCAGACTGGCTGTCGCTGCTGGAGGCCTCCGAGGACATACTGCTGGTGGAAAGCTGAAAGTCCCTCCTGTCTCCTCGCCGCTGCAGATCGCTCAGGTCGTTCAGACTGCGGGACGTGGTGATGGGCTGAGGGCTCGAGGCGGTTGCCCGTCGCAGTCTGTGGCGATGCGATCCCACTCGTCCGTAATACGAGAACGTGAAAGACGGCTAAGGAATCAAACACATTTGAATGTCAGTCTGTTTTTTTTTTTAAATGAATAATTGACTTTGAAGGACATTTTGAAAATTACTTGTCGGTAGAAAGTGTGCTTGTGTGGCCGCGGAGACGTGGAGGCGCTGAGGAGGCGGGTGCCGGGTTTATTGGAGGTGTGGCTTTTGTTTGAATTGCAGCGCTCCGTGCCTGCATTGAGGCCGTTAGACAGCTTGGTCTGCTCCAGGGAGGAAGGGAAAAAAGATGAGTGATGCTCACCGCAACGTAACCAGACGTGAGAGACCTCCTTCACCTTTGGTTTCACGTGTGAGCCCGGAGAGGATGGACTATTTGTGTGACCGTTGAGTTCGGAAAAGGCTGAATCTCCGGAATGCACAACCGCCATCCCGTCTGGAAGTCTGGGTGTGCTCGCAATTCCGCCGTCTGAAGGTTTAAAAGAATCTTGCGGACCCTCCTGGATTTCGGGTAACACATGGTGCACCTCTGGAAAGAAGAGCTGGAGCGTCGGGTCCAGATCAGGATCCAGCTTGATTGTCGTGTCTGGCATGGCTAAAACCGAATCACTTTTGCTACGCACTCGCTCCATAACCAGGAAGTCCATTTCCCTGGGCTCGGGATCTGATTGGTCGTCCTCTCTGCAAGAGGCGTCCTCCTCTGTGATTATGTCCAGAAGAGGTGGCGTGTGGCTTACAGGCCTGGAGGACGATTGGCTGTTCGATTCCCTTCTCCTTGTGGCTTTACGCTGCAGCGACGGCGCAAAGCGCCTCTCGGGAATGCTAAACATGTGCAGAATGACGGAGGTGATGAAGATGATGGCTGCAAAAAGGAAGAGCACTTGCTGCTGTGACTTAAAAGCTTGACCCAGAGCTGTGCCGGTCCAGTCCAGACCGCCGAGCATGTAGCCAATAGCGCCGCCGAGACCTGGAGAGGACATATTTACATTCATTCATTCATTTTCTACTGCTTTTTCCTCACGAGGGTCGCGGGGTTGCTGGAGCCTATCCCAGCTGTCGGTTCCCCAGGGGTCAATCCTGGGACCCCTATTGCATTTTGGCCAGCTAATACGCAGCTTTTTTTTTAAACATAAAATTTTATGTGCAACTACATCGACTTGTTTACCACAAAGTGGTTTCTCCTACAATATTATAGATAAAAACTTATTTCTATCTACGATTAAATGGGATTAATTCTGAGTTAACTATGGACATAAGCGATAGAAAATGAATGAATGTGAAGTGAATCAGCTGGAGCCTATCCCAGCTGTCTTCGGGCGACAGAGGCGGGGTACACCCTGGACTGGTGGCCAGCCAATCACAGGGCACATATAGACAAACAACCATTCACACTCACATTCATACCTATGGACAATTTGGAGTCGCTAATTAACCTAGCATGTTTTTGGAATGTGGGAGGAAACCGGAGTACCCGGAGAAAACCCACGCATGCCGAGGGTGGAATTGAACCCTGGTCTCCTAGCTGTGAGGTCTGCGCGCTAACCACTCGTCCACCGTGCCGCCCGAATATTTACAAAGGAATGCTATTGTTTTGTTTATATAATATTTCCTTTCCTACAGCATGATAAGTCATTGATGCCTTTCCGATGGATGCTTTGTTATGCATGGAAAAGTTACCTGCAGAAAAGGCATGGATATTTAGCGCCATATCTTGCTCCTCTGTGTCAGCCACATCCAGAAGATAAGCTCTGATGGGTCCATCACAGGCATCAGCGCAAAAGTCCAGCACCACCACTCCTAAAACGGTGAGAACGATCCCTATTGGTTGGCTTCCCGCACGGTCACCGATGGAAAGGCCTGGAAAAAAAAACACACACGGAAAATGATCAGGCTGCGGACAATCCAAACAGAAATGTGCTTTGCGACTTTTCACCCACCTATCAAGGATCCATTTAAAAACAATGCCATACCCAGCAGGACGCCAACACACAACGCGAGTATAAACGGCCTCCTGCGGCCCCAACGCAGCGTACAGCGGTCGCTGGCTGAGCCCATCACAGGTGTGAAGAAGAGACCCAGGACGGGACTGAGGAACCACGTGAGACTGTAATACTGCTCGGGAAGGCCTGAAACGCACACAATACAACGATTCATTCAAGACGAGCGAGTCATAGGACGGTTGATATTGACAACGGAACCTTGTCTACCATTCCGGTCTCCATCACAGGGCAGCGATGTTCAATAGTAGCATCCTTGGTATTTTAATCAAAAGTTTATCTTTCAATGAATCACTTCTTTATGACGCAACTTTGAGCTGATGTCTTGCAACACATTGGATTTCAACATTGTTTTGTTGTGCATTAACTTCAACCGAGTCAGCCATTTAAGGTGAAACAACGTCTGTTGATGTAAAGCAAAGTCCAGGGTACCTCGAGAGAACCAGTAACTCGGAGGTGACCGGTTAATAGGACAGAAATAGCAACCAATCGTGACGAAGCGTGACCGTGATGAGCCTGCCATATGCGCCGCGCTCACATTGGCAGATTTAAAGCCAGGCACTCTCGCTCCAGCAAAACAACAAAACCCAAAATTTTCCATCCCTTCTAGAGAAGTGGAGCTTTGTTTTCATCTCGATTGGATTCCAAGCCAGTCAGCTGGCTGGTTCTCACGGGAAGAACATGTTACCCACGCTGCCTTCCTCCTCCGCTGAGGTCTCCGCCCCCCCACCCCCCCCCCCCCCCCCCCCCCCCCCCCCCCCGAGTCAACGTGTTTAGCTACACTTTCACAGCATGGCAGAGGCCAAACAAAGACGCTTCCGAGTTTGCCCCTTTTGGTTTGAGCAGCACCTTTGCACAAATGAAAACCTTATGGCGGTTAAGGAAATGTGTTTTTTTTTTTGGACTGCAAACTTGCCACTACGATTCTGTTGTCTGATTTCAGATCAACATTTGCAATAAAAGTGACCGTTATTAATCAGTAAGATTCTCTCTTCAATCGCCATTGTTTACTCATGACCAAAAATATGCCGCAACACTTAGTATTTAACTATATTATATAATAATATAGGCGGCACGGCGGTCGTGTTGTTAGAGCGCAGACCTCACAGCTAGGAGACCAGGGTTCAATTCCACCCTCGGCCATCTCTGTGTGGAGTTTGCATGTTCTCCCCGTGCATGTGTGGGTTTTCTCCGGGTACTCCGGTTTCCTCCCACATTCCAAAAACATGCTAGGTTAATTGGCCACTCCAAATTGTCCATAGGTATGAAAGTGAGTGTGAATGGTTGTTTGTCTATATGTGCCCTGTGATTGGCCGGCCACCAGTCCAGGGTGTACCCTGCCTCTCGCCTGAAGACAGCTGGGATAGGCTCCAGCACCCCTGCGACCCTCGTGATGAACGAATATAATAATATAATATAACTAATATAATATATTAGTATATTAAGACACATTGAAAGAATAAAATGTATAGGTACTCACCGCCAATACATGATCATGTAAGATGATCCATGAACAGACGTGATCGGAGTCATGGTGCAGCCAGAGCACACAGCTACGGTGCGTTCAAGAGCCGATGAAAAAAGTGCGAAATTTTAACGCGTCCAAAACATCAGTGAAACATAAAGAGATAAAAATATAAAAATGTCTAACAGTATATGCTAGATATTTTAAATAATTACTGACTTGTGATGAGTGATATATGTGTTATGGTCTATTTACACAGGAAAAACACATGAATATTTATTTACTTTGTACCACAATATCGCGGTACGCGGTATATTTGCGGTACCTTGAATGTTGAAAAGCTAATTTGTATTCCCCTAGCCGCAATCTCGTCATATGACATCGTTAACAAATGCGTTTCTACCACCTGACATGAGCCTAAAAGGTACATTACACTAAAAAAACACTAGAGGAAAATAACAAGACTACAGAGAAACTAATCCGTGGACTCCTGCATATTTTGCATAACATTGCAAAGTTAGAAAAAGGAAACGGCCTCTTCCATTTTTTTTTTTTTTTTAACTGATCTTTCTCCCAATATTGCCAACACGGGGAAAGACGGTGAGAGAGAAATGTGCTGTGCTGGACATTCTTGACATACCAGGAAAAAATGCCTTTGTTCGGTTTGCCACGGACATAGCTCGTAGCTATTGCTGGGCGTGCAGGTTAACGTGACACGTGTTGCAGTACGCATGCCGGGGATAGTCAACAACCTCTTTGGCTGGGTTGGCTTTTAATGGTTTAACTATTTGTAGCAATATATTAATGATGTAATAAACTCGTGTGAGTTTATTACATCAGGTTTCTGTTTACCTGGCAAGCAGTGTCAACAGAACCTTTCGCGTGCATTGAACCAAAAGTAAACAATAACTGTATAGTGCTTTCTCAGGGTGCAATGTGCCATTGACTTGTTGTTATTTTAGCTAAGAATATATTAATGTGACAAAATGGACAATGTTTATTTCCACCATTAGGTTGTGTTTTTTTATGTGGGCCCCTAAGTCCATAATAATTATGGGTGCATATTCTATATAATCATCTGCTCTCCTAACCTGCAAGGAACCATACTTGTGTACTTAGGTTAATTCTTATAAGGTGTTTTGCTGCAGTCACATGACGCTGCATCCAGCCGACTCGCATAACTTGACGGGCCACTAATTTAAATGTGTGTTGAAACTTAATATTTAAATCCTTACCTATCTGGAGAAGCACCGGTGTGACCAAGGCAGTCTCCATGGCGTAGCAGAACTCCCGGCCAAACATCACCGCTCCGTGCATCACCCAGCGGTGCAAGGGGATCCGAGTACGCGTGGCGTCCTCGTCCGCCGCTTCCTCCGCATCGTCTCTCTCGTTTTTGCCATTGTTTGCGTCCTTTATTGGCTTCTTCTCTGAAGCCGCCAGTCCTTCCATTACCGCTTGTCTATTTAACTTTGTCCAGTTAAAATGTTATTATCTCCCTAGATGGGAATATAAAGCATCCATATATTCATCAGTCACAAAGTACCTACAGTATACATTGATTGAGGGCACACCGCCACACCTGCAACTGCCTGATGGTAGTAAAAAAATGATTCCATCCATTGTGCTTTTTGCAGGTTTATTCAGCAAAAATGATGCAGATGGAATCCTCGGTGTGACTTGTGCTAAATGAAAATGAACAGCCAGCTCCAAAAAAAAGGGATAATTGGAGGGCGGATGTGTGTGTGTTTTGAAGGTGAGGGTTGGACTTATTCGGTAACTGTGTTTGCAGTGGCCGCAAGGGTGTTTGGAGCTTTCAGATTGTGCAACATTTGCGTGTGCGTGCCTGCAGAGCATGTGCGGGGAGTGCCAAAGGGCGCTTGGAGCCAAAAGCGTGTGCACGTTTCCTTGACAAAGACTCCGACGGCGACCTGCAGAGAAACAGACAGGGCATTGCACAGACCGCCTCCGTTCGTTTCAGGCCATCTTCGACACGCACAACTTGGGTTTCAGTGCAGCTCACGGTATAGCTCACAAAAGGGAGTATTGAACGAACCGCTCCTAAAATACCCGTTCAGTTGCAAATGCTTTTTTTTTTGATTGGCTGGAGAGTCAGTTCACCGTTCCTTTTGCAGGGCGGGACTATCTCCGTGCTTGCCAGTCTGATCCTATCATCGCGACTCGCTCTGTGGGTGGGTGGGGTTAGCTGACTGAAAGACCGAGACTGACTCGGTGACCTCGTTCATTCCGTTCACAAAAAAGAACTAGTTCTTTTGACCCGTTCGTTCATAACCGACACACCATTAAGTCATCACGTGTTGTTTGCGATGTTGAGTCGGAACACATGTGAACGTTAGTGAACGGACTGACTCGACACGGCTGACCGGCTCACAGGCTCACGACCAATTGACCGAAATGAACGGATCTTTTTACTGAATGAACCGGTTCACTGAAATGAAAGCTTTTGCCCACCACTATGTACCGGTACTTTATAGTCTGTACAGTTTGTATCTAAAAGTACCAAGATAATTGTATCGTCCTTACAGACAAGCACAACGGCGGCAGAGTCACCGGCTGCACGAGTCCTGCCAGTACTGAGGAGCTGTGGTTCATTAAGGGAAAATATGGATTCTATTGTGTACCGTGACACTACGCATGATCACTTCAGCTTGTCATATGCTAGCCTATACATGCTAGTGTGTGTAGTAACTCACTTATTTCACTTCCTGGCATCTTTGTTTACACATTTTGCCTGGCGCCCATTTTCGTCCCATGGGTGAGGTATGCATTTTTGGTATACATGCTAACTTGCTTTTTAGACTGTCTATGTGCATTCAGCAACTTTGCCATTAAATTAACAGGTTCTTCATTCATGTTAATTAAGTTAATAAATACATAAGCCAAAATCGTTCACTTGTGCTGACAGCATATGGACGTTATCAAAAGATTTGAGCAATAAGGTAAATTATTAATATGTAATATCTTTGAAATAAGACAAAATAAAATGTGAATTGCTTCTCACGAAGGCTAAACACAGCTCAATTAGATTAGTATGTTCTGTTGCTCCATTTTTATGGTTGTTGACGTAGCCATATTGTGCCGAGTAGCCAAGACTGAATTTTTTTAATTGAAATTCAGATTCTATGGTTATCATGACACTTTCCTTCTTTACCACCATTGGTACCATTCTATCGTGGCATCTCACATAAATACTAAACATAGCTCAATCTGGGGTCCTCTATTATTACTATTGCTACTGTGCATACAGGTGTATTTCCGGTTCTATGGCTACCATCACACTTTCCTTCTTCTTTTTATTATTTGTAGCGGACAGTCTGTTATTCTAGAATTATTTTTTACTGTTGATGTAGCTATATCGTACCCGGCAGTCACGACAGCTGTATAGCACCACTTTTGTTGCATTTCCGGTTCTATGGTTATCATCACACCTTTACGCTTTACCACCATTTGTATGTATTTGTCGGTGGCGGCATCTCCCATACAGACTAAACATAGCTCAATTTGTGGTGGAAATTGTGTTCTATTATTATTATTGCTTACTTGCTGCCATACTAACTGAGCAGCCTGAACAGTCACTTTTTTGTAGATTTTTACATTCTTTAGGAAGAACACAGATCCTATTCTGTGTTAAGATGATGTGTTAGAGTAACACAAATTCCTTATTCTACTCCGTGAAGAGTGGAAATGAATGCGTGGAATGAATGGTATTAGCGGTACATACGTTTAGGGGGATTGTTTAGCCGGTCTGGACATGCTTTTTTTTTTTTTTTGTCAAGCTAACCGTAACTTTGTCCTACCTGTTAAATGTTGCAACATCCCCTAGCTCTTTTGCCGTGTCCCTAACACTTAGCCGGAGGTTGGCAGGTCGTGTAAAAACGAATAAAAGGAATGTGTCAAGTCCAGATGGATGACAAAAACACGACATCTCGCTAGCTAACGTTAAACTCAAAAGTGCTAACCGCCGGCTGAAAGGATTCCAAACCCAGCACGCGCACTCGCGAGGGAAACCGCCAAGATGTACGGAAACCTACCTGAGGATGTTGTTTCTCAAAATGAAGCCATCTCCTCGTCACACACCGGAACCCGTGTTCGATACCGCGGACAGCGAAGCCCCAAAGTGTAGGGCTAGCAAGTCGGCTAACCTTTTGCCAGCTAGATGTGTGTGCGCTTCACTTACTAATATACAACCCCCCTCCTCAACCTCACCGGTTACCACAGTAACAAAGAGAGGCGTGGCTAAATTGGAGGCGTGTAAACGTCATCATCGCACGTTCACTTCCGGAAAACGACAAACAAAGTAATGTGCTGCAATCGTACTTTATATAAAAAAACAAATAAAATGAATCACAGATGATTGCTTTATATTCATAATTTTACGTAAAAAATAAAAAAAAACATATTACATGCTGTATTATACATCGTGGGCCAGAAAGGGGAGCAATGTCGCCCTCTGCTGTACAAAAGGGACCATTATTTTGAACTTTCCGGTTAGAATCCAAGCTATAAAGTGCTGCATATACATAAATATCCAGACAGTGTTTATTTTCTTCCTCTGCAATTGACACATATGTATTTTAGCAACATTCTGGCTTAGCTGTTAAGATAACTTTTACTCCAATAGTACATACCATGTTAGGAGACTAACTGACTCACCTGTGAACCCAATGAGGACAAGCAGTATTGAAAATGTATGGATGAATCGGTTCGTTCCCGATTGTCCGGTACGGCCCCCACTACGAATTCCTGCTGTGATGTTGAATTGAAAATGAGTTTTTCTCCGACTCTTTCGGCGGTGAGGAGGAAATCACGTTCATCGTGATGACATCAGGTATGGCGACAGCAGGCCCTCCCGAGCTGTGATGCATGCTGATGATGTCACCGCTGCTTTGCTCTGCCTCTGCACGCCGGAAAATATTTCTCATAGTTGCCTGAGCCGGGATAGGAACAATTATGATTAAATAACTTAAGAATAAATAGACGATTAATTAACAGGTGAGCAGATTATCAGTGAAGTGAAACATGGTAGCCATATTTGACTTTGATTGTACCTGGAAGTTGTTTGTGACAAAGCAGTAGATCACCGGATCCATGCAGCTGTTCAGACTGCTGAGCGTGACGGTTAAATGGTAGACGATGGCGTGGTGAGGCATGTCCGGGTAGAAGTACACCACCACCTACGGTAGTGATGCGTATTGGCGCTGGTGAATACTCGCATTCGATAGCAGCTTCTACCTACATTACCTGTCGTATGTGGAACGGCGTGAAGCACACGGTGAAGATGATCAGCACTGTGGTCAGCAGCTGGACGGCCCTACGTCGTCTTTTTCTGGACACGGATAAAACCAGGAGAAGATCTGATTTGATAATGAGGTTTATAATGGACTCCCGTACATTCACGAGTCAGAACTCCATTCATCATAAGTCAGTGATAGTTTATACATACATTATAGCAGGTAAAAAAGACAGTATACATGTACACCACCATTTTTACATGCTTCATCTTCATCCTTCACTGCTGTTACTTTGTAGAACGCTGACATTCCACTCTTTGTTTGATTGTCCTTGAATGCACCATAATTGTTTGCACTAGCTTCAACTTTTGGGGCCCTCAAAATCAAATCCGTATTTTCCGGATTATAAATGACACTTTTTTTCATAGGTTGGCTGTTCCTGCGACTTATACTCCAGAGCGACTTATAAATGATAAAAGTGTTTGTTACGTAAACACTGGACACCTTTTCTGTTTGTTTATTTTTTGTGTAGCTGAATAAGCATTGTGTTAGCATATCTTACACCTATTTAGCCTGTTCTCTATTCTTTTATTGTTACAACTTGCTTTCCAAGACGATGTAATGTCTGTTTTGGTCAAGTAGTTTGGAAAATAAATTACCCGCAAAAATGCCACATACTCCAGTGCGACTTATGTATGTCTTTTTTCTACCTAATTATGCATTTTTGGCCTTGTGCGACTGATACTCTGGAGCGACTTATGTATGTATTTTTCTACCTAATTATGCATTTTTGACCTTGTGCGACTTATACTCCAGTGCGACTTATGTATGTCTTTTTTCTACCTAATTATGCATTTTTGGCCTTGTGCGACTGATACTCTGGAGCGACTTATGTATGTTTTTTTCTACCTAATTATGCATTTTTGACCTTGTGCGACTTATACTCCGGAGCGACTTATGTATGTTTTTTTCTACCTAATTATGCATTTTTGGCCTTGTGCGACTTATACTCCGGAGCGACTTATGTATTTTTTTTTTACTTAATTATGCATTTTTGGCCTTGTGCGACTTATACTCCGGAGCGACTTATGTATGTTTTTTTTCGACCTAATTATGCATTTTTGGCCTTGTGCGACTTATGCTCTGGAGCGACTTATGTATGTTTTTTTCTACCTAATTATGCAATTTTGGCCTTGTGCGACTTATACTCCGGAGCGACTTATGTATGTTTTTTTCTACCTAATTATGCAATTTTGGCCTTGTGCGACTTATACTCCGGAGCGACTTATGTATGTTTTTTTGTACCTAATTATGCTTTTATGGCCTTGTGCAACTTATACTCCGGAGCGACTTATGTATGTTTTTTTTCTACCTAATTATGCATTCTTGGCCTTGTGCGACTTATACTCTGGAGCGACTTATGTATGTTTTTTTCTACCTAATTATGCATTTTTGGTCTTGTGCGACTTATACTCCGGAGTGACTTATGTATGTTTTTTTCTACCTAATTATGCATTTTTGGTCTTGTGCGACTTATACTCCGGAGTGACTTATGTATGTTTTTTTCTACCTAATTATGCATTTTTGGTCTTGTGCGACTTATACTCTGGAGCGACTTATGTATGTTTTTTTCTACATAATTATGCATTTTTGGTCTTGTGCGACTTATACTCCGGAGCGACTTATGTATGTTATTTTTCTTCCTAATTATTCGTTTTTGGCCTTGTGCGACTTATACTCCAGTGCGACTTATAGTCCAGAAAATACGGTATATTTTGTCTTTTTTAAGTTAATGCCTCTTGGGGGCCCCCTACTGGTCACAGGGTCCTAAGCAGGTGCTTATATCCCTTATGCTTTGGGCCGTGATGGTACATCGTTATTGGAATTACAACAACAGGCAAGAAGTGTGGATTATGGTTGAATATTATTAGAATTGGCATAAAATCTGGAGATACATTTTTTTTTGGATACACACCCTTACCAGGACTTGCAAAAGGAAAGTTACGAGGACTAAGAAAATTGTTTTTTAAATGGCAAAAAATGTGGGGATACACCGTGAATGTTAGACAGAAAAGGAGGTGCTACAGTACATCTTTAATAATAAACATACAAACTGTGATAAATTTGGAGATGCAATGTTTTTAATTAGGACTAAATTAGGTGATCCCTAACCTATAGTGGTCCCTAACCGCCCCCCACAAAAATCATCCCCAGTACCTGCTCTGCTGCATCAAGCGGCGGTCCGCCAGCGCCCACACGATCCGCAGGGTGAACGCCACGATGATGACCAGGGGCACAAAGAACTCTGCGACGGTGAGGAAGAGTAGCTTAGAAAGACAGCAGCCTGTGCGCTGGAAGGCGGACAGGAAGGAGTAGGTGACCACGATGGCGAACAGCCACACCGATACGCACACGCATTTGGCCACGCCGGAGTTGCGCCACCGACGTGATGCTTCGACCTTTAACGGGAAAAAAAAAACAATGAAATGAGACTGTTTCGTTAAAAAGGATGCTTCGTAACGCTTTTGCCTCACCTGAACGATGGCAAGGTAGCGGTCCACGCAAATGCAGGTGAGGAAAAGGATGCTGCAGTACATGTTGACAAAGTAGCTGAAGATGTGCAAGTAGGAGCAGGTGAGGCAAGCGCTTCCGTTGTAGTAAAGCAGGATACGAGTAGGCAACGAGAGGTTGACCAGTAGGTCGGTCACGGCCAGATTGATGGTGTAGATCACGGACGTGCTCTTTGGCTTGGTGCGGAAACAGAACACATACAGAGCCAATGTGTTCAGCGCCATGCCCACCTGAGAAGACAAGACCAGGGACTAAATAAAACATTACGCTAAATAGCCTTCCCAACTGAGACCTATACCAGTAATATGATGGAGTTGATGACCATCAGTGTTATCCAAAGTCCATAGAAGTCATTATAAAGTCCTTCGTCCAAATGAGCTAGCTCTTGTAGACAGGCTGTCATCCCGTTTCGGTCGCCAAAACTGGATCCGGTCGTTACTTCAGGGAGTGAAGTGTTTCCCGTAGTCCAGGCCTCTGTACTGTTTGCAATTAAGGTGACCATGACTGACGCAGATGATGATGAGGATGGAGGTTGGTGATGGAAGTGAGAACCTGGATGATGATGATGATGACAAATATTAACACAGTTTAATATCGTATTTTCCGGATTATAAGTCACACTTTTTTTCATAGGTTGGCTGTTCCTGTGACTTATACTCCAGAGTTATTTTTCATGTAGCTGAATAAGCATTGTGTTAGCATATCTTACACTTATTTAGCCTGTTCGCTATTCTTTTATTATTGTTAGAACTTGTCTTCCAAGATGACGTAATGTCTGTTTTGGTCAAGTAATAAAATAAATTACCCGCAAAAAATACGACTTATACTCCAGTGCGACTTATGTATGTTTTTTTTCTACCTAATTATGCATTTTTGGCCTTGTGCGACTTATACTCCGGAGCGACTTATGTATGTTTTTTTGTACCTAATTATGCGTTTTTGGCCTTGTGTGACTTATACTCCGGAGCGACTTATGTATGTTTTTTTGTACCTAATTATGCTTTTATGGCCTTGTGCGATTTACACACTGGAACGACTTATGTATGTTTTTTTCTACCTAATTATGCTTTTTTGGCCTTGTGCGACTTATACTGCAGTGTGACTTATGTATGTTTTTTTTCTACCTAATTATGCATTTTTGGACTTGTGCGACTTATACTCCGGAGCGACTTATGTATGTTTTTTTGTACCTAATTATGCTTTTATGGCCTTGTGCAATTTACACACCGGAACGACTTATGTATGTTTTTTTTCTACCTAATTATGCTTTTATGGCCTTGTGCGATTTACACACCGGAACGACTTATGTATGTTTTTTTCTACCTAATTATGCATTTTTGGCCTTGTGCAACTTATACTACGGAGCGACTTATATATGTTTTTTTCTACCTAATTATGCATTTTTGGCCTTGTGCAACTTATATTCCAGTGTGACTTATGTATGTTTTTTCTACCTAATTATGCATTTTTGACCTTGTGCGACTTATACTCCAGAGCAACTTATGTATGTTTTTTTTCTACCTAATTATGCATTTTTGACCTTGTGCGACTTATACTCCAGAGCGACTTATGTATGTTTTTTTTCTACCTAAATATGCATTTATGGCCTTGTTCGACTTATACTCCGGAGCGTTGATGTTAGAACTTGCCTTCCAAGATGACGTAATGTTTGTTTTGGTTAAGTAGTTTGGAAAATAAATTACCCGCAAAAAATGCGACTTATACTCAAGTGCGACTTATGTATGTTTTTTTTCTACCTAATTGTGCATTTTTGGCCTTTTGTGACTTTGTCACGCCCTGTGTGGGTTCCCAGGTGACAGTTTGTCTACCCTGTCTGGGCTTTGGTTTCCTTATTGGACACTCTTATTTTGAATTGGACTTCCTGTTTTCCTGTGTCTGCCTTGGTTGTCCTGATGTCCCACACCTGTCCCTAATTTGTGCAGTCTATTTAGTTCAGGTGTGTGCTTCTCCCTGCCTGAGATCATTATAGTTTGTCCTTCTGCTACCTGACTTGCCTTTTTCCTGCTGCTGCAATTATTGCAAAAAATAAATATTTTTACCTGAATTCAGTCCTGCTCTCTGCGTTCTGGGGTCGTATTGTAACACAGACATGCCCAACCGTGAACGACTTATATATGTTTTTTTCTACCTAATTATGCATTTTTGGCCTTCTGCGACTTATACTCCGGAGCGACTTATGTATGTTTTTTTCTACCTAATTATGCATTTTTGGCCTTGTGTGACTTATACTCCGGAGCGACTTATGTATGTTTTTTTCTACCTAATTATGCATTTTTGGCCGTGTGCGACTTATACTCCAGTGCGACTTATGTATGTTTTTTTCTACCTAATTATGCATTTTTGGCCGTGTGCGACTTATACTCCAGAGCGACTTATGTATGTTTTTTTCTACCTAATTATGCATTTTTGGCCGTGTGCGACTTATACTCCAGAGCGACTTATGTATGTTTTTTTTCGACCTAATTATGCATTTTTGGGCTTCTGCGACTTATACTCCGGAATGACTTATGTATGTTTTTTTCTACCTAATTATGCATTTTTGGCCTTGTGCGACTTATACTCCAGAGCGACTTATGTATGTTTTTTTCTACCTAATTATGAATGTTTTGCCGTGTGCGACTTATACTCTGGAGCGACTTATGTATGTTTTTTTCTACCTAATTATGCATTTTTGGCCGTGTGCGACTTATACTCCAGTGCGACTTATGTATGTTTTTTTCTACCTAATTATGCATTTTTGGCCGTGTGCGACTTATACTCCAGAGCGACTTATGTATGTTTTTTTTCGACCTAATTATGCATTTTTGGGCTTCTGCGACTTATACTCCGGAATGACTTATGTATGTTTTTTTCTACCTAATTATGCATTTTTGGCCTTGTGCGACTTATACTCCAGAGCGACTTATGTATGTTTTTTTCTACCTAATTATGAATGTTTTGCCGTGTGCGACTTATACTCTGGAGCGACTTATGTATGTTTTTTTCTACCTAATTATGCATTTTTGGCCGTGTGCGACTTATACTCCGGAGCCACTTATGTATGTTTTTTTTACCTAATTATGCATTTTTGGCATATAAACAAACAATATTGATCATCCACAAATACATGCTTTTGATGCCTCCCTAGTGAGGTGTTCAGGGTAAATCCGACCGGTAGGAGGCCTCCAGGGAAGACCTAGGACACATTGGAGAGACTATGTCTCTGATTTTTAAATATTCCCACTCTTGTATATAAAAGGTCTCCATTTTAGCAGTGCATGATGTTTTATAAAAATACCAATAGCCCATATAAATAGTTAGGATCCATTATTTGCGCTAAACGTGTAGGCTGTAGGCTTTAACAATAATGTCAATGTTCCAAAATAAGGTTGGTTGTCTGACTGTTTTCCTGCAGTGACACTGCATTAGCATCACGGATGCGAATATAATGATAAATTTGCTTAACTTAAGCTAATATTTCCTGTGATAAATAACGGAAACATGAAGTTTGAAAGCAGCTCTCACTGCTCTTATAGATTTACGGTACCAGGAAAGCCTTAATGGAGTCCACATTGTATTTATGACATCGACGCGTGCTGTCGTCATACGGCTGCTATGCTACATGAAAGAGCGTTGTGATGCAACGGTTGCTGCAAAGTGACATTTGGGAGGCATCTCAAATAGGGAGGGGGGGAGTGAGAAGCGCATCCCAAATAAATCCCAGCAGCGTGGGAGTCTTGTACTGTATATGCTTGTGTGTGTGTGGAGGGGGGGGGGAGGGTCTATAAAAAGACAGAGGGAACAAAGATCTCACGCTGTCTACCATCAAGTTATTGCATTTCGGGTGCCCCCTCCAGGCAAACTGGACATTCTCCTGCAGTAATAACTTTGATTTAAGTACCTTACAAATATTCTGGTTCCAGAACAATAGTACACTTTTTTAGAAAACTTTATTGCCAATAGATGGGTACTGACCTGAGAGGAAAAGCAGCCCGGTTCAAGTTCTTTCTGTGGCCCCATCATCGTGGATCCCAATCCTTGTTGAACGTCCGAGCGGGTGACTTTGTATCTTCATAACTCCACAACGACATCCAGATGTCATCACCGTGTCTCCATGCAGGTTCTTGGGATTCAGTGACTTCTTTCAAGATAGCGTCCCGTCCTCCATTCAGTGGCTCTCCTCCTTGTAACAACACTCTTAACCTCGTCCCTCCCTCTCACTGCCCCGTCTGTTCGTCTTCAGACAGGAAGTTGGATTATCTGTTTACATTTGATATCAAGACACGCATGCCCAATGTGAATTGCAGATGTTTGTTACAATTTACTGAAATGTACCTGAAATATGTAACATTTCTAGTTGGGAGAAGAAAAAACCATTCTGTAGTGTCTTCTTCTATCTCTCTGGGCTTTTTATTTATTTATTTTAATTTTTTTTATTGTACTCATTCCTGATCCTATCCATCCTGGTCACTCCCGATAAGAACTCAGCATCCTCATCTCTGCTACCTCCAGTTCCTGTCTTTTCCTCGGTGGCACCGTCTCTAAATGTCTCTCTAAACATGGCTGGTCTCACTAAAGTTTTGTATACATTTCCTTTTATTTTAGCTAAAAGACAAATAAAAAAAACAATAACTGGATATTATTATTCATCTCTAACATGACTCTTGCTGCGGGAGTACAACTTGTTGCATTTAAGTATGCTCGGAATGCCCAGAAAATACATCTACACACCTGAAATTGCATGGTGTCTTTGAACGCAACCTTACTTGGCTTGTTTTGTTTAGGGAATACAGTAAAAATGGGCATAGTTCACACGCAAATGCTGATTAATCATGCTGGATTAATTTTAAAATGTATTACAGAAAATACATCTACACACCTGAAATTGCATGGTGTCTTTGAACGCAACCTTTCTTGGCTCGTTTTTGTTTAGGAAATACAGTTAGGCATAGTTCACGCGCAAATGCTGATTAATCATGATGATTAATCATGCTGATTAATCATGCTGGATTAATTTTTAAATGTATTACAGAAAATACATCTACAACCTGAAATTGCATGGTGTCTTTGAACGCAACCTTTCTTGGCTCGTTTTCGTTTAGGAAATACAGTTAGGCATAGTTCACGCGCAAATGCTGATTAATCATGCTGGATTAATTTTAAAATGTATTACAGAAAATACATCTACACACCTGAAATTGCATGGTGTCTTTGAACGCAACCTTTCTTGGCTCGTTTTGTTTAGGGAATACAGTAAAAATGGGCATAGTTCACATGCAAATGCTGATTAATCATGCTGATTAATCATGCTGGATTAATTTTAAAATGTATTACAGAAAATACATCTACACACCTGAAATTGCATGGTGTCTTTGAACGCAACCTTTCTTGGCTCGTTTTTGTTTAGGAAATACAGTTAGGCATAGTTCACACACAAATGTTGATTAATCATGCTGGATTAATTTTAAAATGTATTAGAATTTTTAATCATTTCACAGACCGAATATATAAATACATTTTTAAAATAATATTCCTTTTTGACTACTCTGCTTCATTGATCTTAAAATTAGAATCATAACTATTTGCCAACAACCTCAAGGATAGTTTTTTCCAGTGGGTGAGTGACGGGAAGAAAAGCTAACTAAGCTAAAGCGTCGGAGGTCATTTTCTAACTCGTCCCAGGCCTCCTCTGCATCTACCTGACAGAATGAGACAGGTCTGCGTCTCCTGGCTTCCTGTCCAGAGGATCATCATCACTCACAGCCTGGCAGGGTTCCTCGGAAACATCCGCCATAACGGATGTCTGGAGAGGGCGCCATGGATCAACCTGTTACTGATACAAAGAGAAGACGCAGCACACGAGGACGGACGAGAAGAAGTGAAGGGCGAGGCGTCCAAAAGAAGTTAAGAGAGGTGGACAGTCTCCGTCTCCGTGTGTATGTATAAACATAAAAAATGCCAGATGGATCAGTGGATGACGGATTTGTGTGTGTGGGAGTGTGAGGGTCAACAATGACGTTCCGATGTGTGAGTCAAACAAGGAGAAGCGGATGACTGCGTCCGTGTCAGGAATAAGTTGATGATGGACGACGGAGGACAAAGTCTGTGCACCTTTTCCTTCATCGCCTCTCTTCTCATGACGCATGACGTGATACATTTGTCAGGGATGAGAGGCCGATATTGATGATGGGATGGGGACTGTCCTTCACTGGTCTCCATTTTTTTTTGTCACTTTGATAAAATGATCAAATGTTTGGGGATGGATTGAATGCACCGACTTATTACATTTAGTACTCTATAAAATGTCAAAGGGAAGAAAGAAGTCAAACAATAAGACCTAAAAACCGAATAAGAACTAAAAATAACTCACCCTTTGATGGTGTGGAGCGGCCGGTTTCTTAAGTCGTCATGCGTCACACTTTGTAATGTTCTTAAGTGTCTTAACAAGTGTAGAAAACGTACAACAATATCATAGAAAAACAATCGGAGGCTAATATAAATACCGTATTTTCTGGACTATAAGTCGCTCCAGAGTCGCACAAGGCCAAAAATGCATAATTTGGTAGAAAAAAACATACATAAGTCACATTGGAGTATAAGTCGCACAAGGCCAAAAATGCCTGATTAGGTAAAAAAAACAAAACATACATAAGTCGCTCCGGAGTATAAGTCGCACAAGGCCAAAAATGCATAATTTGGTAGAAAAAAAACATACATAAGTTGCTCCGGAGTATAAGTCGCACAAGGCAAAAAAATGCATTATTAGGTAAAAAAAAACAAAACATACATAAGTCGCTCCGGAGTATAAGTCGCACAAGGCCAAAAATGCATAATTTGGTAAAAAAAAAAAACATACATAAGTTGCTCCGGCGTATAAGTCGCACAAGATCAAAAATGCATAATTAGGTAGAAAAAAAACATACATAAGTCGCACAAGGCTAAAAATGCATAATTAGGTAGAAAAAAACAAACATAAGTTGCTCCGGAGTATAAGTCGCACAAGCCCAAAAATGCATCCTTAGGTAGAAAAAACATACATAAGTCGCTCCGGAGTATAAGTTGCACAAGGCCAAAAATGCATAATTAGGTAGAAAAAAAACATACATAAGTCGCTCCGGCATATAAGTCGCACAAGATCAAAAATGCATAATTAGGTAGAAAAAAACATACATAAGTTGCTCCGGAGTTTAAGTCGCACAAGATCAAAAATGCATAATTAGGTCAAAAAAAACATACATAAGTCGCTCCGGAGTATAAGTCGCACAAGGCCAAAAATGCATAATTAGGTAGAAAAAAAACATACATAAGTTGCTCCGGAGTATAAGTCGCACAAGGCAAAAAATGCATTATTAGGTAAAAAAAACAAAACATACATAAGTCGCTCCGGAGTATAAGTCGCACAAGGCCAAAAATGCATAATTTGGTAAAAAAAAAAAAACATACATAAGTTGCTCCGGAGTATAAGTCGCACAAGATCAAAAATGCATAATTAGGTAGAAAAAAAACATACATAAGTCGCACAAGGCCAAAAATGCATAATTAGGTAGAAAAAAACAAACATAAGTTGCTCCGGAGTATAAGTCGCACAAGGCCAAAAATGCATAATTAGGTAGAAAAAAAACATACATAAGTCGCTGCGGCATATAAGTCGCACAAGATCAAAAATGCATAATTAGGTAGAAAAAAACATACATAAGTTGCTCCGGAGTTTAAGTCGCACAAGATCAAAAATGCATAATTAGGTCAAAAAAAACATACATAAGTCGCTCCGGAGTATAAGTCGCACAAGGCCAAAAATGCATAATTAGGTAGAAAAAAAACATACATAAGTCGCACTAGAGTATAAGTCGCACAAGATCAAAAATGCATAATTAGGTAGAAAAAAAACATACATAAGTCGCTCCGGCATATAAGTCGCACAAGATCAAAAATGGATAATTAGGTAGAAAAAAACATACATAAGTCGCTCCGGAGTATAAGTCGCACAAGGCCAAAAATGCATAATTAGGTAGAAAAAAAACATACATAAGTCGCACTGGAGTATAAGTCGCACATGGCCAAAAATGCATAATTAGGTAGAAAAAACATACATAAGTCGCTCCAGAGTATAAGTCGCACAAGGCCAAAAATGCATAACGAGGTCAAAAAAAACATACATAAGTCGCACTGGAGTATAAGTCACACAATATTAGTTTTGTTGACCTATTTCACCAGTTTGGCAGATTTATTGCTGCAAACTTCTTAAATAAAATCCCAATTTCATAAGAGCTCATAGCAATTCTATTTTGAATGGGTTGTTCATTTAGATTTGACTCTACTATAAATTCCCCAAAGTCGTTGTTGAACCAAATGTCAGTGATGTGCTGAAGACCAGCTGTTTAAATCGCTGTCAGTGTGATAAAAAGCAGATCCACAGACCCACAGACCCGTGTCCCCGTGTCAGGGTGACAAGCACACACACACACAGTATGGTTTACTGCATGTCCACTTCAGTGTCATACCAACATTTATCAGTTTTTACTTTTTGGTCCGATGGTTGATAACACAAAAAAGGTTTTTTTTTTCTTTTAAAATTCACATTTATTTTAAGAAACACTTGACAACAACACAAAAGCTGGTTGACAAATGGCTCATGTTGGTCTATGGAAAAATATGCCAATGCACAGAGTGAACCCTCTTCCTGCCTGTTTGGAGGCGAGGAAAACCTTTTCATTTCTCATGGCGATATATTGAAACCGGCAAAATGATCGAGTTCCTTTTCATTTATTGTGTGCCTAGTACCCACAAGACAGTTTTTTTTTTCTGAACGAGAAACCTTTTAATCTGGTGAGATCTTGTGACAGGTGCGGGCAAACTACGGCCCGGGGGCCACATGCGGCCCACCAAACGTTAGAATCCGGCCCGTCTGTTGCTTTCTAAGTATTTCAACTTTTAACATACAACAGCTGGCAACATAACTTGAAAGTCGGATGTCTTATTAAGACAAAAATCAAATAATTAAATATGGACTGTTAGAATTATAAACGTAAAATACTCAAAAGCGGCCCGCGAGTCAAAAAGTTTGCCCACCCCCCCTGATTTAGTGTCACCCCTACTTACCAGCATACGTTGTTTTTCATTATTGTGCTCATTTCACAGTAACACTGGACAAAGTAAAAGCCACTTAACACAAGTATAATATCTACGAAAGGCACTTCAGAAAACAATCATTCGAACTTTGTACCCAAATATGCATTTTTCATATGCTAACCGCTCGACCCCCAAACAAAATTAAGTAATGCAAAACAAAAGTATTACCATGACAAAACTGACAGCAGCATATCTGCCATAGTTGAAGGTGTGTTGTTTGCACAAATACTGCAATAGTCAAGTACGTTGTTCTTTTTTGATTTCCTACTGTATGTAGTACAGTATGTACAGTAAAAGCCTCCACCAGAAGTTAGAGGTGTCTTAAAGGTAATGTTATATCATGCTGGCCAGCAGATACATGAGGACAGCAGTGTTCGTATTCACAATCAACATCACACGTTTCAAAAAAAAAAAAAAAAAAAATGGGACGGCCTGTGTTATTATAAACATTATATGCAAATGTATAAAAAAAATAATGCTCCGATGGATGATCCATATGACGTATAAGAACTGAGAGTGCGTGTTTCTACCAATCAGTCCGCTTCTTGTCTGTAGTGCAGGACGTAGTAGTCATGGACGTACATGAGGACGGCGAACGGTTGGCCAATTATGAGCGAAATCCACACAGCAGCGTTGCCGTAATTGCCGTGCAGGTAGTGACCAACAAGCCAGGCTAATGGAAGCTAATCAACAGAATAAAAAAAAACAAACAAACAACATAAATGCTTTTTTTTAGGAACAGGAGAGAAGTCTCTGACCTGCTATGCTAATGAAGTTGTAGTCGTATATAGTTGATTCGCTCACAATAAAGGTAGTAGTACCACCTGATTTATTCCAACCAATCAGCAAAGCACGGTAACAGAGATAAACTGTATGGACAAATGTATTGGGACTTATTTTTATTATTATTATTATTGTTGGTGTTGTTATTATTGTTATTATTATTATTATTATTGGTATAATTGTTATTGTTATTATTATTTTTTATTAATACTATTGTTGTTATTATTATTATTGTTATTATTATTATTATTATTATTGGTATAATTGTTATTATTATTATTATATTATTATTTCTTATTAATATTGTTATTATTATTATTATTTTATTAATGTTGTTGTTATTATTATTATTATTTTTATTATGATTGTTGTTATTATTTTGTTATAATTATTATTATTATTTTTGTTGGTTTTATTGTTATTACTATTATCATTATTATTATTGTTATTACTATTATTATTAATTTTATTATTATTGTTGTTGTTATTATTGTTGTTATTATTAGTATTGTTATTATTATTATTAATGTTATTATATTATTATTGTTGTTGTTATTATTATTATTATATTGTTATTATTATTATATTGTTATTATTATTATATTGTTATTATTATTATAAATGTTATTATATCGTTATTATTATTAGAATTATTATTATTGTTATTACTATGATTATTATTATTATTATTGTTATTATTATTACAAATGTTATTATATCGTTATTATTATTAGAATTATTATTATTGTTATTACTATTATTACTATGATTATTATTATTATTATTGTTATTATTATTATTATTGGACCTTTTCTGTTCCCAGTGTCCGTGAGGTCCATTCAGATATGCTTAGATGAGGAATACCACATTTTTATCATTAGTATCTTCCTACTGCCGTCCCAATACTTTTGTCCACATCATTGATACTACATATAAATGGTCCTCTGTTTACACTCCTATGAAAGGTACCATCATCATGATGATATAGAAAATTCCCCTCCGAGATTATAATATATACCGGTCCTTCTTTATTGCATGTTTTTCTTCATTTTTCTCAAGCTGCTGCACCACCCTTAAAAGTCTCTACGCAATCTCCCAGCCTCACGCTTTTATAGAATAATTCCTCTTCTTCTACAGTGAGCTTGTCCCATTAGTGGTTGCCATGGACGACACGGATGTTATCCTCTCCTTTCCGTCTTCCTCTGTCTGTCAGCCTCCATCACATACATGTCCTCTCCTCTAATCACATCTAAGAACCCGAGAACCTCCTTTTGGTCTCCCAAGGGAGCTCCATCTCAGCATCCTTCCATCGATATAATCACAATCCTTCCTTCTCACACGGCCAGACCATCTCAGTCTGGCCTCCCTTGACCTTGTCTCCTTGTCTCCCAGACATCTAAACGTGGGATGTTCCTCTGATCGGCTCATTTCTAACGCTGTCCATCCCAATGAAAATCCAAACGTCTTTAGTTCTGCCTCCTGTCAGCTACTATTTCTAGACTAGTACAATAATTATGACATACTAGGATCACTTCCAGATGTTGTGCAGGGGCGTCAAACAGCAGATGGCTATGTGGAGATGTTGCAAAAGGCAAAGGCTTTTTCAACAGTCTTTTTAAAAAAGAATTATTAGACTCATTATTGAGTCCTTTTCTGAACATTTTCATTCTATTTTATGTTTTTTTATGTTTTTTTTTTGGATCTATGGTCTGAACCTTATGATGAGCTGATGAAAAGTCTTTCACTTTCATAGTTTCTTTACAATAAATTGCTTAATATTTTTTTTTTGTTTCTCTCCCATTTCTTTTTAAAGACCTACTTCGTACCTCCAGAATTTGCTTACCTGAGCCATCATGCCCATAAAGGCCCAAAGTCGGAACATCCTCAGAGGGACACTCACCAGATACTAGACACAGATATAAAAAAAAATAAAACAATAAAATGGCATCATAAATATGACTTTCTTGAATTTTACACATTTTTTTTATGGTCTCTTTACCTCGTGGAAGAAAGCGGACAAGAAGAAGACGGCTGATTGGCTGACTATCTTACTAAATCCTCTCCTCAGCAACGGCTTGTAAAAGTGCCTGCGGGAACACATGAGGAAACTCATCATAACAAACACACACACACACACACACACACACACACACACACACACACTCATTGTACTTGTGACTGGCGCCTGTATTGTGCTATTGTATGTACAGTCTGCCTGCATCAAAGCCGCCGCTCCCTTTGCGTTCGCTTCTAGGAATTTCACTGCAGCGTCTTCCCAAGTTAAGTAGAGTGAATAACTCACCGGAGACACCACTTGTGAACGGGGATGTTCCAGTTCTGCCAGAAATATGTCACCGTCTCCGAGTTCCTGAAAAAGACGAGTCAGCGAAAAGGGATATCGAGGCTTTACAGGGCTTAAATAATGGATCAGTGGATATGACACTTTTTATTATTATTATGACACATTTCTAAGTCTATCACAATTTCAACAACCATGGTAAACAGTCAAGTCACTCACAAACATTATTATTATTATTGTTATTGGTATTATTGTTATTATTATTATTGTTATTATTATTATTATTATCATTATTATTGTTATTATTATTTTTATGACACTTTCATTATTATGACACATTTCTAAGTCTATCACAATTTCATCAACCATGGTAAACAGTCAAGTCACTCACAAACATTATTATTATTATTGTTATGGTATTATTGTTATTGGTATTATTGTTATTATTATTATCATTATTTTTGTTATTATTATTTTTATGACACTTTCATTATTATGACACATTTCTAAGTCTATCACAATTTCATCAACCATGGTAAACAGTCAAGTTAAGTCATTATTATTATTATTATTATTGATATTATTGTTATTATTATTATCATTATTATTGTCATTATTATTTTTATCATTATTATTGTTATTATTATTGTTATTAATATTATTATTACTATTATCATTCTATTATTGTTATTATTATTGTTATTAATATTATTATTACTATTATCATTCTATTATTGTTATTGGTATTGTTATTATTATTATTATTGTTATTATTATCATTATTATTGTCATTATTATTGTTATTAATATTATTACGATTATCATTGTTATTATTGTTATTATTGTTATTGGTATTATTGTTATTATTATTGTTATTATTATCATTATTATCATTATTTTTATCATTATTGTTATTATTATTATCATCATGATTATTATTATTATTGTTATTATTATTGTTATTATTTTTATTGTTATAATTGTTATTGGTATCATTGTTATTATTATTGTTATTATTATTATCGCTATTATTATTATTGTTATTATTTTTATCATTATTGTTATTATTATTATCATGATTATTATTATTGTTATTATTATTATTATTATTGGACCTTTTCTGTTCCCAGTGTCCGTGAGGTCCATTCAGATATGCTTAGATGAGGAATACCACATTTTTATCATTAGTATCTTCCTACAGCCGTCCCAATACTTTTGTCCACATCATTTATACTACATATAAATGGTCCTCTGTTTACACTCCTATTATTATTATTATTATCACAAACATCATTCTCGGTCACGTGTTAACGATGTAATGTAATTGAAGAAAGAGAAAATAAAAATAAAATAAAGCAAACAGAGACATCACAGAGAGATTATCTACCACCAGTCTTTGTAGAACTGTCTGTCTCCGAAGCGCAGAAGCTCCGCTGTGAAGTTCAAAGACGAGTGGAAGAACCAGTAGAAAAACATTAACCAAAGCAAATGGTTGGGAACCTATAAGACACACCAGGATCCGCATAAACACGAGACGGATGCAGGAACTCAAAACAAACTGCTATAAGGAATATACTCCTATACGGACTCACGGCCAATCGTAAGAGTCTCTCAGTCATCCGAGATAGATCCATCTCCTACCATACAAAAGAAGAAATAAGAAATTGCAATTAAAAAAAGAACATAGTCGCTTTGCTGCGTGCCGTGCTCTCTTTCTCACCTCGAGTGGCTTCATGGAGCTTTGAATGATGGGAATCATCCACTGGGAGCCAAAGGAGACGAGAAAAGAGCTTAGAATTGATTTTAAAGGAAGCCCGAATTCACTTTAATGTTAAAAATATGAGTTAAAATATGACAGATTACCTGTTGGGTAAGACCGACTAACATCTGGATGAGGAACAGCTGGGGAAAAACACACACATGACTTTATATTATTACTTTAAGTTATTTGTTGTGAAGCAATATACACGTACAAGTACTGCATTGACCTTAATATAAGACAAAAAACATTTTTTTAAATATATTTTTTTAAGACATAAACCTTTTTTTGGTGTTTTTAGTGTCAGTGATATCATTCATTTTCTACTGCTTTTTCCTCACAAGGATCGCGTAAGGGTGCTGGAGCCTATCCCAGCTGTCTTTGGGCGAGAGGCGATTGCCAGCCAATCACAGGGCACATATAGACAAACAACCATTCACACTCACATTCATACCTATGGACAATTTGGAGTCGCTAATTAACCTAGCATGTTTTTGGAATGTGGGAGGAAACCGGAGAAAACCCACGCATGCACGGGGAGAACATGCAAACTCCAGGGTGGAATTGAACCCTGGTGTCCTAGCTGTGAGGTCGGCACGCTAACCACTCGAACGCCGTGCCGCCCATCAGTGACATCATTCATTCATTCATTTTCTACCGCTTTTTCCTCACGAGGGTTGTGTAGGGGAGCTGGAGCCTATCCCAGCAGTCTTTGGGAGAGAGGCGGGGTACACCCTGGACTGGTGGCCAGAAACTGGAGTACCCGGAGTACCCAGAGAAAACCCACGCATGCACGGGGAGAACATGCAAAACTCCAGGGTGGAATTGAACCCTGGTCTCCTAGCTGTGAGGTCGGCGCGCTAACCACTCGACCGCCGTGCCGCCCATCAGTGACATCACTGTTATCTTAAAATTAGCATCACAAATGTGTGCTAACCTATTATTTGAATGTGCAAACCTTGAGATCCACAATATTAAGTAACAAACTAAAAACAAACTTAAGTAACAAACTAAAAATACATAACTTGTTATCAAAACAAAATAAATTATAAACACAGAGAAGATATTTCCTCACCATTTCAAAAAGTCTTCTCAGAAGGAAACTCATACGTATGTTGGGAGAGCGAGGAAAGTTGAGCTCGTAGCACAGAGTCGGAGCAAAGACAAAGTAGTACAGGTCTGCAGACACACAACCAGGAAGTACAAGTGACATACCCGGCGCGTTACAGAATGACTCAAGGCACAACACAAACTGCAGTCAAGTACCTCTGATGGTGAGGTTGCCAGGGTAACACACCTTACGTTCCTCTCCATTGGAATACTGTGTTGAAGGACCTATAAAGACACAGCACACATTATGGTAATGGTTTTATTTCATTTGAACATGCATCAGATTACAATTGAATGCATCACATAATCAGTTCACAGTTCCACATGATCAAAAGGAGTAGGAAGAAGCAAAGCTTATTAAATCCTACCCCTCCATCTGGTACTTTTACAATCAGTAACTGTTACATTTGTTCACTTCCTGCTTTCCTAATATAGTTTAAGTGATTTATTTTATTTTATTTTGTTTTAATGATTTATTTTAGTTTTATTAAATCCTACCCCTGCATCTGGTACTTTTACAATCAGTAACTGTTACATTTGTTCACTTCCTGCTTTCCTAATATAATTTAAGTGATTTATTTTATTTTAATTATTTATTTTTGTTTTATTTTAGTTTTATTTTATTTAAAAAAATATATTTTTATTTTTATTTTTGTCATGTACTGAAGTATGAGGTGATATGAGCATCCAATGACATAATGTGTACCATAGTAAGTGTCAATATAGTGATATGTATAGCACATCATGACTGGTTTAAGACTCTTCATCCTTGTATTTAGCAAACATCAACTGCTTGTATTGTTTCTTGAATTGGCTCATCGTTGTGCATTGTTTGATTTCCTTACTCAATCCATTCCATAGTTTGATTCCACATACTGAAATGCTATGGCTTTTTAACATAGTCCTGGCATATAAGTGTTTCAAATGTAGTTCTTTAAATGTAGTATTTCTCCTCACTTGTAGAGAAGTATTGGATGACATTTTTAGCTAATTGGTTATTTTTAGCCTTATGCATTATTTTTAGCTGTTTGAAGATTAACTATATCATCAGCAAGTTGAAGTATTTGTGATTTTAGAAATAAGGAGTTAGGCGGCATTATTAATTATCCTTACTGACCTTTTTTGCAGTACAATTTTGTAGTTATTACCCCATTCATTCATTCATTCATTCATTTTCTACCGCTTTTTCCTCACGAGGGTCGCGGGGGTGCTGGAGCCTATCCCAGCTGTCTTTGGGCGAGAGGCGGGGTACACAGGGCACATATAGACAAACAACCATTCACACTCACATTCATACTTATGGACAATTTGGAGTCGCCAATTAACCTAGCATGTTTTTTTTTTGGAATGTGGAGTACCCGGAGAAAACCCACGCATGCACGGGGAGAACATGCATGGAATTGAAACCTGGTCTGCACGCTAACCACTCAACCGCCGTGCCGCCTTATTACCCCATATTACGGCCTAAAACAACACAAGTTGAGAATAGATGCAACTGCAGTAACAACCGCCTGCCTACAGATGTCACTGTCAGAACATGAGCAAATGATGTCGCTGTATGATGGCGAGGCCTTTGTACTGCTTCTGTGTGTGAGGAACTTACAAGACAGTGACCTTGCCAGCTTCTTGGCCTTCATGCTACTCATCTCCCGACACCACATGTTGACGTCCTTATAGGAGTAGAGCTTAAGGAAGAGAATGGTGTAAGCACCCAGCACGAAGGTGCCGCCGACTAAAACAGAAGAAGACATGGCAATTTCATACTGAAAATGAAGTAGTACCTTCTTGTCATGCAGTATCGGAGCCAAATACATGCACATAGAAATAAAGACTCTTTTGCCAGTAGGGTGAGATGCAGGTCAGAACACCTGGCGTCGAATCACAGCAGATAATATTCGTTTGCCATCTGTCTCTCTGGCTTAATGTGGCCTCCAGACATTTGCAGGTGACCATGGTGATCATTGTGACACGCACATACACAACCATTCAACTATTCTCACTCGCTGACAAATCTTTGTGCAGGGGTGGGACATGGGCCACTGCACTTATTAATTATACATACTGTATATGTTGTATTATCATGTTTTATATATTAGCATAATTTCCCTGATTAATTATGTATGGATACTAGTATATATGGGGATGATATTTTAACATTACTTTTAAAAAAAGTACAATGAAAAAATATATAATGTAATTTCTACTACGTTACACTCTTTTGTGCTATGTGTTTGTATGCTAGGGGCCCCGCCTCCCCCCACCGAGACAAAGCCACTGGCAAAAGAGCTCACTCTGTTCATGCCGTTGTTCTATGGAACAACCTATCTGTCTGTTTGGAAGCAAGAGACGAGTAAAACAGATATGCGTTGTCATGGCGATATATTGAGGCCGGCAAAATGATTTTTGTTTATTTTTGTTTATTGTGTGATTAATTCATGAATTAATTAATTCATTCATTTTCTACCGCTTATCCTCATGAGGGTCGCGGGGCTTAGCTGGAGCCTATCCCAGCTGTCTTCAAGCGAGAGGCGGGGTACACCCTGGACTGGTGGCCACGCAGCCAATCACAGGGCACATATAGACAAACAACCATTCACACTCACATTCATACCTATGGACAATTTGGAGTCGCTAATTAACCTAGCATGTTTTTGGAATGTGGGAGTACCCGAACAAAACCCACAGGGAGAACATGCAAACTCCACACAGACATGGCCGAGGGTGGAATCAAACTCCCGTCTCCTAGCTGTGAGGCCCACACACTAACCACTCGGCCACCGTGCAGTTTGTCAACTGGTAAGTCATATTTTGTAGTGCAAAAAATAACATCACTGATTAGATTAAATAATATTCATTCACAGGGGTGCTGGAGCCTATCCCAGCTGTCTTCGAGCGAGAGGCGGGGTACACCCTGGACTGGTGGCCACACAGCCAATCACAGGGCACATATAGACAAACAACCATTCACACTCACATTCATACCTATGGACAATTTGGAGTCGCTAATTAACCTAGCATGTTTTTGGAATGTGGGAGTACCTGGACAAAACCCACAGGGAGAACATGCAAACTCCACACAGACATGGCCGAGGGTGGAATCGAACTCCGGTCTCCTAGCTGCGAGGCCCACGCACTAACCACTCGTCCACCGTGCAGTTTGTCAAATGGTAAAAGTCATATTCTGTAGTGCAAAAAATAACATTACTGATTAGATTAAATAATAAATTTTATAAATAATATTCAAAACTTGAACATCTCCCCAAGCAGCCATTCGCTGGAGAGAGAGACTCTAATACTCCTTTGTGCATACGTAGTAGCAAAGACCGCAGTTTTGTTCTTTGTCTTTTTCCATTGGCCATTGCGGCGGGCGAGCGCGCGTGCATACACACACTCTCATGGCCGTACCCTCACACACCTGCCCTCCTTTACTGCCCTTCCGGTGTGAACCGCAGAGTGCGGAGGAGAACAGACAGATGGGCTGATACCTTTTCCTCATTCACCACCCAGTAAGAGGAGAGGACAGGACAAGATGGGAGGTGGAAGAGAGGGGGGGTTAGGGGCACAAAAAGCAGAAGCGACACATTCCCCCTTTTTTTTATGGTGTTTGGACATTAAACTAATCTCAATGCCAAGTCAACATCTTGGAGTAATGCATTCAAGAGAACAACCAAATTACCATGCATTTACAAGAAACCCATTATCTACCTCATAATATGTCTCATAAAATTATACATGCCCGCACTAGAGCGTAGAATAAAGGACAGAAGCAATGCCAAGAATCTGTACTCGCCATACTGTATTATGGTAATGGTGTGAAACTTTTTTTGGGGGGGTGAGGTGACAAAAGTGACCTTGGTGGGGAATTTATTTACATCAGCCAGTTGATTAGGGTGAAGGGCATACAACTTTGTAAAAGCAATTGTACCCAGCCTGAGGTAGCGACTCTGTGTATACAGGTAGTATCTGCGGTGCAATGCAGCAAGTAAAGCACAGTGACAAAACGTGCATGACAACCATGCAGGACAGCCAATACTAAGTCTAAATTCTAAAGCACATGAATGGGACTGAAACCTTAAAGCTTATCTGTTCCAGAGTCACACTCTCATGTGCTCCCGAGGACTTCCGGGAAACGTAGGTCCGCGTTAACTGAGTGCGGGCAATCTGCAACCCGTATATAACGAAGTCTGAGTATTGAGTTGTGGTCTTCTATAGAGCAGCTACACACAATAACACACACAAAAAACTTTTTTAGATTTTCCAGAATCTGCACCTATTCCTTTGATTTGCACTTCCTGCCAAAACGGTCTGTTTTAATTTATTCCACCTACGGTCCGCCTCCGGGTACGCTCATTGTGCCATTTATTTGTCCAAATACCAATTGTGTACAATTTAGTTTGGATGAAGTCGGCAAAATTTAAGCTAGCCAAAGTGAGCAACGCACTTCCGGTTATTTTCACAAAATAAAACACCGCTTACTTTTCTCATACAAAAAAAAAACATCGTGATAAATCACTGCTTTTACTTTGAAAACAAGAAGCGAACCAACTCGCGACATATTGTGCTTGTCACCGCCGTTTGGACTGATCTCGTCCCGGTGACGTCACATCGCATTGCATTCTGGGTAATTTGTGTATTGACATCTACGAGTACTAATCTGACGATACATACTCAACATTTCTGTCGAATGCAGTATGTATCCGGGAACTTCTCGCATACTCAAAAAAAGTAGGCAAGTATGCTGTTTCGAACACAGCCGAAGTCCGCTCCCTGTGACATCACAAAGGAACACTTTTACCACGCCTTTTGAAAACAGAGCATTTTGGGCTATACCAAACTTTTTTAAAGGCTCACTTCCAAATGCGTAAAACTTGTTATCTGAAACTTTGGCGTCATTTTAACACGAGAATACGACATTTTAACTTCATTTATAGGTCAGAGCATGTTTAAAAGAACTGAAAGAACAATTAGGGGTGTCACATGATCTTGTGACGAGATTTTTCCTTCAGAAAAAAAAAACTTGTGATGATGAATTAATCAATCCCATGATAAATGAAAATTAATTTGCTAATTGAGTTAATTTGTCGATTAGGGTGTGACACCATGACTTTCCATGATGAGAGTGCATTTTTGAGTTTTCATTAATTAAAGAAATAAATGTTTGAAATGTAACACCACAAAGTATTTACAATTTTCATATTTTAAACTGAAATATGTGTGTGTGTGTGTATGCATTAAAATGTACCTACACTTACCTAACCTTTTGCACGCTACACTCCTCCATTTGAGCTCTTATCAAATGCACTTCTACCACCTTGTGGCCGTTTTAAAGGCAGTATAAAACTTCTTTTTAAATATATACAGTATTTTATGGATTGCGTGATGAATAGAGAAGACAATGACCCTTGGATGACCCTGTCCTGCAAACCATACACTCTTTTGGCATCGCTTCTCTCCTCCTTTACCGCTCTCCTCGTTCTCTGCCAGCTGGATACAATCCAGTCATGACCAACTGGTTCATTACCACTAACCGGCTCCAATTATGACTTGCCTTATAAGAGTCGTCTTTTACGGCACCATCAAACGGCTCAACTGTTTCTTTGAAGGGCAAAGACGCCGATGCCCTTTTAATCTTTAGCGCAATGACGTTGTTTTCTATTTCGCACACATTGTGACACGTTACCGGTTGACAGTATTGCTGCTCCGAGACGATGGATGGCAATATTCCAGTCAGCTAGCCTGCCACGCTGCTATCTGGCTAGTAGTTAATTTAGGGAAGAAGGGGTGCAAGATAAATTGCATTTTAACAACAGTAAACAACATTTTACCTGGGGTCACCGAGGGCACCGTGAGGACCACAGCGGCGGGGAATGTTAGCATGACAGCCATATTAAGAAAGTGAACGAGTAAGCCCACACGCTCGCCGAATGAACCCTGAGCAGGAGGACAAAAAGACACACGGGGTCAGTTGTGATTGGCTGCAATAAATCAGCAACCGACATCCAACATACTGCGATTACAGGTGCTTATATACTGTGTGATTGAGTAATTCCCGGAGCAGAACCACAACCACTTTAGGACTTTATGGAGACCCGATAAAGTTTTTAAAAGGCTTATAATGTTTCTTAACAGATGCCCTAAATGCAGATGGTGAAACAAATTCCGTGTTTTACTGGTAAAACATGGCGAGCGTCACTTAGTCAGTTTTGATGGATAGCCGTACAAAAATAATCCCCCTCTAGGATCCAGCCGGTGGTTATGAATTCATAAGTTCAGTCAAACTTTCAGCTCTGCGTGTGTAAGCAATCAAATTAAATAATCCAGAGTTTCTCCGACTCACCTTCGAGAGTTGTCTCTCTGTGTAGAGGGCCACCACGATGAAGACGTTGGACACTGTTGGGAATAAGATGTGAAGATCAAGAAATGATATTGTATTTGCCTGCAACACATTTAGTCAAATTTTTATGATAGTTTTACAATGTGGCAGTTTAGTAATGCAATCGTTTTCTCACTGGACTGCGATCTATTTGTGGCAAGGGGTTGTTGGGTTGGGTGCGCTTCGAGATGATGTCATTATCTAATTTACCTAATTGGCCATAACGCTATGCTATGGGAGACAAAAAGTGAGCAAAAATATTAATTTGTTTTCTACCGCTTATCCTTACAAGGGTCGTGGGGGGTGCTGGAGCCTATCCCAGCTGTCTTATCCCAGCTGGTGGCCAGCCAGTCACAGGGCACATATAGACAAACAACCATTCACACTCACATTCATACCTATGGACAATTTGGAGTCGCTAATTAACCTAGCATGTTTTTTCTTGGAATGTGGGAGGAAACCGGAATACCCGGAGAAAACCCACGCAGGCACAGGGAGAACATGCAAACTCCACACAGAGATGGCCGAGAGTGGAATCGAACTCGGGTCTCCTAGCAGTGAGACCTGCGTGCTAATCACTCAGACACCATGCAGCCAGCAAAACATTCATTCATTTTCTACCGGTTTTTCCTCACGATGTTCGCGGGGGTGCTGGAGCCTATCCCAGCTGACTTCGGGCGAGAGAGGCGGGGTACACCCTGGACTGGTGGCCAGCCAATCACAGGGCACATATGGACAAACAACCATTCACACTCACATTCATACCTATGGACAATTTGGAGTCGCTAATTAACCTAGCATGTTTTTGGAATGTGGGAGGAAACCGGAATACCCGGAGAAAACCCACAAGAACATGCAAACTCCACACAGAGATGGCCGAGGGTGGAATCGAACCCTGGTCTCCTAGCTGTGAGGTCTGCGCGCTAACCACTCAACCGCCCATTTATGAAATTATTAGTAAAAAAAAAATCTAATAATCTAATATCTATCTATAATAAATCGAATAATCTAAAGTTATATTATGTAAGTGCAGCAGCTCGAGAAAAATAAAGAAAACCATTTTTAAAGAAGTTAACTCCAGCGAAAGATCAATAATACCAGTAGGTGTGCAGTGCAGTAATTATCTTTCTTCTAACCCACTGTTATATTTTCCAATATTTTCTGACTATCAAAGTCTTGCAATTACTTTTTAAAAATGATTTTTTTTATTTTAATTGGTCTTGAAGTACTTCGGAGGGAGGATGAGTATCGGAGAACAAAGTTGACTCCGGGATGGTCAGGTGGTACAAAAGTGGCTTATGTGGCTTCTTTTCTTTGCAGTACAATACCTACCTATGCAGTATATCTGCAGTATATCATTATATAGGGCAGGTGGCCATCTCTCTGGAGACAAGCTGAGCTGCGCCATTGCAGATTTACGTATTAAGCATTTAAAAAAAAATATGCCTCTGTGTCACAACTTAGGGAGAAGTTTCATGTGCCATCATAATAAAAAGCCATATTAATTTTGCTAACACACAAAAAGCACTGCATATGTGCTCATTTCTATTTATCCTTGATGTCTTTATGCTATTGGTATGCTATTATTACAGTAATAATGATTGTTGTTGCTGTTGCTGTTTCTGTTTCCCTCTCTCTAAAAAAAATGAAAAAATAAAAATAAAAATACAAAAAATACAAAAAAATAAAAATAATTTAAAAATAAATAAAATAAATTTAAAAAAAATTAAAAAAAAATGTTTTTTTAAAAAAAAGTTTGCATGTTCTCCCGTGCATGCATGGGTTTTCTCCGGGTACTCCGGTTTCCTCCCACATTCCAAAAACATGCTAGGTTAATTAGCGACTCCAAATTGTCCATCGGTATGAATGTGAGTGTGAATGGTTGTTTGTCTATATGTGCCCTGTGATTGACTGCATGACCACCAGCCCAGGGTGTACCCCGCCTCTCGCCCAAAGACAGCTGGGATAGGCTCCAGCACCCTCCTTGACCCTCGTGAGGATAAGCGGTAGAAAATGAATGAATGTCTTATTTATGATTACATCTACTATATTGGGTACAGCTGGGATAGGCTCCAGCAATGAAAAAATAAAAAAATTTAAAAATAGTGAATTTTGCCTTGGGGCTAACCTGAGCTGCATGTCTACCTACCAATCACCAGGCACGGCGCTGGCCAGCTGTAGGGGTCCTTCAGGAATAAGGAAACCACTTGAATCGGGTCCACCAGAACCCCATACCTGCCGATAGAAAAACATGTATGGAAAAATGTTAGCAATTTCATCTACAAAAAGCGAAAACTGTTAAAAAAAATATTGTATACAATTATAAAGCATTGGAGAGTCAATCAGTGACTGTGTTGTGAATCGACTGAGGCATAATGGGAGTGCACTACTTGGTTCCAACCAGCAGGGGCGCTGTTGAATCAAGTTGAACTTATGGCACACCTCAATAATTGGCAGCATTATGCTAATAAACACAACACTGGCGTTGAAACAGTAATGATTTAATAAAAGAAATATCATGGAATAAAATAAGAGAAATACGCTTGCTTACCTTAATAGGTTTTCTAGGAAGAGGCGAGCATTACTAAGTACCTGAAATCGAGATAAATCGTTAGAGATGTTAGAGATGGCGACACTTTTCAATTGCTTTTTTGTTGTTTCTTCACTAATGGGATACATTCAAAAAAAAAAATTTTTTTTTTTTCTCTTTCAATTCTTTGTTCTTCTTTCTTACCGTACTTTTCTCTTGTCATTCTTATTATCTCCCCGGCTCCCTTTTCCTATTTCTGAATAGATTGTGATATCTCATTACCCCACACAAAGGCTCAATGCCTGGGGATGGGACAGAAGTTCAGTCGGAATGAAGGAAAACCTCTCGCGATGAACACAACGATCTGTGTTCAAAGGCTGGATTAGCAAGCAGGCAGGCTTTGCTGGAGCCTCATCCCCATCCCTCCTATTCTCTCATATTCACTCCCCTTTTTTTTTTTTTTTTTTTTTTGTGAGTGAAGAAATTCCGTAAAATGCCTTGACGTAGCCGTTTTTGGATTCCATCATTGTGCCTCAGCTGTAAATAATCGGGGGTTGTGAGCGCACACATTTGATCTTATCTGAGGTAGATCTGACTAAACGTCAAGACTTACTCCGGCTACATTTAAGCAATATTGATCTAAAATACAGCACCTTGCCAAGACGCGCATTTATAGAGAGTTTCAACTGGCAAGAGACCAAATCTGACACATAAGAGATAAATTGAGTGTTCCTGAACGCAAGTGGGTGTTTATCAAGCAGTACAGACTCAATGAAAATTGTCGATATTTTCCATTAATACCAAAAGGTCATAATCACTACTCCTTTGTCAATGTCTTGTTTCATATCTAGCGACAAGATTCAACATATAATAAGTCACTTTAACTCAAAATTTACTCACAGTACCTCACAAAAGTGAATAAAAATGAAAAGTCAGTGTACAGCCTGTATAGCAGTAGAGATTTACTAGCCACTGAAAATGAAATATTTATTGTGTAAATAGCTGGCAACACAAGTGAGCATCAAGACAATTGTGTCTTGAACTAAAAAAATTAAAAAAAAGGAAATAAATGAATAAATGTCATTAAATAAAATGCCAACTAAAATAAATATAATTTTTTTTAAATAAAAAAATGGAAAAATGATGGCAAAAAAGTGAAATGTTGGTACTAATAATACATCACAATTTATTATGAATAAACTCACACAAAACTAAAGATTGCTTGAAGTTCTTATCATCGCAACTGTATGTTGCTATAAAAAAAATAAATGCCATTAAATAAAATGCCAACTAAAATAAACATAAAAAATTTAAAATAAAAAAAGGAAAAATGTTGGCAAAAAGTTAAATGTTGGTACTAATAATACATCACAATTTATTACAAATAAACTCATTATAATAAATATGCTAATAATAATATGTGCTGTCACCTACAACACAAAACTAGAGATTGCTTGAAGTTCTTATCATAGCTACTGTATGTTGCTCTAAAAACAATAAAAAATAAATGTCATTAAATAAAATGCCAAATTAATAAATTAATAAAAAAAATAAAAATAAAAAAGGAAAAATGTTGGCAAAAAAAGTTAAATGTTGGTACTAATAATACATCACAATTTATTACAAATAAACTCATTATAATAAATATGCTAATAATAATATGTGCTGTCATCTACAACACAAAACTAGAGATTACTTGAAGTTCTTATCATAGCTACTGTATGTTGCTCTAAAAATAATAATAATAAAAATAAATGCCATTAAATAAAATGACAAATTAAAAAAATAAAAAAAGGAAAAATGTTGGTAAAAAAAGTGAAATGTTGGTACTAATAATACTTCAGAATTTATTATAATAAATATGCTAATAATAACATGTGCTGTCATGCTTATCATAGCAACTGTTTATTAATTCATTTTCTACCGCTTATCCTCAAAAGCGGTTGTGGGGGTGCTGGAGCCTGTAGATGGTCGAGGGTGGAATTGAACTCAGGTCTCCTAGCTGTGAGACCTGCGCGCTAACCACTCCTTCGCCGTGCAGCCCATTTCTGGAACCAATTCTTTGAATTTACATTATTTCTTATGGGAAACATTTATTTGGTTAGCGTCCGTTTCGGTTAGAGTTGGACTTTCTGGATCAAATTATTGACGCTAACCAAGGCTCTGCCCTTCATTCACTTTGTAGGAGACACACTCTGTTTGAATGAACAAAGTGTTTATTATTTAGAAAACCGAAACCAGAGTACCCGAAGAAAACATGCAAACTCCACACAGAGTCGGCCGAGGGTGGAATCGAACTCGGGTCTCCTCTGTTAGCCTGTTAATAAAATCAAAAAATCTAAAAATGGGATACAACTGTCTTGCATAATGTTGTCTTCTAAGAAGATGTACTGCAAAAAAAAATGATTGTATAAAATGAGTATATCATTGAGTAGGTTAGTGCTTATAACCATGATCTTACCAGCATTACCACACACCAGTTGAGAATCCCCCTGTAGTTACTGAAACCACTGGATGAACTCAGCAGGGACTCCTGTGGCTTGTGACAGCTTAAGGGCGTTAAAACAGAGAAAAAAAACACCGTTGGACAAATATCCCAGTTGTCAAGCTAATAAATAAATAAAGCTGAATTATTATAGCAAGTAGCTAACATGTAAATTAGCTTACCGCCTATAACACATAATAGTGTAAACAACTCCATGGTACACTTTCTCACCTTAACCTGTCATTTATGTCATTGTTGCGTTTATTTTTGTCATTCTTTGTTTTGGACCGAGTCTTCTCCAAGGAGGGATCGGCTTTCCTCTGCTCGCCGACTCCTCTACCGTCAGCAGCGGTCATTGAGCGATGAAACGCCGCCGTATGCTTCCCATTCGCCGGCTGCATACTCGCTCCTCCTCGCGCCGCCGCGAAAGTTGCCCTTCTCCTGCGACTCAAGGCCCCGGTAGTGTCCGTGTCTCCCATGGTGGAAACAAAACTTCAAAACTAAAGTTAACTTAACTTTAGGAGTTGCATACTTGTTGTTGTTGTATTGAGTAACATGGGCGTGGGAGCAGAATGAAAAGGGGAAGTCGTAGCCCAGCAAATCCGCCCCGAAACTCAGATTTCCGCACTGTCACTGAACAGGTAGGAGCGTCATGACGTCACTTGAGGGCGACGTAAGAACCCGGCGTTTGTTTTTCCTGAGGGTTAATACACACCAGGCACAATACGGTAAGGCGTGTATGAGCTAAACTTATGCTAATTATTTGTGGGTTTTCATTTCAAGGAGAATAACGTTGATGTTACATTCTAAATGGACTTTGGACACTTTTTTTTTTGCTGTGATGTAAGTTCTCAAATACTATGATTGTTCCCTTATGGATGCTACAGTGACATTGACTGGAGGATGGAGCCAACTCGCCCTGTCTACGAGGCTCACTGGGGGACGGCGACCATGAGGAGGAAGTGTAATGTGACACCTTCAGAAAAATGGCAGTATTTATTTTCAGTGCAGCAATACAATAACTTTTAATATCCTGCCAGGGACATATTTCCATAACTCCATACTGTTTGCTGTCTTCTTCTGTTTGTTAGAGCGTGTTGAACAAACTGGCTATAGCACATCAGTGCCACCAAGTGGCTGGAAGCTGTATTTCAACGGAGCGTCTCATAGATAATACTACAACTGTGCTACAAAGGTAAGTGGCGCAACACGGAAGTTACTCTGCAGCCCTCTAGGTGGCGCTTGTGTGTGGCCCTATAGATTAAAAATATACAATATTATAACAAATATGACTTCCTACAGCACAGTGGAAGTATGTTTACAATCAAAGTCCTACAAAGTCCTTCCTGTCGCCAAAACTAGTTGAAAGAACCCCTTCTGTCTTCTTCAGTGTGCTTATACATGTCACAGTGGCAAGTGATCACTAGTATTGATCCGGCTTTATCAGTCCGCTCTGTCTATACCCCCTGTCTTTTAGAGTAATGAGGTTTGGGTGTATCTGGTTGTTGGGATAAGAGAACCTGATCAATAGAAACGTTATAAGTAATTGCGCAAACATTTCTTGGACACAAACTTTGAATAAAGTTTCAATAATAAAGGTCAAACCAAGTCAAGTTATGCAACTTGTACCTCTGGTTTTTATTTGCGCTTTTTCTAGCATCTTTGTTTACACATTTTTACCATTGGAAGCAAAGCTTTACAACAGGGGTCTCAAACTCAATTTACCTGGGGGCCACTGTAGCTAGGGTCTGGGTGAGACTGGGCCGCATCAGGTTTTCCAAATAAAAACCGACAAAAAACGGAAAAATGAATAAACTTTGCTTTGGTTCCGATTTTCTACAAGAAAAGCTCTGATAAAACATTCCACTGTTGTCAAATATCTTATTTTTCTACACAAAATAAGACGAAAAATAAATAAACAAATCAAGAATAAAGAAAATCAATCAATCAGTAATAAGTAAAAAAAATTAAAATTTAAGAAACCATATATAGTTGGTGGGTAGACAAATTATTTTTTTCAGATTAAAATTAACAAAGCATCATTAGAGCCCTGCAGACATGACAAAACACGACTATAGTCACATTTATACTCTTTCTATTTACAACATATTGCGCAACTGCAGGGTCTTGAGACACATGCTAACTCGCAAACTAGAGAGCTAGCGACCTAAACGGTAGCCTTCAAGTTATTTCCCTTAAACTTAAATAGCCAAAAACTTACCACTTCCACACGGATAGGGAGGATAACTATTAACAGTTATTTAACCTTTAACATGAACATTAATCAAACGTAATAATTTTTTCTGGGTACATGATACCATACAGCATTAAACTTTCATATGAAGGCGGGGGCCTCAAACTAGTGTCCGATGGGCCACATTTGGCCCGCTGGCCGCATGTTTGAGACCCCTGCTTTACAACGATGAGTTGAACTTTTGCCTAGTAAGTCCGCCTTACGCCGAAAACCATTCTTGTTGCGTGCAAGTCTGCTAATGCGCCACGGATCCAGTTATTTTTGATAACAGCCAGCCATATAAAATGGAGAGAATAAGAGGTTTTAGCGATCCATTATTTATGCCTTACCCCCGGGGGCCTCAAAAAGACGAGAGCTTTCTCCAAAAAAAGCCGTTGCCTCCGAGCGGAACACAATCTAACCCTTTGCCTTTCCGACTGCCATTTTTATTGTACGTATAGTCACACCTTTTTAATCTTTTCATTTAGCTCTACTCTCAAATATGCTATGTCATCAAAAAGAGGTTAAAATACAGCTAGTAATAGCTTACATCAGGGGTGGGCAAACTACGGCCCCGGGGGCCACATGCGGCACACCAAGCGTTTGAATCCGGCCCGCCAGTTGCTTTCAACTTTTAACATACTAACTGGCAACATGACTTGCAAGTTGGATGTCTTATTTATTAAAAAAAAAAACAACAACTGTAAAATTAAATGACATAGTTTGAGAACAAAACTAAATAACACTTTTACAGATAAAATTAGACTAATAAATCAAGGAAAAACCCGAGTTCAATCCCACCCTCGGCCATTTCTGTGTGGAGTTTGCACGTTCTCCCCGTGCATGCGTGGGTTTTCTCCGGGTACTCCGGTTTCCTCCCACATTCCAAAAACATGCTAGGCTAATTAGCGACTCCAAATTGTCCATAGGTATGAATGTGAGTGTGAATGGTTGTTTGTCTATATGTGCCGTGTGATTGGCTGGCTACCAGTCTATGGTGTACCCCGCCTCTCCCCCACAAGACAGCTGGGATAGGCTCCAGCACCCCCAAGACCCTCGGGAGGATAAGCGGTAGAAAATGAATGAATGTCTTATTTATGATTACATCTACTATATTGGGTCATAGAAATGTCAAGGTGACTATAGGGGTGTTATTTCATGTCTGGAGGTCTCTGACAATGTGAAAAAATATATCTAGAATATCGTGAACAGGATTTGTGTGGGGAAAAAATAAGGTAACTTTACAAAAAAATTAGTAGAGTGGTTAGCACGCAGGCCTTGCAGCTAGGAGACCTAAGTTCAATTCCACCCTCAGCCATCTCTGTGTCCGGGTACTCCTCCCACATTCCAAAAACATGCTAGGTTAATTGGCGACTCCGAATTGTCCGACAATATTGAGTCATAGAAATGTCAAGGTGACTATAGGGGTGTTATTTCATGTCTGGAGGTCTCTGACAATGTGAAAAAATATATCTAGAATATCGTGAACAGGATTTGTGTGGGGAAAAAATAAGGTAACTTTACAAAAAAATTAGTAGAGTGGTTAGCGCGCAGGCCTTGCAGCTAGGAGACCTAAGTTCAATTCCACCCTCAGCCATCTCTGTGTCCGGGTACTCCTCCCACATTCCAAAAACATGCTAGGTTAATTGGCGACTCCAAATTGTCCATAGGTATGAATGTGAGTGTGAATGGTTGCTGGGATAGGCTCCAGCACCCTCTGGTCCCCCTGGACAATTTTGTTAACCCCTGGCTTCCATCTTTTGTGGAAGAGAGCAAAATGGGGCATCACAGCTCTTTAGGTTTGGGGTTCAAATGCAAAATATTGACATTTTACTTCCGAAAACATCCTGGCACTCACTCAAAGAATGATTGAAAACGGAGATAGAAAGCAATAGATGAAGAGACAGGAGATAAATATAGAGATGAGGGAAAAAGGAGAGAAAGCAAAGTGATATCACACTTTCTACCTACTGTATATCTCCATCTCTCTGCCTCCAGCTGGGGCGGCAGAAGGAGCGGGAGATAGTGTTTGCCCTTGCAGGCTGTAATGAAGCCGTGGAAGGATGGATGACTCACTTTAACACAGGCACAGGAGAAATACACACTCCCAACATCATTCAGGTCAGCTGAGTGATGTTGCATGAACTTGTGTTTGAGTGTAGGTGTGAATCTATGCGAGTGTGTGTGTGTGTGTGTGTGTAAGGGCGACGGTGGTTGGAGGTTGGCCGCGAGTGTGTGCGACAACAGATGCTGATTATATGGGAGACTTGATGGAGTAATAAAGATGTTGATAGATAAGCAGCCAGTCAGCGATTAAAAGGCCTCGCTGTTAATGCGCAGGAATGTTCTTCTTGGAAAAGCAACGGAAGCGGAATGGACCAGCAGCAACCAGGAGATGGTGCAAGTACTGCGGGATTTTGGTAAAGGTGAGAAACACTACTGAATTCAAGTTAAAAAAAACAACTCATAGCGGGCGGCACGGTGGTCGAGTGGTTAGCGCGCACCACAGCTAGGAGACCAGGGTTCAATTCCACCCTCGGCCATCTCTCGTGCATGCGTGGGTTTTCTCCGGGTACTCCGGTTTCCTCCCACATTCCAAAAAACATGCTAGCTTAATTAGCTACTTCAAATTGTCCATAGGTATGAATGTGAGTGTGAATGGTTGTTTGTCTATATGTGCCCTGTGATTGGCTGGCTGGCCACCAGTCCAGGGTGTACCCCGCCTCTCGCCCCAAAACAGCTGGGATAGGCTCCAGTTGATAATCATTCATTCGTTCATTCGTTTTCTACCAGTTATGTCCATAGTTAACTCAGAATTAATCCCATTTAATCGTAGCTAGAAATACATTTTTATCTATAATATCTAAGGGAAACCACTTTGTGGTAAGTTGATGTAGTTTCACATAAAATGTTATGTTTAAAAAAAAAAAAAAGCAATATATTAGCTGGCCAAAAGGCAATAGGGGTTCCAGGATTGAGCCCTGGGGAACCCCACGGATCAGCACCCCCGCGACTCTTGTGAGGATAAGCGGTAGAAAATGAATGAATGAATGATGTACACACACAGCATACATTTTCTACATAAACCAAAAAAAACATGCAAACCAGGGAGTATGCTAACCGAGGTTTTGCAGTAGTTGTAAATGAAAAATAGTAGTAATATTAAATAAATAGTAAATAACAAGGTGATGGTCTGTATTGATATATTTGTTATATTTTCCAATACAACATGGATTAGAAACTATATTACAGTTGTTCCCCCGCTAGATTACAGTTCAAATAGAGTGACCTCACTATGTTGCAAAATAATAATCATGATAATAAAAAATAATAATAATAATAATGAATTATTGTTGCTGTTTTGTGGTTTGACTAGTCAAAAAAAATATTGAAAGACATCAATAATGTTATGAGGCATGACATTGGACTACATTACCTTTCACACTGCATGACGTTAAAGGGTTGTCCTCTCATTCTGTGTGGAAGTGGTATATTTTTGCCACTCTATTTGAAACACTTTCTTAAGTAAATCGAAGGGTATCAAAGACAGAGAAGAAAATACAACAAAAACATGTAACTTTATTAATATTTATATACAGTATACGCAGAAACATACAACTGCAGATATCGCCATCAAACCTCATTTTAAATCTAATTTTTTAAATATATTGAAATATCAATGCCTTATTAGAGGACAAATCTATGTGCAGATGTTTACCAGGCTGGTGCTAGAAGTTGTTGTTGTTGTTGTTGTTGTTGTTGTTGTTGAGCCTCACACCTGTGTGCAGTGTGTTGGCGTGTGAGGAAGAGTGCATCACAGAGAGAGACGGATAGAGGCGTCATCGTGCTGTTAGAGAGCCTGGCGCCACATCAGCACTTCTGCAGTTCAGCCAAGGACTCCTGCACACGCTGTCAATCCATCTTTCACCCTGGGAAAGGGTGAGCGGGAGATGTAGCGCCTGCTAGCTGGCTCGTATCAGGGAGGAAGAATGTAGACATGTTTGGATGCAGTATCATCTGCAGAGAACGCCGCAGATGTTTCTTCTTTATGGTCGATGCCCAGTGAGATGTAGTGGTTAGGTTATTGCGCTTGTGTATCATTTGATGCCGTGTGAGGATCATCTTTGTGGCTGTCCGTCATGAAATACGGCTTATTAGTGCAAAAATATGCATATTGAAGCAAATATCATGCATTTTTTGCCTTATGGTAATAAGCATGAAAATGGCTGAAATACAAAAACAAGTCATTCAGAAGACGGTGCTAATGCTATGTAGCATTCTACACTGTCAGACTTTTATTGCAGATACGCATCTCCCAACACATTTATAGCGACACACGCTAGTACGGGTTTTATTTATGTCTTATTTACTCTTATTATGTCTACTATATTGGGTAATACAAGTATAAAGTTGGCTATAGGGGTGTTAGTTCATGTCTAGAGGGCTCTAATAATGTTAAAAACTGCATTTAGAAGGTTAAATTATAAAAAAAAAAAAATATGTTTTCAATGTGTTGACACGACAACCAGGAACTCATTTATAGCGACACACACTAGTATAGGTTTCATTTATGTCTTATTTACCTATTTACTCTTATTAAGTCTACTATATTGGGTAATACGAGTATAAAGTTGCCTATAGGGGTGTTAGTTCATGTCTAGAGGGCTCTAATAATGTTAAAAACTGCATTTAGAAGGTTAAATTATAAAAAAAATTTAAAATATGTTTTCAATGTGTTGACATGACAACCAGAAACACATTTATAGCGACACACTAGTACAGGTTTTATTTATGTCTTATTTACCTATTTACTCTTATTAAGTCTACTATATTGGGTAATACGAGTATAAAGTTGGCTATAGGGGTGTTAGTTCATGTCTAGAGGGCTCTAATAATGTTAAAAACTGCATTTAGAAGGTTAAATTATAACAAAAATTTAAAATATGTTTTCAATGTGTTGACATGACAACCAGAAACACATTTATAGCGACACACTAGTACAGGTTTTATTTATGTTTTATTTAGTTATTTACTCTTATTATGTCTACTATATTGGGTAATACGAGTATAAAGGTGGCTATAGGGGTGTTAGTTCATGTCTAGAGGGCTCTAATGATGTTAAAAACAGTATGTAGAAGGTTGTAAACAGTTTTTTAATGCTTTAACTATGATAATATTTGATTTATAAATAACGGAATTGTGATTTAAAAATTTTTTAAAACATGTTTTCAATGTGTTGACATGACAACCAGGAACACGTTTATATCGACACACGCCAATACGAGTTTTATTTATGTCTTATATGACTTATTTTCTCTTATTATGTCTACTACATTGGGTAATATGAGTGTAAAGGTGACTATAGGGGTGTTAGTTCATGTCGAGAGGGCTCTAATGATGTTAAAAACAGTATTTAGAAGGTTGTAAACAGTTTTTTATGCTTTAACTATGAAAATATTTGATTTATAAATAACGGAATTGTGATTTAAAATTTTTTTAAAACATGTTTTCAATGTGTTGACACGACAACCAGGAACACATTTATAGCGACACACTAGTACAGGTTTTATTTATGTTTTATTTAGTTATTTACTCTTATTATGTCTACTATATTGGGTAATACGAGTATAAAGGTGGCTATAGGGGTGTTAGTTCATGTCTAGAGGGCTCTAATGATGTTAAAAACAGTATGTAGAAGGTTGTAAACAGTTTTTTAATGCTTTAACTATGATAATATTTGATTTATAAATAACGGAATTGTGATTTAAAATTTTTTTAAAACATGTTTTCAATGTGTTGACATGACAACCAGGAACACGTTTATATCGACACACGCCAATACGAGTTTTATTTATGTCTTATATGACTTATTTTCTCTTATTATGCCTACTACATTGGGTAATATGAGTGTAAAGGTGACTATAGTGGTGTTAGTTCATGTCGAGAGGGCTCTAATGATGTTAAAAACAGTATTTAGAAGGTTGTAAACAGTTTTTTATGCTTTAACTATGAAAATATTTCATTTATGAATAACGGAATTGTGCTTTTTGCAGTTTTTTTAAAACATGTTTTCAATATTTTCAATGTTTTCATGACAACCAGGAACACATTTACAGCGACACCCACCAGTACTACCAGTTTTATTTATGTCTTATTTACACATTTACACTTATTATGTCTACTATATTGGGTAATACGAGTGTAAAGGTGACTATAGGGGTGTTAGTTCATGTCTAGAGGGCTCTAATGATGTTAAAAACAGTAATTAGAAGGTTGTAAACAGTTTTTTATGCTTTAACTATGAAAATATGTAATAATGAGAGATGATGCACACAAGTCGACATCCCTGTCAATGTAAACAAGGAAGTGAGGACCTTAGTGCGCCATGCAGGGACCCCCCCCCCCCCCCCCCCCAAAAAAAAAAGAGGTCTCACAAGCTTGAAGCTAGGACCGCCACAAAAGACAAACCTCGTGCACGGGCCTATTTCAGAAAAAGGTCATCACGGTGCCTGAAAATGTGTGCCAACGTGAACCCCCCTACTGTCATGCACGCTGGGTTTTGATGATAAAAACCCGTGTCACATTGGCCGCAAACACATGCTACATGTTGACAATGTTGTCAGCCCGAGTATGAATCAAACCTGTCACACGATGCCCCCCCCCCCTTCCTCCGAAACTCCTACCTCATTACCTCACTTTGCCCCCTGTGTGGCAATTTTGAACTGAAAAAAAAAAAAAGACAAAATATTCAACTCAAAGATCATCTTCTCATGTTGAAAGCCTTCCAGAGACGTTGTGATGTTCTCTGGAGACTTCCAGTCATTCGAGCGGCAGGCAGAATTAAAGGCCACCTAAAATAGTTTGACTTGCTTGAGAATACTAAAGGGCACACGTGGGAGTTGGACAAAGAGAGACAGAGAGTGAGCGGGGATGGACACGTTTGCATGTGTTCCCATACACACGTAGGAGGAGGAAAAGAGTGGGCCTGGGGGGGGGGGGGGAAATGTCGTTCACCATTCGCTCGTCGGATTCGGGGATGTAGGAGTGAAATGGGTTTGCGCTAAAACCAAGTGGAGACGCCTTTAATCTGTGATGTATTTGTAGCCCCATGGGAGTTAGGGCTGCGGGTATTGATTATTATTGTACAGTGGAACCTTGGTTAGCATCGCTAATTTTCTTTCTAAAGGTCTGACTCTAATAATAATTGAATATTTTCATTTCTACTATTACTACTAATATGTTTGACTGTTTCATTTCAGTACTGTGGCTGTTCATGGGGATGCTGGAGCCTATCCCAGCTGTCTTCAGGGCACATGTAGACAAACAACCATTCACACTCACATTAATACCTACGGACAATTTGGAGTCGCCAATTAACCTAGCATGTTTTTTTTTGGAATGTGGGAGGAAACCGGAGTACCCGGAGAAAACCCACGCATGCACGGGGAGAACATGCAAACTCCACACAAAGATGGCCGAGGGTGGAATGGAACCCTGGGGTCCTAGCTGTGAGGTCTGTGTGGTAACCACTCGATCACCGTGCTGCCCTGTCATTGTAATTGATGTGTTTTTTTTCTTTCTTTTTCTATCACCTCATGCTCCGATCCGGCCACTCCAAATTTGCATACCCAACAAAACATCATATAAATCGAAATAATACATACTGTAACAGGGATGGTGTACCTTACTATTGTACTTACTATCTGCCCCAATGGCTGGGCAGGACAAATAATAATAATATAATAATAATAATTAAATAAATAATGCAATTAATCCGTTCCAGGAAGCCAAAATGTTAACACAAAATAGTTTTACAATTATAGTTAGACATGCAGAAAACAATCCAAAATGCATATAAATACAAATACATATTGATACATTTTACCTTAATTTGGCGACATCATTCTTGATGATACCATAATACAATAATAATGCTTTCTGTTTGGAATACAGGAAGTGAACAAACGTATTGCAATTTATTTAAAATAGATGGAACGGTGGATTGAAATATGTGATGTGTTAGTACAGTGGAACCTTGGTTAGCATCGGTAATTCCTTTTCTAAAGGTCTGACTCTAATAATAATAATTTCATATTTTTATTTCTACTATTATTACTAATATATTTGACTGTTTCATTTCAATACTGTGGCTGTTCAATACTTCGAAGTCCATCGTAGACATTGACTGATGTAGTCCTGTTTGTTTCTGTTGGTCTGGTATTGTCATTGCAATTTATGTTTTTTTTTTCTTCTTTTCTATCCCCTCATGCTCCGGTCTGGCCACTCCAAATTCGCATACCCAACAAAACATCAAATAAAGTGAAATAATACATACTGTAACAGGGAAGGTGTACCTTACTATTGTACGTACTATCTGCCCCAATGGCTGGACAGGACAAATAATAATAATAATAATATAATAATATAATAATATACTAATATAATAATATAATAATATAATAATATAATAATATAATATTATAATAATATAATAATATAATAATATAATAATATAATAATATAATAATATAATAATATAATATTATAATAATATAATAATAACAATAATAATAATAATAATAATAATAATTAAATAATAATAAAAATAATAATTAAAAAAATAATGCAATTAATCCGTTCTAGGAAGCCAAAATATTAACACAAAATAGTTTTACAACCACTAAGCCGCATCTCTGATATAATCTTCATCATGCCCCGTGAAAGCAAAACCTGGTGCAAAAAAAAAAAAAAAAAACTGCACTCCAATTCTCCAACATTTGCACATCCCAAACATTTTGTAGCCCCCGTTTGTCTTTGTATCGAGAATGAATTCCGTGTTTTGATGGAGAAAAATGTACAAGTTCAGTCTAGCGAGCTCCAGTTGTTTACACTGGTGCTCCACTTTTTAACAGCTTCATAATCAAAAGCCCCCCCCCCCCCCCACTAGGCTTTGTGTTGAACTCAAGAGTCATAATGGAGGAATAAATTGAAGTTGCTGGGTTTTTCGGCATACAATTATGTTTTATCTGCTGCTCATTATTTCACACGCAGACACGTGTTAGCAGACACACAATATGAAAAAGAATGTGTGTGTTTTGTCCTCGCAAGACTTCAAAGCCTTTCGCACCAACATTCCTGATGTAATTCAGCCCAATTCCGTGATTTGTGGAAACTCTGCGCTTTTGTAATTCCACTTTAAGCGCAGATTATAATTAATTAAAGCAGATCTTTAGGTGTTGTTGGCTCTCTTGTCGGCTGCTACACAATCACTATCCATTACAGTATTGACATGATCTGGGAATCCCAGAGGAGAGAGAAGGAGAAAAACGGGAGTATAGTATGGGACTTGCAAAAAAAAAGCAACATAGGCACAAATAAGCACACTTTACAACTTAGGAACTCAAAGACTTGAACCAGGGGATGTGGAAAGGGGTTGGTGGAGATGTTCCAGCCAGCAAATGGAGGTGTCCAATGGCCTGGAAGCGACTGGGAGCATCCTAACCAGATGCCCAAGCCACCTCGTCGGGTCTACTGTCCTCTAAGGGAGAGCCCAGCCACCCTACGGAGATCTCGTCCTTTTGACCATTACCCAAATCCCATGACAATAGATGATGGTAGAGACGTAGACTCGAGTGGATCATCCGCCACAGCAATTCGCTTGTCGATCTGGCGTTCCACATTACGCAATGTAATACTTGTTAATAGAGGACTATTTCCTTTCCATTTTCTCATGCACTCCAAATCATTATTAAAGTTACAAAAAATGGTGTATCTACTAATTTTAAAAAATTATGTTTTGCATTGTGGGGCTGCACAGTGGAAAGTGGTTAGCACGCATGCCTCACAGCTAGGAGACCCGAGTTTGATTCCGCCCTCATTTGCATGTTCTCCCCGTGGGTTTTCTCCGGGTACTGCGGTTTCCTCCCACATTCCAAAAACATGCTAGGTTAATTCGCGACTCTAAATGAGTCAAATTAAATTAAGAGTTAATAGGAGCTAGCTAACAACAGAAATACCTATTTAGATTCTACAGCTCTCACAAAAATACCTAAATACCAAAAATACTTCCGCATGGTGACCAAGTGGTTAGCACGGAGGCCTCACAGCTAGGAGACCTGAGTTCGATTCCGCCCTTGTTTGCATGTTCTCCCCGTGGGTTTTCTCCGGGTACTGCGGTTTCCTCCCACATTCCAAAAACATGCTAGGTTAATTCGCGACTCTAAATGAGTCAAATTAAATTAAGAGTTAATAGGAGATAGCTAACAACAGAAATACCTATTTAGATTCTACAGCTCTCACAAAAATACCTAAATACCAAAAATACTTCCGCATGGTGACCAAGTGGTTAGCACGGAGGCCTCACAGCTAGGAGACCCGAGTTCAATTCCACCCTCGACCATCTCTGTGTGGAGTGTGCATGTTTTCCCGGGTTTTCTCCGGGTACTCTGGTTTCCTCCCACATTCCAAAAACATGCTAGTGGTTAGTGCGCACGTCTCACAGCTAGGAGACCCGAGTTCGATTCCACCCTCGTTTGCATGTTCTCCCCGTGGGTTTTTTCCAGTTACTCCAGTTTCCTCCCACATTCCAAAAACAGGCTAGGTTAATTGGCAACTGTAAATGAGTAAAATTAAGAGTTAATAGGAGCTAGCTAACAACAGAAATACCTATTTTGATGCTATAGCCCTCACAAAAATACCTAAATACCAAAAATACCACCGCATGGCGGACAAGTGGTTAGCGCGCAAGCCTCACAGCTAGGAGACCCGAGTTCAATTCCACCCTCGGCCATTTCTGTGTGGAGTTTTCCCGAGTTTTCTCCAGGTACTCCGGTTTCCTCCCACATTTAAAAACATGCTAGGTTAATTAGCGACTCCAAATTGTCCATAGGTATGAATGTGAGTGTGAATGGTTGTTTGTCTAAATGTGCCCTGTGATTGGCTGGCTGGCCACCAGTCCAGGGTGTACCCCGCCTCTCGCCTCAAGACAGCTGGGATAGGCTCCAGCATCCACCGCAGGTAGAAAATGAATGAATGAATGAATTTTGCATTGTTGACTCTTAAGGAGGTTAGCTTCAAAATGCAAAAAGAAGACTTAGTTTTCTCATAATTTTGACTTTATATCTCAAAATAATGACTTTGTTATCTTGTAATTTTGACTTTATATCTCAAAATAATGACTTTGTTATCTTGTAATTTTGACTTTTTATCTCATCATCTCATAATTATGATTTATTGACTGACTCAGAAATGGGCCACAATTCAGTACACTTAGAGTATTTGTGAATTTGATCAGGAAATATGCTAATTCAGCCATTTTTTTTCTTTTTTTAACACAGCTATGGCCAAATGTTGTGCCTCCCTTGACCGGAAATCACTGATTACATTCAATTAAAGGCTATAAAACAGCGGTAGGGCTTAAATCGACTGCAGAAATATTTGCCCGTAGCTCACAAGAAATGAACATCCCAAGAATCTTATATCCACTCGCAGTAAAAACAAAGCATTTGCAACAAATTCCCATCAACCGATTCATACATTACTTATAAATCTAAATGTATCACAATATAATAATCTAATAGCCTAATATATATATATATATATTTATTTTCCGCATTTCAAAACAATATATACAGTATGACACATTTCCATATCCATCCATGCCAGCACGGACTGAGCTACCCGGTTGAAGCATGTGTTGATGCCGCTGTGTTTGTGTTAATGAAGGCTGAAGATGGTGTTTATTTGGAGCTGCTTAATTAGCAGCAACAGTAATGAAGCCACATGGGACACAGTGTTGGTATCTGAACAGCCAGGACGGGATGATTATTTAGACTGGATTTGTCCAAGAAGCTGTTCTTTTTACTTTGTACACAACACAACACAACACACACACACAAACAAACACACACTGTAGATCTGCTGCCAGAAGAGATATGTGTGTGTGTGTGTGTGTGTGTGTCATGCACGTGTTTGTTTCTTCCTCGGTGTTCAAATATGTACATGTGATTGTGTGTGTGTGTGTGTGTGTGTGTAGTTTAAAGCGAATCTTGAATGGATTATTTCCTGTTTGTTTTTACGAGGGGCTACTTGATCGTAGAGATTTTGTTGCTAACAGCCTTAAATCTGCCGGAATTAAATTTCTTGATTATTTTCATCCCCTTTAAATTGCCAATTAAAGCGGGATTTGTGTGTGCGGTGTTACAGTTAAATCAGAGCAAGGAAAACGAATGTCGGTGATGAGTAATGTTAATCCAGAGTGACACACGGGATCTCAGGCATTTTAATTGGTTTAATAAGTCACAAGCAAACGGGCTGGCACTGTCAGAAGAAACATCTTACTACAGTGTGTACTGTATGTGTAGATCCGCTCTTTTCGGGGGGGTTACAGTGGTGGGAAAAAGTGTTTGCCCTTAAATTCCCGATTTTTTTGTCACACTTTAATCTTTCAGATCATCAAACAAATCCTTTTATAAAGCGTTTGCACTCCAGCAAACCACAGTGAGAGCCATTACCCATAAATGGAGCAAGCATGAACCTTCCCAAGAGTTGCCGACCAACTAAAATGAAAACCCCTACTCATCAAAGTGGTCACCTGAAAACCCCATAAAAACATCCAAAGAACTGTAGGCCTCACTTGCCTCGGAGAGTTCCAAGACGAAAACCACTGCTGAACAAAAAGAAGGGCGAATTTGAATACAAAACATATTTTATAGACACTAATTGTAGGCGCCAGAGGGTCCGACTCAAACCAAAACGGACTCTAACCTAAAACCATAGAAAATAATGTAAATCCAATTGATCCGTTCCAGAAACCCACAAATTAGAATACAAAACATATTTTATAGACACTAATTGTAGGCTCCAGAGGGTCCGACTCAAACCAAAACGAATTCAAACCAAGAAACCATAGAAAATAATGTAAATTCAATTAATCCGTTCCAGAAACCCACAAATTTGAATACAAAACATATTTAATAGACACTAATTGTAGGCTCCAGAGGGTCCGACTCAAACCAAAACAGACTCAAACCAAGAAACCATAGAAAATAATGCAAATCCAATTAATCCGTTCCAGAAACCCACAAATTTGAATACAAAACATATTTTATAGACACTAATTGTAGGCTCCAGAGTGTCCGACTCAAACCAAAACGGACTCTAACCAAGGCAAGTTTTCCCATAGAAAATAATGTAAATCCAATTAATACAGACACCCACAAATTTGAATACAAAACATATTTTATAGACACTAATTGTAGGCTCCAGAGGGTCCGACTCAAACCAAAACGGACTCTAACCTAAAACCATAGAAAATAATGTAAATCCAATTAATCCGTTCTAGAAACCCACAAATTTGAATACAAAACATATTTTATAGACACTAATTGTAGGCTCCAGAGGGTCCGACTCAAACCAAAACGGACTCTAACCAAGGCAAGTTTTCCCATAGAAAATAATGTAAATCCAATTAATCCATTAATCCAGACACCCACAAATTTGAATACAAAACATATTTTATAGACACTAATTGTAGGCTCCAGAGGGTCCGACTCAAACCAAAACAGACTCAAACCAAGAAACCATAGAAAATAATGCAAATCCAATTAATCCGTTCCAGAAACCCACAAATTTGAATACAAAACATATTTAATAGACACTAATTATAGGCTCCAGAAGGTCCGACTCAAACCAAAATGGACTCTAACCAAGGCAAGTTTTCCCATAGAAAATAATGTAAATCCAATTAATCCATTAATCCAGACACCCACAAATTTGAATACAAAACATATTTTATAGACACTAATTGTAGTACCCCGCCTTTTGCCCGAAGACAGCTGGGATAGGCTCTAGAGCAGGGGTGGGCAAACTGCGGCCCGGGGGCCACATGCGGCCCACCAAGTGTTTGAATCCGGCCCGCCAGTTGCTTTCTAAGTATTTCAACTTTTAACATAAAAACTGGCCACATGACTTGCAAGTGGAATGTCTTATTTAGTTAAAAAAAACAACAAAAAAACTAAACAAAACTGTCAAATGAAATGACATAGTTTGATGTGGTCTGATGTTTAAAGTGCTCCTGAAAAAAGGGATATGAGAACATACAGCTGATAGTATAACACTTTTACACATAAAATTAGACAAATAATTCAAGGAAAATTATAAGCATAAAATAGTGTGTGTGTGTGTGTGTGTTAAATATATGTTCTGGCCCCCCGGGCAATTTTGTTAACTCAATGTGGCCCACGAGTCAAAATATTTGCCCACCCCTGCTCTAGAGGGTCCGACTCAAACCAAAACGGACTCTAACCAAGGCAATTTTTCCCATAGAAAATAATGTAAATCCAATTAATCCATTAATCCAGACACCCACAAATTTGAATACAAAACATATTTTATAGACACTAATTGTAGTACCTCGCCTCTCGCCTGAAGACAGCTGGGATAGGCTCCAGCACCCCCTGCGACCTTCGTGAGGATAAGCGGTCGAAAATGAATGAATCAATGTATGTCGTTAGTTGTATTTTTGTCTTTGCGTGTGGTCGGTGGGTCGGTGTGTGTATCTCTTCGACTGCCAATTCCAAGGTTGTAAGAGACGCAAACTGACAGCACGGAAACTGAAAGTGCAATAAGCCTGACAATTGCAACCTGCACTTTCTCATTTGCTCTCCGTCCCTCACCCTCTGTCTGTCTCACACACACACACACACACACACACAGAATGTCTCCCACTTTCCTCCTCCCAACATTATCAATGCACAGAGAAGAATGATGTATCTATCTACTACTTACTTACCAATGGCAGATAAAACCTCATGAATCATCAAGTCAGGTCGAGACAGTTCCCAGCATCGCCTGAGGGTGGCAGTTGTGAGCTCTGCACGGTTGTATCCTCTTGCTCTTGCTGTAACCTGAGAAAACACAGTGAATGTGGCGTACGCGCTTACTATTTGTTGCACCGCAGGAGATCAAAAGGTGATATAAAAAAGAGATTTTGTCCAAAACTACTGCAGAAAAAAGAATGTAGCCAGGATTGGATTCAGTAGAGCACATTCTTTCAAGGCCAAACTGTACAAAAAAGGGATCAACGCCGAATATACTGTACCTTCATAGGACTAACATTTGCTATTACATTAACCCTTAAATGCACGAGTGACCGGACCCTACACTCTTCCATAAGTGGATCAAAAATGACCCCTACTATAGAATCAATGCATTTTTATGCCAATTTTGCCATTTTGGTTAGGAATAATCACTTGTATTATATTTAGTATTATATTTAGGACCACACAAAAATAATTTCATGATATGATATCAAAAATATATCTTAATTTTTGACTTTTTTCCATCTTTGAAAAAGAAAATGACCCCGCACAACAATAGAAAATGTGTGTATCCATTGTGTGTTGCATAAAGTTAAGTTAAAAATATGAATGGCATGATATCAAAAATATGTTTTTTGAAGAATACCTGCAATATGAAATGATAAAAAATTTTCATTACGAAGAAATTTCAAGAAAACAATTTGAACGGGTCATTTTTGACCCACTTATGAAAGGTTGGGGTAGTAACACAAAAACAAAAATTTCTTAAAATGTATAAAAGATAATTTAAAAATGTGAATGGGATGATATCAAAAACATATTTTTTGAGGAATACCTGCAATATGAAATGATTAAAAAAAATTAATTACAAAGATATTTCAAGAAAACAATCTGACCGGGTCATTTTTGACCCACTTATGAAAGGTTGGGGTAGTAACACAAAAAAAAAATTCTTAAAATGTATAAAAGATAAGTTAAAAATGTGAACGGCATGATGTCAAAAACATGTTTTTTGAGGAATACCTGGAATATGAAATGATAACAATTTTTCATTACGAAGATATTTCAAGAAAACAATTTGAACGGGTCATTTTTGACCCACTTATGGAAGGTTGGGGTAGTAACACAAAAACAAAAAATTCTTAAAATGTATAAAAGATAAGTTAAAAATGTGAACTGCATAATATCAAAAACATGTTTTTTGAGGAATACCTGGAATATGAAATGACAAAAAATTTTCATAACGAAGATATTTCAAGAAAACAACCTGACCGGGTCATTTTTGACCCACTTATGCATCTAAGTGTTAACATGCAGTCATCATGAAATCCCAATGTCTTAACAACTGTTAATATGCGTCTTAAAATCTGTGTTTGTGTTTTTCCAGTGTTTTTTTCCACTATTGTCTTGTATCTCTGAGCGTGCGTGGAAAGAAGGAAGGAAACAAAGGGAGACAGTTGGCACCGCGGTGTCAACACTCAGCAGTGAGGTATTGATCTCTTGCTTCACTGGCTTTGTTTTCCATCTCAGCATCGCCGCAATCTGCGTTTTTAGCACTCGTTGTCACTTTCCAAGAAGGCAATGTTTTGTCTACTGGTGATTGTGGGAATCATTGATGGATAACATCTTAACCCAATTTCACTAAAGCACAAAACGCTATTGTATTTTACTGCAACTTTTTGTTTAACCCTTAGATGCATAAGTGGGTCAAAAATGACCCGGTCAGGTTGTTTTCTTGAAATATCTTTGTAATGAAAAAATTTTATCATTTCATATTCCAGGTATTCCTCAAAAAACATATTTTTGATATTATGCAGTTCACATTTTTAACTTATCTTTTATACATTTTAAGAAATTTTTGTTTTTGTGTTACTACCCCAACTTTCCATAAGTGGGTCAAAAATGACCCGGTCAGGTTGTTTTCTTGAAATATGTTTGTAATGAAAAATTTTTATCATTTCATATTCCAGGTATCCTCAAAAAACATATTTTTGATATCATGCCATTCACATTTTAACTTATGTTTTATACATTTTAAGAATTTTTTGTTTTTGTGTTACTACCCCAACCTTCCATAAGTGGGTCAAAAATGACCTGGTCGGGTTAGCCTATCCCGAGACAGCTGGGATAGGCTCCAGCACCCCCCGCGACCCTCGTGAGGAAAAGCGGTAGCAAATGAATGAATGAACATTGGGTAATACGAGAACAAATGTGACTATAGGGTTGTTAGTTCATGTCTGCAGGGCTCTAATAATATTAAAAATTGTATTTAGAAAGTTGTAAACAGGTTTAGTTGTGAAAAATATTCTATTTATAATTTATAGCAGAAAGTCACTTATCTTGGTGGGGTCTGGAACCAATTAACCGCCAACAATGGAGGTTTACTGTACAAAAAAACCTGTTGTTTATAAGCGAGTGATGCGTTTAATGACCATTACTGTTTAGAACTAAGTGGTTTATGGAAACCAAAGCACATAGAGATGAGTCGAAACTGTTCAAGCGGCATCACTGGTACATCGGAGACAATTTCTCACATCAAAACAAGCCAAAGAAAAAGCAAAATTCATGATTTTATAAATGCTCACCGAGCTGGAGTGACCTGACAGGTTGTTTTTTTTTTTGCATTCATTCATCCGTTAGACCTTCTGAAACTGGCAAAGTTCTGGTCAGATACTTGACTGTAGGCCCTCAAGGGCATCCCACACTATTTACTAAACTTCTCATGTGGAGTTGTATGTGGGAAAATAGATTTGTGTTATTATAAATGTTACCATTGATTTAAAAAACACACACAGACTTTGTGTATCATTAATATATTCGCCGATGGAGAAGCCTTGGGCAAATGCTTCAAAATGCACTTCTTGATTTGTTCGCTACATAAAGATCCATTGCGGCCAGAAAACTTTATTGGCAATGCTGCAAGATGCATTCAATAGCTCGGCGATAGAATTTCCAGCAAACTGGGCAAATTGATCTGTAAGGAAAATGATTTGTCATGATCGATACCAGTCACAAGCACAACGAATCTCACTGCTTTTTAGAGAATAATAAAATCTCCCAGACTTGTCGTAAAGTTAGCGAAATATAACCAAGAAGGACAAACCTGTAGGACGGATCCACTCTAGGCTCTGCGAAAACTAAGCCAATTAAATCAGCCCCCGGTGCTGTCGGCTCCACTGCATCACTCTACTGTAGATCGGGTTGCATTATTGATCCTGAGCCACTTGTCAGAGAACAATGGCGGCCTCTCCGTTTTACTGTGCGTCAAGGAGGCTGCATCACCTTCTTTCTCGTTTGGGTTTCAGAGGTGACTTGAAAGCGAAATACCAAGCCAACCTTTTGGAGTTGATGAGCTGGAAAAGATGAAGGTTGAAAGCACGCATGCATAGGACCCTCGCGGTGCTTGAGGGGGGAAAAAAAAAAAAAGTGCCCACCTGTGGCACGAGTGCTTTGGCGTTTGACATATTTCACACCAATCGGACTGTCTGCTATTGTCCCTTTTAATCGGCTGTCCGTTGTTTTCGCATCTTCATCCGTTATGGAATTATTTTAGCAGAATTATTTAGCTTATTTTATTAGAATATTACCAAAATTATGATAACCGCAACTTTTGTATTTCACAATGTAATTATTTCTACTCATTTTTCCCTGAAAACCTGAAAAAAGCAGGTTTATCCACCTCTGCCGGGTCCCTCCAGCCCCATCCGCTGCCTTGTGGAGTGTGCACAATAGTGTTGTGACGTTCACAAACGAATCTGTTCTTTTGAACGGCTCATTAACATAAACGATGGGAACCGAGTGGCAGCTGGGAACCGTTCGCAAACTCTTCCAAGGTTGGAATTGAACTCAGGTCTCCTGGCTGTGAGGCCTGCACGCTAACCACTCGGCCGCCAGCAGCCTCTTTCTCGAATCAATTATTTGGATTTACATTATTTGTTATTGGAAACATTTATTTGGTTAGCGTTTGTTTCAGTTAGAGTCGGACCTTCTGGATCAAATTAATGACGCTAACCAAGGCTGGGTGGAATTTAACTCGGGTCTCCTAGCCTCCTGTGAGGCCTGCGCGCTAACCACTCGTTCACCGTGCAGCCCTTTTCTGGAACCAATTATTTGGATTTACATTATTTCTTATGGGAAACATTTATTTGGTTAGCATCCGTTTCAGTTAGAGTCTGGCCTTCTGGATCAAATTAATGACGCTAATAAAGGTTGGGTGGAATTTAACTCGGGTCTCCTAGCCTCCTGTGAGGCCTGCGCGGTAACCACTCCTCAGCCGTGCAGCCCCTTTCTGGAATCAATTATTTGGATTTACATTATTTGTTATTGGAAACATTTATTTGGTTCGCGTTTGTTTCAGTTAGAGTCAGACCTTCTGGATCAAATTAATGATGCTAACCAAGGCTGGGTGGAATTTAACTCGGGTCTCCTCGCCTTCTTGTGAGGCCTGCATGCTAACCACTTGGCCACCGTGCAGCCCCTTTCTGGAATCAATTATTTGGATTTACATTATTTCTTATTGGAAACATTTATTTGGTTAGCGTCCGTTTCAGTTACAGTCGGGCCTTCTGGATCAAATTAATGACGCTAACCAAGGCTGGGTGGAATGTTTGAATGAACAAAGTAGTTACTACTTAGAAAATGTATGTCACACAGAGATGCCCGAGCGTGGAATCGAACTCGATAATTCAAATTCATATTGGTGGGATATCCAAATTCATTCCTCCCAGTGATTATTTTTTTAAGATAAACCGAGTTAAGGCCAGACTGGCTTCTTAAAACTTAATAAATATAAAAATGAGCCAAATGAGACAGTTTTTTTGAACGACTCTTTGAAAGGAACGGCTCACCAAGATCCGGCTCCCCTCAAAGAGCCAAAAAATCCCATCTCTAGTACACAAACGCTCAGCCCCGCACACAACAAAAGTTCCTCCTGCACTAATAGTGTCGGATCGGTGTTATGAAGCAAGTATCGACCGATATCGATACTGTGCTTTTTCACTGGTATCGTCCGATCCCGATATAATGTACTTTCGGTATACTCCACATTTCATTCGTTACCCTTCTTTTTATTTGATGACAAATCACCCCTGAAAAACTTACTGCTTCCCCGAAGATTCGACTTTTTTCTCTGTGCCACCGTAGCCATTAAAATAGGAACGGGCAAAGCGTGCCACCTGAAGTTATTTGCTTTGGCTGTAATTCCACGCCTTTTCTCCATACGAGCCTGAAGCGGAGGACATTTACATAAACCTGTAACAGCGACGCTTTATCATTTAATTGCTCCCCGGTGTGAGCGACACCTTAACATGCAAATAATACAGACATTCTGAATTAAAATCAGAATAGCGGGGACATGAATGGGGCATTTGTGAGTGCTTTGACAACAGCGGTCCTCTTTGCTTAAAGACTTTTCAATTTTCTTCATGCTGATAGCAAGACCAACGTCCGCGGCTTTTAAGTGGAACTTTACTGTCGTGCTTTGGGTTGATGAGTCTGTTGGGGCTGTTATAGGGGGCCGCCCACACCGATACGGCGTTCTGCTTTACCTGAAACGGTATGGTTTCAAAACGGTTGGGGGAAATCTGGAAGCTGAAGTACATGCTGATGCTTTTCTTACAGTTGAGGTTCAATTCCCTGTCAGTACCCCAATACCCATCAATTGTGTAGTAGTTAGGATGAATACAAGTAAAGAATCGATACTGAGAATAAATAATCGAAATACTGGAGTAAAGATATTGGGGTACTGGCAACCAATCCAGGTTGCACCCCGCCCGGGATAGGCTCAAGCATACCCCCATGACCATAGTGAGGATAAGCGGCTTAGAAAATGGATGGTTGATGGATGGATGGTGATATTAGGGTCTTCTTCTTTCTCACCTCATTACCCTCATTACCCTCATTACCCATAGAGGCCTCACCCTGGCCTCTATGACTTTATATCCAAGGCCTCTTAACATGTAATGTCCCTCTCATGTACTTTTTCCTGATCCTATCCATCCTGGTCACTCCCAATGAGAACATCTGCATCCTCATTTCTGCTGCCTCCAGTTCTGCTTCCTGTCTTTTCCTCAGTAGTACTCTCTGATGATGATATGAGGGTAATATCGTAATATTATTTTTACTGATCGGTGATGGGGCCCCTGTTGAGCATATGTGAAGGGCCCTCTGTTTTTTTGACCAGAAAAGTGCGATAGAAGCAAGTTGAAAAAAAACGAAAAAAAACAACATACTTACTAACCCCTTACGTTTTTTGTCAAAAATCACCGCCCATCAACATTGGCATTTTATGCCCTTTTTGGGTGCTTCTGGGGCCCCTGTTGAGCATGTGTGAGTTTTCCCCTGTTTTTTGACCAGAAAAGTGCATAAGAAAAAAAATGTTTTTTGTCACGTTTTTACGTTTTTTGTCAAAAATCAGTGCCCCGCAACATTGGCATTTTATGCACCTTTTGGGTGCTTCTGGGGCCCCTGTTGAGCATGTGTGAGGTTTCTCCTGTTTTGTTTTGTTTTTTTTACCAGAAAAGTGCATTAGAAGCAAGTTGAAAAAAACAGAAAAAATGTTTTTTTGTCACGTTTTTACGTTTTTTTGTCAAAAATCACCGCCCTCGAACATTGGCATTTTATGCCATTTTTGGGTGTTTCTGGGGCCCCTGTTTAGTGTGTGTGAGTTTTCCTCTGTTTTTTTGACCAGAAAAGTGCTTTAGAAGCAAGTTGAAAAAAACTAAAAAAAAAACGACTTACGTTTTTTGTCAAAAAAATCCCCGCCCTCGAACATTGGCATTTTATGCCCTTATTGGGGGCTTCTGGGGCCCCTGTTGAGCATGTGTGAGGTGTCCCCTGTTTTTTTGACCAGAAAAGTACATTAGTAGCAAGTTGAAAAAAAACAGAAAAAAACATTTTTTGTCATGTTTTTACGTTTTTTGTCAAAAATCAGTGCCCCTCAACATTGGCATTTTATGCACCTTTTGGGTGTTTCTGGGGCCCCTGTTGAGCGTGTGTGAGTTTTCCTCTGTTTTTTTGACCAGAAAAGTGCGTTAGAAGCAAGTTGAAAAAAACTAAAAAAAAACCGACATACTAACCCCTTACGTTTTTTGTCAAAAATCGACGTCCTCGAACATTGGCATTTTATGCCATTTTTGAGTGCCTCTGGGGCCCCTGTTGAGCATGTGTGAGATTTCCCCTGTTTTTTTTTTTTTTTTTTTTTTTTACCAGAAAAGTGCGTTAGAAGCAAGTTGAAAAAACCTCAAAAAACGACATGCTAACCCCTTACGTTTTTTGTCAAAAATCGACGCCCTCGAACATTGGCATTTTATGCCCTTTTTGGGTGCTTCTGGGGCCCCTGTTTAATGTGTGTGAGTTTTCTTTGTTTTTTTGACCAGAAAAGTGCATTAGGAGCAAGTTGAAAAAACAGAAAAAAACAACATACTAACCCCTTTTTTTGTCAAGAATCGACGTCCTCGAACATTGGCATTTTATGCCATTTTTGGGTGCTTCTGGGGCCCGTGTTTAGTTTGTGCGAGTGCCAAATGGTTGTGCTCCCACTGTACTCCCAGTCAATTATAAACATGCTTTGCATTGAAATATCCCCATTATCTCACTTTACTCCAACTTAGCATCGAAACAAACATCACCTATAAGTATTATCCGTATTATTACACATGTGCAATAACCGCAAGCGTGTTATTGCTTGCGGGAGAGTTTTATACCCGAAGCTTCCGATGCAATGATTTCCATGTGAAAAAAAAAAAAAAATGCAGTTATGAATGTGAAGTAGTTTACCCTCCTGTGAGACGACGTAACTGTAAATAGTGTCACGTCAGGATGTCTGGAACTGCTACTTTGAATAATCTCATAATGAATGTAATAGTAGCCCTGAGATTAAATTCAGGGTTGACAAAACACATTAATTAACAGGAAGTGGATTATTCCCCACCTGCATAAGAGGAAGCAGTTTCTCCTTTGAGTGCTTGCATAGATGAGAAAGGTTTAGCGGTGTCGTTTACCTGCATGCAAGGACATGCTGAGTAAGTCCTTCCGTGTGAACAATGATTGGCCCCCACGGACACATGGACTCACTGATTGGTCCTCAGCATACACAGGGCAGCGGGAAGACAGTCCTCATAAAGAAAGATGGATGTTTAATATCTTGCAGCCTCACGGATGTGTGGTTTTTTTTTCTGTGTTTGTCTCACGGTTTAAGCTTCTTTTTAATCTGTTGTACTTCCGCCTCCTGAAACTTCCTCGACTCGGGCTATCTCCTTTTTTTTTTTTTTGTCCTTTTCTCTCTTTTATAAAAGGTTCTTCTGTGTGAAATGAGACGGAGGAGATTGGCTTGGAGTATTAGCGCCAGAGAGCTGGGAGAGAGATTCAGTAAGGAGGTTGTAAAAATGAGTCCTCCGCGGGGAAATGCCCACAGCTGTATTAAGATCTGTCTCCTTGTCTTTTAAATGGCTCCCATTCTCCGACTAATTGTTTTGAAGCCAGCCTTGTAAATCCCTGGCGAGATCCGCCGCTACTCGCAGAATTAGCCCGGAGTTACAGAAATATCTTCCTTTTATCAATCTCTGTGATGGGGAAATATGTCTTTTCACCATCCCCCTTTTTTTTCTCCCTCAATCTGCAAAAGTCTTTCTGTACATCTTCCATTTTATACATCATCAAATCCTTTATGATTAGTTCATTTCACCAGCAACAGGAAAAGACACAATATGACAAAGGTAGGAATCACTAAGGTAAAACAATACAATAAAACAGGTCGCAAAAAAACGGGTAACATTGATAAATGTCCAAAATTCATTCATTCATTTTCTACTGCTTATCCTCACGAGGGTCGCGGGGGTGCTGGAGCCTATCCCAGCTAGCTGTCTTCCCCTCGCACATATATACAAACAACCATTCACACTCACATTCATACCTATGGACAATTTGGAGTCGCTAATTAACCTAGCATGTTTTTTTTTTTTTTTTTTTTTACTTCTAAGAGCCAGTGGCATCATTAGACCTATTTTAAAAATGTTCTTAAGCCCCCCCTAAATAATTTGATATTTTTAATTGATTTTTTTTGCATTAATTTTTTTTTTTTTTTTTTTACAAAAAAATGTCTGACAAATTGTATATAATAAGGCAGGCTAATAAGCAAGCCAAAAAGCAGGCTAATACTAGCCTACTACTAGTAGTAGTAGTAGTAGTAATAATCATTCATTCATTTTGTACCGCTTATCCTCACGACGGTCGCGGGGGTGCTGGAGCCTATCCCAGCTGTCTTCAGGCGAGAGGTGGGGTACTACAATTAGTGTCTATAAAATATGTTTTGTATTCAAATTTGTGGGTGTCTGGAACAGATTAATTTACATTATTTTCTATGGGAAATCTTGACTTGGTTAGAGTCCGTTTTGGTTTGAGTCGGACCCTCCGGAACAGATTAATGATGCTAACCAAGGCATTACTGTAATGTTTTCAATCAGGCTTTGCAGTTTCGTATTTTGTTCTGCAGTCCAGTTTGACTCCTATACGAGTATTTCTATGGAAAAACTTGCCTTGGTTAGAGTCCGTTTTGGTTTGAGTCGGACCCTCCGGAACAGATTAATGATGCTAACCAAGGCATTACTGTAATGTTTTCAATCAGGCTTTGCAGTTTCGTATTTTGTTCTGCAGTCCAGTTTGACTCCTATACGAGTATTTCTATGGGAAAACTTGCCTTGGTTTGAGTCTGTTTTGGTTGGAGTCGGACCCTCCGGAACAGATTAATGACGCTAACCAAGGCATTACTGTAATGTTTTCAATCAGGCTTTGCAGTTTCGTATTTTGTTCTGCAGTCCAGTTTGACTCCTATACGAGTATTTCTATGGGAAAACTTGCCTTGGTTTGAGTCTGTTTTGGTTTGAGTCTGACCCTCCGGAACAGATTAATGATGCTAACCAAGGCATTACTGTAATGTTTTCAATCAACCTTTGCGGTTTCGGATTTTGTTCTGCAGTCCAGTTTGACTCCTATACGAGTATTTCTATGGGAAAACTTGCCTTGGTTTGAGTCTGTTTTGGTTTGAGTCTGACCCTCCGGAACAGATTAATGACGCTAACCAAGGCATTACTGTAATGTTTTCAATCAGGCTTTGTGGTTTCGTATTTTGTTCTGCAGTCCAGTTTGACTCCTATACGAGTATTTCTATGGGAAAACTTGCCTTGGTTTGAGTCTGTTTTGGTTGGAGTCGGACCCTTTGGAACAGATTAATGACGCTAACCAAGGTTTCGTATTTTGTTCTGCAGTCCAGTTTGACTCGTATACAATATATGTATATAAGTATATACTGTACGTATTGACAACATTTCTGTCATCTATCTTCTGTCATCTATCTGCTGTATTGTAGTGTGTCCAATCTTTACGATACTACCAGCACGTGTACTTTCATGTAGATTATTATCCTCTCATTAGTTTCCTACCGAGGTAAAGGATTTCTCCTGCCATGCAATGCTGAAATATTGTTTCTGCTGTAATTAATATCACAACTGAAGGACAAGGCGTTAATGAGCGAAAACCCAACAAGCTCGATCGTTCAAACTTGGTGAAAGTCAGAGGTTTTTAAAGCACTAAACAACCTTGGGCGGCAGTGTTGTATGGAGCAGTCAAACCAAGGTGAAGGGACTGTACATCAGAAGGTGGAGATAGTGCCAAGGAAACAAGAGAATTAAAGTATTAAATTGTTGCTTTGTGAGCATGACTCAATGTCAGGCCTGAATCAACAACCTTGTCAAGTTGGTATATTTATCCACACAATGTGACTCTGAGCCAAGGGGACTTTGGAGAAAAAGTGTGGCCTTCCCTTTTGTCTGCAAGTCAAATGAAGCCAAGTTAGTTTGACTGATATGGATATTACTGGGCTGGATATTACCACCGAAGCAGGTTTTTCCATATTCATGCTGATTATTTTTGGTCTTTTTCGCACAAAGCGGGATTAAATGCTGCCTGCTGAACAGTCAGAAACCAATCAGCGGCTTTGATGTGAAGCCTTGGCAGACGAGGGGTGGGAGAAGTGAAAGGGGAGGGAAGAGAACGGCTGTTTGAGGGGAGAAGAAGTTGTGAGCGAAAGACACACACACACACACACAAAAAAAAGAAGCTGTAAACAGATGAAGGAAGCAAGAGAGAAAAGCGAGCGTACTTGAGAACGGGGGAGTTGAAAGAGCGTCCGTTCTGGTCAAGATGAGATAGTTGATTGCGTATGGATGCCATCCAGGAAGTATCTAGAGTGGATTGGAAGAGCACGCCGTCCTTTGAGAGCTTCTCTTTTAATCATGGCTGCCGGGGCTTTGGGAACCAGCCTCACCGAGGAGAGTACACTCTTAATTAGACGCCATGTTTCCGCACATCCCCGTAGAGGCAACACCCTGCATGGCAATGATTACACTTTGTTTCTGTCTCGTACTCGCAAACATTAGCACATCTTCACAACCAGGCTGGCTTTCTCCACATACATGCAGATGTGCAGGACAAATGGCTCACGGTGGCGCAGGTTGTGTACCCATGGCCTTGAGCGGGTGAGCGTCCCGATTTCTTGTTTTTTCACATGTTTATAAAGAGGAAAAACTGAAAGTAATTGAGATCTATCGGTATGGAAAAGGTTATAATGCCATATCTAAAGCATTGGGACTCCAGCAAACCACAGTGAGAGCCATTATTCACAAATGGTGAACCTTCCCAGGACTGGCCGGCCGACCAAAACGACCCCAAAAGGTCACAAAAGACACCACAACAACATCCAAACAACTGCAGGTCTCACTTGCCTCAGTTAAGGTCCTTCCCAGGAGGGGCCGGCCAACCAAAATGACCCCAAAAGGTCACAAAAGACCCCACAACAACATCCAAACAACTGCAGGCCTTACTTGCCTCAGTTAAGGTCCTTCCCAGGAGGGGCCGGCCAACCAAAATGACCCCAAAAGGTCACAAAAGACCCCACAACAACATCCAAACAACTGCAGGCCTCACTTGCCTCAGTTAAGGTCCTTCCCAGAAGGGGCCGGCCAACCAAAATGACCCCAAGAGGTCACAAAAGACCCCACAACAACATCCAAAGAACTGCGGGCCTCACTTGCCTCAGTTAAGGTTGGTGTTCATGACTCCACCGTAAGAAACGGTGAAAGATGGAACTGTCGGGACCCTTACCAGTACTGGCCAGTCAACCAAAATCACCCCAAAAGGTCACAAAAGACCCCACAACAACATCCAAAAAACTGCAGGCCTCACTTGCCTCAGTTAAGGTCGGTGTTCATGACTCCACCGTAAGAAACAGAGAACATGGAACTGTGGTGAACCTTCCTAGGAGGGTCCGGCCAAACAAAATGACCCCAAGAGGTCACAAAAGACCCCACAGCAACATCCAAACAACTGCAGGCCTCACTTGCCTCAGTTAAGGTCGGTGTTCATGACTCCACCGTAAGAAACGGTGAAAGATGGAACTGTGGTGACCCTTACCAGTACTGGCCAGTCAACCAAAATGACCCCAAAAGGTCACAAAAGACCCCACAACAACATCCAAAAAACTGCAGGCCTCACTTGCCTCAGTTAAGGTCGGTGTTCATGACTCCACCGTAAGAAATGGTGAAAACATGGAACTGTGGTGAACCTTCCTAGAAGGGGCCAGCCAACCAAAATGACCCCAAGAGGTCACAAAAGACCCCATCCAAAAAACTGCAGGCCTCACTTGCCTCAGTTAAGTCCGGTGTTCATGACTCCACCGCAAGAAACAGTGAAAAGAGTTGCTGTATGTAAATACTGCAGTACTTACTCCACGTCCATCTCTTCCTCTTCCCCCTGCTCCTGTATCATGGCATTTATTATCTCTGTGTGTTGGTCACTGTTTGTGTGTGTGTGTCCCCTATGCCTGCCCCCCCCCCATGCCTTAAAATGACTGTTGCGGCAGGTTATTTATAGGCCCAATTAAAACTGGAGGAAAGCGTGGGATTTTGAAGGGAAAAAAAAGTCAGGAGGAATGGTGTTCTTAATTGTGTAGCCTTGTAAGACTTTCCAAAATAATAAAAAAAATATTAATTAATATATAGAGTTATTATTAAAAAATATGCCATATTTCCATAAAATAAAATAATATAATAATAAATATTAATAGAATATTTCTTGTAGAGTGATAATTTTCTGGCTGCACGGCGGGCAAGTGGTTCGTGTGCAGGCCTATCAGGAGGCTAGGAGACCCGAGTTCAATTCCACCCAACCTTGGTTAGTGTCATTTATTTGATCCAGAAGGTCCAACTTTAACCGAAACGGACGCAAACCAAATAAATGCTTCCCATAAGAAATAATGTAAATCCAAATAATTGGTTCCAGAAAGGGGCTGCACGGCGGATGAGTGGTTCGTGCGCAGGCCTATCAGGAGGCTAGGAGACCCGAGTTCAATTCCACCCAGCCTTGGTTAGCGTCATTTATTTGTTCCAGAAGGTCAGACTCTAACCAAAACGGATGCTAACCAAATAAATGTTTCCCATAAGAAATGATGTAAATCCAAATAATTGGTTCCTGAAAGGGCCTGCACAGCGTTTCTTTCAGGTTTTGACAACAGGAAGAAGGATCTGCATATGTACTTAGTGTGCGGAATCAAAAGCAATCAGCCATTCTACTCATGTCCGGTGACAAGGTCAAAGCTTCTAAACGTCGTAGCCGCATCTTGGACACTTTATGGCCGGGGCTCTTGGGCCAGAACTTGCCCTCTAAGCCAAGAGCAGCCTCGTAGCCAGGTAGGCGTTGACAACGTGACTGATGCCGGCTGGCAGCTGGCTACACACTCCTACTGCTAGAGAGGTGAAAAGATAGAGAGAGACAGCGGGAAGAGATGAATGATTCAGGTCATGTGTCAGAACAGGATTGATTTGGATCCCAACCAAAAACACTGATGGCTTATGGAGACAGGGAGATGGATGGGGCGGCAAAGAAAGAATGACTAATAGATTTTAGATACCTTAAGCTGCCAGCTGGCTTCTGTTGAATGGAGGAGGTCCGCGGAGGTTAGGTGGGATGTATAGCGGCACGGGAGATGTTGATCTCTTGCTAGTTAAGCACTTAGAGTAAATATACAGCCTCGTTTTATAGCAATAAAGAGCTCACATCTTGTACACAATAGAAAGAGCTGCGGATATTCGAGAGTCGTGGAGCTTTAAGTCCACGCTAGGCGACTCGTCCCTGTGTACCGCAGAGTATCTCATCAATTCTCCGAGCATTGTCTCGCTCTGCATTGTCCTCCAAAGCGGCCGCATGCCCACCAGCCACCAAACACAATAGACGCACCCCGACAGAAGCCGAGTCTTGGCAGGAAGAAGCCGCATGTAGCCACAATTAACACATGCACAAACTCACCTATGGCACGCACACATGCTTATGCACACAAAAACACACACAGAAGCTCAGAGGCGACAAGCTGGTGCAACAAAGGCATGGAAAGAGAGAGAGAGAGAGAGAGAGAGACAGGCTCCTATATACAAGCCCTGTGGGGTTGAGGACGGACGCTCGCGCAACACATAATTCTGGGGCCCCGCATGCTGAAGGCGGAGAGTTGAGATGCAGGCGCTGGGCTTTCTTCAGCCAGGAGGATCACAGCGGATCATGAAAATGGTGTTGATGTGGGGGCAAGAAAAGAAGCAGCCATGATACGAGCTCTGCCGTTTGTTTGATTTGGAAGTTAGGCCCCAATTATCCGATGGCGGATCGATCCAAATATGGATAATATCAATCCCAACTCTAACCGAAACGGACGCTAACCAAATAAATGTTTCCCATAAGAAATAATGTAAATCCAGATAATTGGTTCCAGAAAGGGGCTGCACCGTGGTCGAGTGGTTGGCGCTCAGGCCTCACAGGAGGCAAGGAAACCCGAGTTCAATTCCACCAATCTTGGTTAGCGTCATAAATTTGATCCAGAAGGTCCAACTCTAACCGAAACGGACGCAAACCAAATAAATGTTTCCCATAAGAAATAATGTAAATCCAGATAATTGGTTCCAGAAAGGGGCTGCACCGTGGTCGAGTGGTTGGTGCTCAGGCCTCACAGGAGGCAAGGAAACCCGAGTTCAATTCCACCAATCTTGGTTAGCGTCATAAATTTGATCCAGAAGGTCCAACTCTAACCGAAACGGACGCAAACCAAATAAATGTTTCCCATAAGAAATAATGTAAATCCAGATAATTGGTTCCAGAAAGGGGCTGCACGGTGGACAAGTGGTTAGCGCGCAGGCCTGACAGGAGGCAAGGAAACCCGAGTTCAATTCCACCAATCTTGGTTAGCGTCATAAATTTGATCCAGAAGGTCCGACTCTAACCGAAACGGACGCAAACCAAATAAATGTTTCCCATAAGAAATCATGTAAATCCAAATAATTGGTTCCAGAAAAGGGCTGCACGGTGGACGAGTGGTTAGCGCGCAGGCCTCATAGGAGGCTAGGAGACCCGAGTTAAATTCCACCCATCTTGGTTAGCGGTCATAAATTTGATCCAGAAGGTCCGACTTTAACCGAAACGGACGCTAACCAAATAAATGTTTCCCATAAGAAATAATGTAAATCCAAATAATTGGTTCCAGAAAAGGGCTGCACGGTGGACGAGTGGTTAGCGCGCAGGCCTCACAGGAGGCAAGGAAACCCGAGTTCAATTCCACCAATCTTGGTTAGCGTCATAAATTTGATCCAGAAGGTCCGACTCTAACCGAAACGGACGCTAACCAAATCAATGTTTCCCATAAGAAATCATGTAAATCCAAATAATTGGTTCCAGAAAAGGGCTGCACGGTGGACGAGTGGTTAGCGCGCAGGCCTCATAGGAGGCTAGGAGACCCGAGTTAAATTCCACCCATCTTGGTTAGCGGTCATAAATTTGATCCAGAAGGTCCGACTTTAACCGAAACGGACGCTAACCAAATAAATGTTTCCCATAAGAAATAATGTAAATCAAAATAATTGGTTCCAGAAAGGGGCTGCACGGTGGCGAGTGGTTAGCGCGCAGGCCTCACAGGAAGCAAGGAGACCCGAGTTAAATTCCACCCATCTTGGTTAGCGGTCATAAATTTGATCCAGAAGGTCCGACTCTAACCGTAACGGACGCTAACCAAATAAATGTTTCCCATAAGAAATAATGTAAATCAAAATAATTGGTTCCAGAAAGGGGCTGCATGATGGTCGAGTGGTTAGCGCGCAGGCCTCACAGGAGGCTAGGAGACCCGAGTTAAATTCAACCCAGCCTTTTTTTTTAGCGTCATTAATTTGATCCAGAAGGTCCGACTCTAACCGAAACGGATGCTAACCAAATAAATGTGTCCCATAAGAAATAATGTAAATCCAAATAATTAATAATCAGACATTGATTTTTTTTTTGTCGTCAACTTGAAAAATCCTGTCTTATGTTTGGATTTTAACAATAACAATTAATTCTATACAAAGTGTAACCTCGGTTAGCATATACCCAGGGACATTTACGAGCTAGCATACAATGTGGCGCATATCTTGTCATGTTGGTAATAGTATACTACATTAGTCCAACTGTCTAATATATATATATTTTTTTTTTATCACAAAATGTCCTCAGGTGGCATAGAACTATATGAACGTCTATGATGTCATCAGTGGTTGACTTTGTAGTTATTTTCTAATTAACACAGTTACGCCACCACTTTCTTCTTTTCTTATTAATCACAGCTGCACAAAAAACTAATAATTCTAATAATAATAATTGTAAAACTATGAAGTATAAAATATTTTGGAGTGTCTGGAACGGACGAATTAGATTTACATTATTAAAAAATTGATTAGGTTAGCATATATTTCGGACACTAACTGATTTTTCTCACAGTGAATCAAGTAAATGTCATTAAAAGCCTATTCTTAGTAGTTGCAATGAGTGTCCCTCTAATCCCAAATATGGTCACAAGTCCTGTATTGTCAGGAAGTGCACAGTCGTATCATCCATTTTCATGCAAATGAGTGCGGCAGCTGCCCTCGTAAAGAGACAGACCCAATGGTGGCCTACCTGCAAAAAGGGGGAAGGGATAAAAAACGTCTCCGAGCAGCCTCAGCAAGTATTGTCACAAAGTGACTTTTGCCACCACGACCAGCATGTACTGTACACACAGATTAACCGGCATGATTCTACTAGCACCAACGTCGGTGTCAATAATTATCTGGGAGAAGGGTGTGCAGACACGTTATCATGCCGAGAGCCACTTGTGAGGTCTTGTCTGTCCTGCGAGGCTCGGCATGCGCCGTGTTGCAAGGTGAAAATACACGACAAATCACTTAACTTGTCATTTGGGTTGTAGAAATAGCGCAGGGGTTTCTGCTCTATATCTGAGCAAACGGGAGGAGGCAGTGAATAATTAAAAGGGAAGCATGCAGGAAGAAGTGTATTTGCAACCCCGATGCGTGACGTCTTGTGTTGGTTTGTGTGACAGACGGGAGTGTAGAACCATGGGATTTTTTAATTTTTTTTCCCCCAGCACTGGATGACTGCACTTACAAGGTTTCCATAGACACTGCCTTATCTAGAATATTCATACACCTGAGGAAGTGTGTTGGTTTAAATCTAGCCTTGATACAGACGTTGGTTTATTATGAGTGAAAACATTTGGGAATACAAGTGATATGTAGAATTTTGGTCACTTGGCGGCAGTAATGACGCAAAACATTGAGACATTACCTGACATTACATGCATGAAGTCATAAAGTCAACCGTGGCATCACTTGCAAGTTAGAGTGAAACAAAGTTATCCTCCTATTTGGTGTGGAAGTGGTACATTGCTGGCTTCATAAGTCTAGAAAAAATGACCGTTTTGCTCACTTGCTACTTAGCTTGCTCGATAGCGGCCGCCTAATGTAAAAAAAACGAAAGTTATAAACAGGTTTTATATGCTCTAACTATGAAAATATTCACTTTAAAAGCATTGAATATTTATGGCAGTCAGGTTTGCAACCTCCCACATTCCAAAAACATGCTAGGTTCATTAGCGACTCCAAATTGTCCATAGGTATGAATGTGAGTGTGAATGGTTGTTTGTCTATATGTGCCCTGTGATTGGCTGGCCACCAGTCCAAAGACAGCTGGGATAGGCTCCAGCACCCCCCGTGACCCTCGTGAGGATAAGCGGAAGAAAATGAATGAATGAATGAATGAAAGTCATAAAGCCAACCACGGCATGACTGGCAAGTTAGAGTGAAACAAAATTATCCTCCTGTTCCGTGTGGAAGTGGTACATTGCTGGCTTCATGAGTCTAGAAAAAAATTATTTGAGGCTAACTGGTGAGCTCACTCACTGGTTAGCTTGCTAGATAGCGGCCGCCTAATGTTAAAAACCAAAAGTTATAAACAGGTTTTATATGCTCTAACTATGAAAATATTCACTTTATAAGTATTGAATATTTATGGCAGTCAGGTTTGCGAAATTTGCGACTCCAAATTGTCCATAGGTATGAATGTGAGTGTGAATGGTTGTTTGTCTCTATGTACCCTGTGATTGGCTGGCTGGCCACCAGTCCAGGGTGTACCCCGCCTCTCGCCCAAAGACAGCTGGGATAGGCTCCAGCACCCCCACGACCCTTGTGAGGATAAGTGGAAGAAAATGAATGAATGAATGAATGAAAGTCATAAAGCCAACCACGGCATGACTGGCAAGTTAGAGTGAAACAAAATTATCCTCCTGTTCCGTGTGGAAGTGGTACATTGCTGGCTTCATGAGTCTAGAAAAAAATTATTTGAGGCTAACTGGTGAGCTCACTCACTGGTTAGCTTGCTAGATAGCGGCCGCCTAATGTTAAAAACCAAAAGTTTTTCAAAACAGGTTTTATATGCTCTAACTATGAAAATATTCACTTTATAAGTATTGAATATTTATGGCAGTCAGGTTTGCGACCTCCTTTATGGTATTAAAGTAAGGTTGTGGCATTTGAGCCAGACAGCCATGAGACCACACGTCTGGTGTCTGGCTTTTGTGAATATTTCACGCCTCCACGCTAATAAAGAACAACACTTCACTTCAACGGCAACGGAGACACTTCTTCTCTAAATAAGGCAATTTTGTCAGTCTTCCGAACATAACATCAGGGAGTGTGACATTGGTTCCTGTAAATTCAGTTTACAGTTGTATTGGGCAACAAATAATCATATTTAATGAGGCGGGCTTGAGGTAAGTACGTTTTATGGATCAATGTCTTCTTATGAGAATTTAGTCGGGAAATGAAAGTAAAAGTTAAGCACTGTATTATGTTCTACGGAGACCTGCCTCTATACACTCCATAAACAGAATGAGCACAGTGCTAGCTTTGTGCCATTTATGCCATTCCAAAGCTACACTTCTCTATTCTATTTTAGAGTAGCCAGTGTACAGCTTGTTAACTCGTACGCCCCTAAATTAATTAATTAATCACACGATAAATTAAAATGAACTCGATTGTGTGTTTCTTTTTCCTCGTCTCTTGCCTCCAAACAGGCAGGAAGAGGCTAAACTAGCATTAGTTCAGCAGCCGTTCCACAGAACAACGGCAACCCGTAGTGAGACCCCTTGTCAGACACTTTGTGTACTAACGTACACACACACACACACACACACAGGAAGCAACGTCGTAGAATTTAAGCAGAAAAAAAAATGATAATTTCAAAAAGAAATGTTGCTCTTTAATACAGACGAGAAGGCAGCATTTCAAGAAATGCTGCAAATGTTTGACAGATGAATTTGACGGTAAGAAAATACACGTCACAAACGTCTATTCCACAAATTTACAGAGTCTAACCGCTGATATTGTTTGTTAATAAAAATGCTAATCACTGTTTTCCAAGCTAATTTGTTTTGGCAAAAAAATATTTTAAAAATAATGCCTAAAAATAATAGACCTGCTTTTATGGGTGACTAAGGAAATAAAAAAAGGATATTTACATTCTTAAATTAAAAACAATTAATTGATTAATGGGCGGCACGGCGGGCGAGTGGTTAGCGCGCAGACCTCACAGCTAGGAGACCAACGTTCAATTCCACCCTCGGCCATCTCTGTGTGGAGTTTGCATGCGTGGGTTTTCTCCGGGTACTCCGGTTTCCTCCCACATTCCAAAAAAAACATGCTAGGTTAATTAGCGACTCCAAATTGTCCACAGGTATGAATGTGAGTGTGAATGGTTGTTTGTCTATATGTGCCCTGTGATTGGCTGGCCACCAGTCCAGGGTATACCCCGCCTCTCGCCCGAAGACAGCTGGGATAGGCTCCAGCACCCCCCGCGACCCTCGTGAGGAAAAGCGGTAGAAAATGAATGAATGAATAATTGATTAATACATTTATCGGATAGTGAATTAATCATCGATTCATCAATTAATTGTTGTTTGGTCTGATCATTGGCATGATGTGTAAACGATGTGTTTAGGCGCACATATATGCATATTTTGGCACCCTTGACAGTGGAAACACCCAAAAATGGGAATATTGTACTAATCTGGACCAAACCATTTCACTGCATGTTCTTATTTGAATGCATGAGGAAACTCCAGAAGGTTACGTTAATCAATTATGCAAATAAAGCGAAACAGCGCATTATCACTCTATGTTGTAGTCACCTAAAATGTCGAAATGCAGTGCCCTTATCCCCCCCCCCCGTGGGTCAAGACGATGCAGGATGTTCCTTCCTCTCTATTTATCATGTATCTGCTTACCTGTCCATCTCTCCATCTCCACCTTTTCCCTGTGCCTGTTAGCGACAGCTGCTGCTCGGGATACTTTGGGCAGGAAATTCTCCGTCTTGACTAGCTGTCTTCTTATGGCTGACAGCAGTCTAGCTGAGAGCCGAAGAATCAGGAAACAGCTTTTATCTTGTCTGTCTCCTGTCTTTTGCTCCCCAACTCTCGCTTCTGAGAGCCGAGACGAGAAAAAAAAGCAGGGGTTGTTGGGTGATGGTGGTGGTGGTGGTGGTTGGGGGCGTGGGAGGGAGGATGTCGGAGTGATAAAAACAGGACAGAACAGGGAAATAATATTACACGGAGAGAAATGAGAGAGGAACCCAGCCAGAAAAGCAGTGATGGCGGCGTCTCTCTAAGAAAATTCTTTGTTTCCTTGTCGCTACTTCAGACAAACCCACAGCGCTCCGATGGTGCAACAGCCACAGCGACAACAGATGAAAGATGTCAGCTGGTGGTTAGGAGGATCACGCTTGCATGCTTAGCTCCCTTTTTCTCCCCCAAATACCTTCCAACTACCTCCTTCCACTCACGCTTTTGTCTTGCTTCCTTTCCCTTCCTCCTGGCTGAGCTGTCAGAGTCAACTTGAGATGAGTGACGCTCCAAGCACCTGATCACGAACGGAAAAGTGCCAGACTGACTGAGGAGTTGAGCCACATAGAAACCAGCTACTGGAGACTTTGGTCATTTTAATTAGTTAGATTCACATTATTTCTTATGGGAAACATTTATTTGGTTAGAGTCGGACCTTCTGGATCAAATTATTGATGCAAACCAAGGCTGGGTGGAATTGAACTCTGGTCTACTAGCTGTGAGGCCTGTACCCTAACCACTCCAACACCATACACCCCCTTTCTGGAACCAATTATTTGGATTTACATTATTTGTTACTGGAAATATTTATTTGGTTAGCGTCCATTTCGGTTAGAGTCGGACCTTCTGGATCAAATTAATGACGCTAACCAAAGCTGGGTGGAATTGAACTCGTGTCTACTAGCTGTGAGGCCTGTACCCTAACCACTCGCACACCATGCAGCCCCTTTCTGGAACCAATTATTTGGATTTACATTATTTGTTACTGAAAATATTTATTTGGTTAGCGTCCGTTTCAGTTAGAGTCGGACCTTCTGGATCAAATTAATGACGCTAACCAAAGCTGGGTGGAATTGAACTCGGGTCTCCTATCTGTGAGGCCTGTACCCTAACCACTCGCACACCATGCAGCTCCTTTCTGGAACTAATTATTTGGATTTACATTTTTTGTTACTGGAAATATTTATTTGGTTAGCGTCCGTTTCGGTTAGAGTCGGACCTTCTGGATCAAATTAATGACGCTAACCAAAGCTGGGTGGAATTGAACTCGTGTCTACTAGCTGTGAGGCCTGTACCCTAACCACTCGCACACCGTGCAGCTCCTTTCTGGAACTAATTATTTGGATTTACATTATTTGTTACTGCAAATATTTATTTGGTTAGCGTCCGTTTTGGTTAGAGTCAGACCTTATGGATCAAATTGATGACGCTAACCAAGACTGGGGGGAATTTAACTCGGGTCTCCTAGCCTCTTGTGAGGCCTGCGCGCTAACCACTCATCTGCCATGCAGCCCCGTTCTGGAACCAATTATTTGAATTTACATTACTTCTTATGGGAAACATTTATTTGGTTAGCGTCCGTTTCTGTTAGAGTCGGATCTTCTGGATCAAATTAATGACGCGAACCAAGGCTGGGTGGAATTGAACTCGGGTCACCTAGCTGTGAGACCTGCAGGCTAACCACTCGCCTGCCATGCAGCTCCTTTCTGGAACCAATTATTTGAATTTACATTATTTGTTATGGGAAACATTTATTTGGTTAGCGTCCGTTTCAGCTGGGTGGAATCTAACTTGGGTCTCCTAGCCTCTCGTGAGGCCTGCGTAAAGCGCTCACCCACCGTGCAGCCCCTTTCTTTAACCAATTATTTGTATTTACATTATTTATTGGAAACATTTATTTGGTTAGCGTCCGTTTCAGTTAGAGTCGGACCTTCCGGATCAAATTAATGATGCTAACCAAGGCTCTTTTTTTTGACATGCGGAATTATGATATTTAATGGAGAATGTTGACATAAATCGAACCACGACCATTAACTGTTGAATGATGTTATTAACTGTCACATTTGCACTCATATAATCGAGTGTACTATTAATTCCAACTTGTTTTTCAGTGTATAACCAGCGCACCAAGTCCTGGGCATTGACATACTGTATACTTATGTTGTTTATGAAGCACAGTGACTCCTTAATGCCTGACTGAGATTTAGAGCCACTGAAATCTCCAGTCAGCACTTCTGTGTGAGGCTTAATGGTTTTACTGTGCTTTGGTGTGGATGCATTATTGTATTTGCCAGACATTAACACACGCGCTGTACACATATGCACGGGCACGCAAACGCACAAACCGACCTTGACTATGAAGCTAAAAAAAAACAAAAAAACGGGAAAGGACGTATGGAGCATTTACTACACACTGGCTTGTTCTTTGTACACAACTTAATATTTACTAATAGCATAGCAACAATATATTTATAACCTAAATTTAGGGTACTATATATTGAAATCATAGGTCGTATCAAGCAGGTTCAAGGTCAGATACTACGAGCCGTTTTAATTAGTCAGACTTCAGCGCCTTTTACATTTAACGCTGGGCTATCATGTGGTTTCTCCGTAACTACAAAATGATTTCTTCATTACGTCTTAAAAGGCAATTCATCAATTAGAGCGGAGGTTTGATTCAGCGAATAATTTAGTTTTGATTAATATAGAATGTCCGGAGATGATAACTCTTGGTAGCGATTTAATGACGAACAGAATGTCAGCGGAACAACGGGAGATCGAACGTTATTGTACTGCGACTATGTCTTCCTTATACATTTGTTCATATGTGTGGTCGTGTTTGGGGTCGCCGCTAATTTGATGCGTCAATGCTTGGTCTCCCCCCCCCCCCCCCCCCCCATTACGACGATTCCCTCTGTCAGCAAACCATGAACTGGAAAATAGTCCTGAATTATGATGAGATTAACTCCAAGGATTCAAAAAAAAAAGTCAATGATGATTTGAATTGGTTTACCGCTGAGTTCAATGCCACCGGTTGAGCTTCCAACTCGCCGCTCGTCGCTGGTCTGTAGCGTACATCTCGTTATATTTAGTTTTCATTGATTAGTCTGACATGAAATCCATGCATGTGGGCTTTTTGTCTAATTTGGATCGGGATAGGGTGAGTTGGAGACGAGAGGGACCAAGGGACGGGATACTGGACAAGATGTTCTTGAGAAGAAAAATATGGATTACCGGGGTAAAAGTCATCGAAAAATGGATATGGTCATCTTGGGTTTCAGCAGAGATTGATTGGGGAACGTAATAAGGGAAATACGTTGATAACCAAAGCGAAGGTCAGGTATAGACAGTTATCTGTCTATCTGAGAAATCTCGACTTTTTTGCACAATAAATACTTGATAAAAATGGAGACCAGTAGTCTGAGAATTGACTAAATATAGACAGAGACCAGCCTTTCCCATTCGCTTGTAAAAGGAATCGGGATAAAGCTAGGGAAAGGTGACACCAGTGGAGTCGGACATATAATTTTCAGAGTGTAAGTCCATCTACTGACGTCATCCAGCATTCTTCTCGGATAACAAGAAGAACTTCCATGCAGACATGGCATGTTTTCACATTTTTAGATGTAGGGATTGATTGTAGAGTAGATCAATAATCAGTCAAAAAGTCTTTAGTCTAATAGTCTTTTTGACTACAAGGACGTTTTGGTATTGATGTGAAGATCCTGTGGGCCAGGTAGCGAAGAGATCATCTTGGTCTTTGGGAAGACCACTGAAATGTGACCCATATGGCCATCTGTCATCTGAACCTGCTTCCATTTGGATGAAAGTGGACAAGATCCATCCGTCCAGCCATCCATCCATCGATCCATGCATTGATCCATCCATCCGTCCATCCGTCCATCCATCCATCTTCTCTCTATTTAACTTTTACAGATAGAAATGGTCGGTTTGACTTCAAGGACGTTTTGGTATTGTCCTCCAACCAGGGGGATAAGGTGGTAAAGCCAAGTTTCTACACACTAAGACAAGATGTGAAGATCCTGTGGACCAGGTAGCAAGGAGATCATCTTGGTCTTTGGGAAGACCACTGAAATGTGACCCATGTGGCCATCTGCTTCCATTTGGATCAAAGTGGACAAGATCCGTCCATCCATCCGTCCGTCCATCCATCCATCCATACATCCATCTTCTCTTGCCTATCCAGCATTGGATTGAACAGTCCAAACAGAGAGGCCCAGACTCTTCCCAGTCCCTTCGTCCAGCTCTCCCAGACCAGTTACGAGCCAACCTTTCAACCGTTTCTTGTGCCCCAGAATACCTCACCACAGAGGCGCCCAAGGAGCATCTATCT